>NC_000081.6:32377903-32699778 GCF_000001635.26 Mus musculus
TTATGAGTCATTTCTCTCCTTCCACTCTATGGGTCCCAGGGATTGAACTCAGTGGTTAATCTTTGTGGCAAGCACTTCCACCTGCAGAGCCATCTTGTGAGCATGATAGCGGTGATCCTGAATGTGAAGCAAAGGTGACTCTATCTACCCACCCCCAACCACTGTAGACACTTGCCCAAATCTAGAAACACTGTTTTGATTGTCAGTAACTTTTCTTATGTTATGATTATCTTATGATTGTAAGCAAGCAGTATTTTCAAGCATCCCTAGGTGACTAACATGGAGGCTAAGAAACTGGTATGCGGTGTTTTACTGGTTGAAGCAATTCCTCTCTGTTCTTCAAATTCTATAAATAATAGCTTTCTAAAATTTACTTTAAAACTATTTGAAATCTATTTTCTACAAGAAACCTACTCACATTGCTTTGTTTACACACACACATACACACACATATTCAGTGTCTTAGAAAGCTTTTACTTTTTTGTTAATTCTCATTTTCAATTTATTTTTTAGCATGAATGATTTCTTATGATTTTAAATGTGCCATTTTATCAGTTGTTAAAAGTCTACTTTTGCTTCATTTTCCAAATTTGTTGCTAAAATTTTTATAGTTGGTAAATATAAAAACAAGTTTGTTTCTATTTTTTTGATGTATGCTTTATGTATGGTCTTGTAAGTGTGACTGAAGATGCCTCCTATGTCCATGAGATGAAGTCTATTCCCTGGAGCTGGAGTTGTGGGTGGTTGTGAGCTGCCTGATAGAGTTCTGGGAGCTGAACTCTGCAAAGGCAGTGGATATTCTTACCCACCAAGCCCTTTCTCCATCTCTTTACACTCTTTAAAAAATGTAGCTTAGAGCTATACATACTTTAAGTAGTCAATAAATATTTATTTTTAAGTTCAATATATATACAACTCAAAATGTTGCCTGTATAGCTAGAATTCTTTTCATTGAGTAGAGAAATTGGTTTTCTTTTAATTTTTTTCTAAAGAAAAATAAATTCAGATCTCACTGGATTTGATTACTGACATGAGGGTGATTTGTTTCATGTTTGAGAAAATAATTCTGGCTTTAGACTTTCCTGGGCTTTAATTATTATATTTAGTTTAAGATAAATCTAGAGAACAATCTTTAAGAATATTCCCCATAGCCAACCTTGCAGAAACCAGTGCTATCTTATTTAACACGTTATAAACTAATATCGATTTCTCTCTGAACTTGACAGCAAGAGATTGCCATTAGGCAAATATTCACATTTTGACAAATCTGCTGATATGTTGCCTAGTCCTTTGAGACAGAGCCTATTCGCTGATGATACTTTAGCCATGCTCTATGTATTTCTAGCAAGTTCTTTGCTGTTTCTTTGATCACATAATGCAGTAGAAGCATAAGAGTGTCAGTATGTGTAGGACTGGGAAGACAGAACCCCGTTGCTTCCTGATTGGTACAGAGTGAACCTGGATATTCTGCATTTCTACTGGCCTCTCTTGTCGGCCTGTGATGCACATCTTGCTCAGCTTGTTCGCTCTAGCTGTGTCTCTCACATCTTACAAGTGTTGTATCATGATGGTTTGAATGAGAAATGCCCCCACAGGCTTGAGTTTGAAAACTTGGCCTCCAGCTGATGATGCTGTTTGTCATAGTTATGGAGCCTTTAGGTCATAGGAGCCTGCTGGGTAAGGTACATCACTCAAGGCAGGTTTTGAGTGGTTTTAGTCTCACCCCACTTCTGGTCCATTTTCTCTGCATTCTGTTGCCATTGAAGATGCACTCTCTCATCTTCTCTAGTACTCCAGCCACCTGCTGCAATACCTCCCAGTCATGATGGATTTTCCCTTGGAAACCAAAAGCAAAATAAATAATTTCCTCTACCATTTTGGTTTTGATGTTCATATTTTATCACAGTAACAGAAAGTAACGAGTACACAAAACAAGTTTATTTGAAGTCCCCTCTTTAAAAGAGACATGGAAACAAGTTGACCATGAGCTGTATACTCTGTCCAGAGAGCCTTTGAACAAAATCTCATCTGGCCATTAAGGGTGATAAGGATATCCTTGTTTTACCTGCAAATACCTTGCAGGATAGGCTTACTTGGCCATTTGCATTTGACTTATGTCTGTGTAGCCTTAGCTATAGTATCCAAGAGCTGATCACACCTCTTAACATACTGGCCATTATTTTTTTGTTATTCAATTCAACAAGGATGGATGGAGGTAACCCAGATGAACAGAACTGCTACCCTAGGACATTCAGAAAACTGAACTTTAAAATGTTTAAAATCTTGTTTAAAATCAGGAAAATCAGGTGTTGTGAATGAATGAAAAGCATGAGAAGCCCTGAGTTAGAATTCATGAACAATATTTATAGGAATTCCTATGCAGTCCGAATGGTGAGCATTGTAGACCCTGGGGAATCTGTGTTTCCATGCGGACACTGATGTGCAAAGGACAGAACTGCTGTAATGGGGAGTGTCCTTTGCATGCCGATTTATTTTCTGGCATGTATAAACACAGTCTCTGAGAACATTCCAGGGCTCAGTGTTGGGGCCTGTTGTTTCATGGAGTGGTAAAATAATATCTTGCTTAACACTCTGTAACTCTAGAATTTGCTTCCAACACCACCGGGTTCCTCATTAAATGGGTGAGAAAGCATGCCCTGGGGAATTGCTCACCTGAGTCACCCTATCCTTGGGTGACTAGATAATATGTTCTGGAACTTAGTACCTGTTGAGAGAGAGGCAGTGTGCTGGCTCATTGCTTGTTGGCTTGGGGTCATAGAAGAATATTCTGCTTGCATGGGTTAACCCTTCGTGTCCATTAGACCATCCAACTTGTGACTCTTTATTTATATGTCACTATTTCCTTTCCATGACCTTGTGACCTAGCTATGAGAAGCTAGTGCCATCAAGCCTTGTCAGATGCCCCTGATATCAGGGAATTAGTTTTGATTGCTTAATTTACTATTTCTTTTTGTTTTTGAGAACACAGTATAATTATATCATTTCCCCTTCCCATTTCCTCCCTCTGACCTCCTTCATATACCCCACTTTCCATTCTGTTTTGACGTTCATGGCCTCTCCTTTCATTCATTGTAATTACATCATATATACATATACATTCCTAGTCACAACCTACTGTGTTTATAAGGTTACCTTTTATGCATTTTTCAGTGCTGACTGTGTAGTATTCAATAACCTGTTGGTGTGCTCCTCCCTGGGAAAGACTATTTCTCCCCCTCTCAGCAGTCCTTCGTTGCCTATAGTTCTTCACATAGTCTTTTATAAGGGGAAATTTGTAGTCACTCCTCACTGCAAATACATTTTTAGGTAATTTGATTAAATATGGATCCTGATGATAATAGCTTTAGAGATTTGATCTGTGTTGCTGAGTCTGTAAATGGTTAGCCTTGATTGAAACATTTATTGCCGGTATAAGAAAATTATGGGCTTCTAGACTACAATTTGTACTCTATTTTTCTTGAATTTAATATAATATACTGTAATATAATAAATGTTATAAATTTATTTTCAACCATTTGAGTTTTATGACTTAGATCACAGAAAGTAATCATCGGCATGCTCTGGTTTAGCCTCCCGTCAGGTAGCTAAGGAAAGCATGTATCAGGAAGGTTTGAGAGTTACACATTTCACAGAGAGAAGAAAGCAGTGTGAGCACATGGACGTCTCCTGTGGGCTCTGAGCACCACAGATTCATTCCTTGGCCTTTGCAGTGACTTCCCCAGCACCAATAGCAGGAGAGCTATGTCTGCAAGCTGTGTCTGCAGTGCCTGATTCTCTCTTTCTTAATGTTTTCTTTTGCTTCATTATGTGGTTTATAAGGCTTAACTCTCTCCTCATTGACAAGGAGAATTCAAAGAGAAATGTTCTTTTTTTGTTGTTTTTTTTTTCCAGAGTATGAAATAGCTTAAAATTAAAGGTTCAAATCTTCACTGTATTGTGACTGTGTATGCATTGATCTCTGCACAGCAGTCACAATGAGATGAGGCACATAACAAATTCAATATTATAATCGTCCAGCAGCCCACGGGGAGACAGAAATAATTTCCTAGTTTCATAATCAGGCAATTGAGTCTTAGAGAAGTGAATTAACACTTGCGCATCATGGGGCCAACCACCTGGTCAAAGAGCTGACCCTTTCAGTGGCTCCTTGTCTCTATTCTGTGTCTTGCAAACCTGCACTGTACTCATGAAACATTTAAGACCTGAGCTCTTTTGTGATAGATGGGATACAGCGATAAGCAACAGATTTTGCCTATGAATTTGTATTATGTTGGGAGTTAACAATCAATTATGTCACTCTCTAAATATAATATTTATTAAAACATATATTTATGTTACTTACTAACACCTTTTTCTGTGTTGAGAATGAAGAGCATACTTGATTTTTTTCCTTACTAAAGTATTATGAACTATTTCAAAGTCAGAAAGAAAACAAGGTATATTTTAAGCTATGTCTAATTAATTTCAAGACATGTTATTTCAGGGAAACTAGGTGAATAGGATTCACACACACACACACACACACACACACACACACACACACACACACACAGTTTTTTCAAGTCAATACCTTCAACATTTCAGATTTTATGTGTACAACACACCTAATTAGTGCCATGACCTATATCACCTTGCTAAGTGTGGGAAAAAAATAGCTTGTCCATGGATGCTTTTTCATGATTGACAGTAAGGAAAAAGAGGACCAAATGAGCATGAAGGTAACTAGGGAATTTGTGTGTGCATGTGCATGAGTGTGCACGTGTGGGTGTGTGCAGAGTTAACTATTGTAAGACTGTGCAAATAAGCACTTGATTTCCATGCTATAGATCAGGAGAGACAACTGTCTTTAAGAATTCATATGCAAGGCTTGATTCTAAAGGCTTGTATTTGAGTTTGTAAAGGCTAATTCTGCTCAGAGATGTTAGTGTGGAGGAGGTGGTGAGAGTCAAGAGAGCGGGCAACTGTTTGCTGGGACTCTGTTTGGCTTAGCTTGCTACTCTGGGCCAATTCTCAGTTTTTAAATGTCTCAAGAAAACTCATTCCATGATATTTCTCAGAAATATTTCTAGATGACCAGAAAATCTATTCAGTGGTCAAGGTTTTTAACTTGTTAATGATTCCAATGAATGGCAATTTAGGGAATGCGTAAGTGTTTTGTGATCTGAAATACTCTTGACAGTGTCACTAACATTGCAACCACATGCAATCAGAGGAGTTGGGCTTGGCTGGCTTCATGAGTAAGAGCTGACCAGAGGCACGGGACATCTGGGAGGCTTTACCAGAACATAGGTGCCATGTGGCTGGGGCTTTGCATCCAGAAGCAAGATGTGGTTCATGTGATGGTGTCAAGTTCCAGAAGAATTCTGTCTGAGTCAAGCACAGACAACTCAGGAAACATTCTGTCTACCCGACCCATGGTGCTCTGTACTCTGCATCATTAACGTTGGTCATGGTGATTGACTCATGGGGAAGTAGGATGTCTACAGACTTGGGTACAGCTTCAAGGGTATAGCCTATCCATGGTAACCATTTTGTTCTCCATGAAGTACTGAATAGAAAAAAAAAGTCATCTGCTTTCATTTCTTTTAACTCAAGAAAGAGGCCAGAAGGAAGGAGGAAATTGCTACTGTGTTGAATGTGATCAAGAACTCTGCATATAGGCACTGGGGATTGTCTGAGGGATTGCGTGGCACATGTTTGGGAAATGAGTGCTTGAGCATAAAGCTGAGACTCTACCAGCACAACTATTAAGAAAATAACAAAAATAGGTAACATAAATTATCAGGTAATTTTTAACTTTAGTTAATACAAATTTTAACATAATTGGCAATTTAAAGTACTGCAAGGTGTTTAAACTAATTGGGTAAATCAGTTCATGAATATGTATGTGTTAACAAATTTGTTGATAAAATGCAGTTAAAAATATGCTTTGAGCTAAAATTATTGAATAAGGTTGTCAAGTTTGCACTGATTTTTAAATGGACATCTGACTGCTTTATAAATCAATAGCTGTTATGAATATTCATGGAAGTTTTGTATGGATATTTTATTTATTGTAGGTATGTGTATAGGAGTGGGATTATGAGGCCATCAGATTGTATATATACAGGGATTATACATATCTGTCATATCTATCTATCTATCTATCTATCTATCTATCTATCTATCTATCTATCTATCTGTGTTTGTAGCATACACAGACACACACAGAAACAGATACACACACACACACACACAGACACACACAGAAACAGATACACACACACACACACACACACATACACAGCATGTGTATGTGTAACCATGGAGACCAGAAAAGGGTATCAGATTTTGTGGATCCAGAGTTACAGCTGATTTTGAGCTGCCCAATGTAGGTGCTGGAAATCAAACTTGGGTTCTTATCTCTCTACTTCCCAGGACAAATAATTTGATATTATTTAATATTAGTTTACATTTAAAATGTACTATGTATTGTATAAAGCTGAAAAGTATAACCTTTTCCCCAGTGTTGATGGTGCAGTCTTTTCACAAGATTATCAGACTACCTAAGTAAATACATCTTTATGCATAGAAGACACAGGATTTCACAGTAGTTCTCAGTAAAACACAGCCTTGTAAAGGCTTCATGGTGTACTTTGTAAACAGCTTAACACCAGGGGCTAGGCGACTGATTTCCCGGAGTCGGTTTCTTGTCTAGATTAAAACATGTCTGTCTTTCTCAAATTAGCATAACTTTTCTTACCATATCCATGCCTTTGCATGAAGAGAATTATTGGTGAGTGTGTGTGTGTGTGTGTGTGTGTATCTGTTTCTGTGTGTGTCTGTGTGTGTGTGTGTGAGTACGTGTATGTGTTTCTGTGTGTTTTGTGTGTGTGTGTGTGTGTGTGTGTGTGTGTATGTATGTATGTGTGTGTGTGGGGAGGGGGTGTAAAATGCTAATGGCCATGTTTAGAAGACTTTCACCTGGCAGACTGAAGGTGTTTGCAACTGGCAGAACTGAGTTGCAGCCACAGCCACGTTGCACATTTGTGCCCACCGTGAGACTCCTAAGAGCTTGATTTCTCAGTGCAGCCTTGACTGTGCCTCTAAGCTTCTCTCCTGTAATCTGTCAGAACCCACCATTAAACACTAGAGAGAGAAAGTGGACAATAAAGCACTTTTGAGGGTTTTGAGCACATTTTATTTTATCTACAGCATGATATGAAGGGAAAATTCATGTAACAAATGGAGCTGCTGACCATGATGTGTGGAACAGGTTGGTTCTGACTTTTACTTAGGGACTTGCTGGTGGATGCCACCAATACACTTAATTTGGTCTGGAATTTGGTCCCACACTAGTGCCATATTTTCTCTAGGCTTCTGGGCTTCATAATGTTTTTTTTTTTTAATTTGTGTATTGCTACTTTGCTTCCCTGAGTGGGTTTGTGATCAATATACTTGTTGAGTGAAAAAAAAAAAACCCACTAATTTAAATTCCAGTTTCCCTCTGTATTTCTGTAGAATTTCTTGAGAGAAGATATAACATGTGCTTATATTTTAACTCTCCTTGTTAATAATGGAACAGCCTTCATCCACCCCCACAGCCAATAGAAACAGGCAGATATCAACCCGTAGGGTACTGGGTGTCTTGGTACCATTGAGTTAGGATGATGTCTTTTGGTTCACCATCCATCTTTGACAAGATAATGGAATATTTTCTTAAAAAGAAAAATATCTTTGAAACCATCTTCCAACTTCTGGCCAATTAAAAATAACCACGGGTCACACATTTTATTAAGGAGGGGAGTTGTAGAGGCTTCCCTTATGTAATGGTAATTAGAGAGGGCTTAGGATCCCATTATATCATGATTGTTTTCTACATCACTTTCATAGCAACATCATGCACTTTATATTGATCATATATAAATACTATATTTGGTATTTCACCTTCCTACTTGGATTAAATGTCCCAAAACACGCCAAACACCACAGCTTATACATACTTGCACATCTTAAAACACTCTGGTGACCAGACATATTTTCCCCCACAAATTAATCAAAGCAGTTAAGGTCCACCCTGCCATGTCTAATGCTCTTCCAGTGGGTGGGCCCTGCACGTCTGTGCTTCATGCAGATTTGTTAGGTAGATCCTTTCATGAGTATAGGAGAAGCTCAAGGATTGTCTCTATTTGGAGATGGGAATAGAAGACACTCCATCAGTTAGTACTTCAGCTGGAACTTGTAACCTAGGAGTCACAGCCCAAGACCAGGACACTAGGCATTTTAAGAATTTCTTAGGGATTTCTAGACATGGTCTCATTCTCTAGTTGGGTTGTTCTGGAGTTCATTCTGTCATCCTTGTTGGTCCAGAACTTACACCAGTTTGCTGACCTTAGCCCCTGAGTACTGGTATTTCGAGCTTGAGGCTGGGTGCTTATAGATTTAAAGGAATTTTAAAAATGTTTGTGCATGCACATACATGTGGGCATCTGGCTACATATATGGCTCTCTCTCTCTTTCTCTCTCTCTCTCTCTCTCTCTCTCTCTCTCTGTTTGCACTCATTTAAGGGTGTGGGTGTATGTGCCTATGTGCACTCATGTCAAGGACAGAGAAAGATATTGGATGTCTTCCTTTATTATTTGACACATTTTTGCCTTACCATAGAGTCACTCATAACCATGTTCTTTGTGGGAGGAGTAGACTGGCTGACCTGACCATCACCCTCTTGGGAGTCATCTTTTTATGCTCCATCCCCCAATGCTTGAAATTACAGATGCACACAATTATATCCAGCTTCCTTTGTGGATGTCCAAGAATCAAATTCCTCTTTCATGCCAAGAAAGGCTTGATACCTGTTGAACCATCCCTCCAGCTCCATGAATAATTTTTTAACATGCTGTATACAGTATTTTATTTCTAACTTAAGCATGTACTATTATAACTTGAGTATATATAATGAAATTTCATCTTAAGATAATACCCTGTCTTCTTTCTGTGTCTACTCATCCAGTTTCTACTCTGCTTATGGGGGAGGTCAGGGCTCAGTATTTGTATTTAAGATAGTGTCAGTCAAACATGCATACAGTGCCCCTAAGTTACCAAGCACCATAGCTTAGCAATATGTACACTATAATATCTTGATTGTTTCCCTTAGTGATTGTGGGTCTGATATAGAGCTTAGAGCTACTGCTGCTTGCCAGAATCTCACGAAAGTATTGGACCAAACAGGGAGAAGATCTAAATCCATAATCTAAAGTGCTGCTTCTTTGTACTGAACAAGCATCTCTCTTGTATCATTTTAACACTGAAAACTCATTGTCATACCACTGGAAGTCTGTGCCCGTCTGTAGACACTTCCAGATCATCTTAGCACCACGTAATTTGACAAGGATGATATATTTCAATTTAAGTGCTTGTTGCCATCTGTGTTAAAACTGCACCAGGGTTTAGTTTTAATCAATGACAGTAAGACAGAAGATGGGAAATGGGTGTTGTAAAAATTAAAGACATAGAAGATACCACTGTATCCAGGCAGGGCCATTTAGGGAAGGGAACACTGAGAAGTAGAACAGAGCACAGAGCAGACCATCACCTACGACTTTATCAGGGTTACTAAAGAATGGAGGTGAGAAAGTCAGGCCAATGCCTTGGCATTGGATATTTGATCTGCCTGTGCAAGGTGTGACCTCATGGGGGTCACACTTGTGCTTGTGACACATCTCACCTGTGGGAGTAAAGTGTTTGCTGCTGAAGGCAGAACCAATTGGGTCCACTTTCTTCTTTGTGGTTAGTAAGTCATTGCTCACATGGCTGTGGCCATAAGCAGAGGAAACTAGGTGTTTTTCTGTATGCTAACATGGGAACCAATGATCTTCCGTCTATCCAGGATTTTACAGGGGGCACATATCTCTTATTCCCTCTTTCTCTGTCTCTCCCTGTCTCTCGGTCTCTCTCCCCATTCCCATGTTTGTGTGTGTTGTTTTGTTTTATTCCCCCCCCCCCCTTTTTATGATATGGTCTTTTATTTTAGACCTGGGTGTCCTAGAACTCATATGAGGAATCTCATGAGTAAGTATGTATATATACCAGCCTGGCCTTGAACTCACAGAGATCTACCTGCCTCTGCCTCCCAAGTGCTGGAATTAAAGACTAGCCACCACACTCAGCCTTTAACCACTTTTTCAATGTAAATGAAATGGCACCTAGCTCCTGCCTAAATGGCAAATAGTCTTGGAGCTATTCTTTACCCACCTGCAGATGGGAACTCCCTATTCTGTTGGGCAAGCACATGGTTTGGCTCTGCCTATCAGAACGTGAAGATCCTGGCCACTCTAATGCAGACTTACTGAGATTTTTCATCACCTTACAGTAACTCTCAATCTATGACTCAGTTCCTCCTATCAGCCTGGCAGGCTTGAACTGCATCAGGATATCCTATGCCTTAAGTTGTCTGATAAAATGACCTTTCCTCACTCATTAAGTGTACAGGTAAATAATTTCCTTGCTTTAAACTACAAAATTAGTGAATGCTCATTGAAATCCAGTCAACATGTAAGAATATTTTAAAACACATTATTACCTTGGAGTTCCTGGATTTTTTTACCCACAAATATAAAGTGTAAAATATTTATTTGGTTTCTTACAGTCAAAAATTGGATCTCTGTCTGTCTGTCTGTCTCTCTCTCCCTCCCTCCCTCCCTCCCTCACTTGATAAATGTTCATATTTTGTTTACACTCTATATTGTTGCTGGATTTAAATGCCAGAATATCAAGTTTTACTGCGTTGGTTTTACAGGCTGCACGATATCTAATGGTATGGATATATCATAATTTATTTGATCTCATTACTTAGAACCTTGGTCTATTCATTTCAAACAAGTAAACGTGTTTGCTTCCCCTTATCCCGCCAACTTCTAATCTGAGACATTATTGCATTGCTTTGCCAGGAGGATGCTATTTTTTTTTCCAGCCCATTGAGATGGTTCCTCTACTTACAAAGCTCACTGGCTCTACAGCCTCCTTCCCCATTAGCCTGTACCTTATTTCTGTTGTTGTTGCTTGCATAATGGGTTCTTTCAACAAATACTAGAGATTTTCTTTGTGAGACAAATGCTGAGAGGTGGGGGCCCACAATAATGAGCAACCATTTCCATGCTGAGAGGACATTAAGTCACAAGTCAGACGAAACTAGTCAACATGGAGACACCTTCTAAGGGTGTTTCCCACCCCACAGAAGGGAATGTAAAACATGCTGACAGTGACACTAAGGGTAGTTTGTTAGTTCTATCAAAGCTCTCACTGGGGGAAGTGAAGAGCAAGGATGGAAATGGGAGAGTTGGTACCTGATCTGGGCTTCCAAGCATGAAAGTCAATTCAGTTATGATATAGACCTCGTGGAATGCATTCTAGGTAGAAGGTAGAGAGGCCTGGGAACAGTTAGCATGACAGCACTGTTGGTGTGCTCCATTCATGACCAATGCTTCTTGTTCATGCAACATGAATCTATTTTTTTTTTTTTTTGAGCAAAGGATATGCAAATGTATTTGATTAGATAATGCCAAATAGTTCCCCCAAATTTTGTATTCATGTTTGCTCCTGACAACAGCCACGGCATGATCTACTTTCTTTACAGCCTCAGCCACAGCCGACAACAGCAATCCGTTCGCAAGAACAATCAGATTTGGAAAACCTGTCCTATCATTATTTACTTCTCTTTTTTTTTTTTTTTTTTTTAATTAGGTATTTAGCTCATTTACATTTCCAATGCTATACCAAAAGTCCCCCTTACCCACCCACCCCCACTCCCCTACCCACCCACTCCCCCCCTTTGGCCCTGGCGTTCCCCTGTACCGGGGCACACAAAGTCTGCGTGTCCAATGGGCCTCTCTTTCCAGTGATGGCCGACTAGGCCATCTTTTGATACATATGCAGCTAGAGTCAAGAGCTCAGGGGTACTGGTTAGTTCATAATGTTGTTCCACCTATAGGGTTGAAGATCCCTTTAGCTCCTTGGGTACTTTCTCTAGCTCCTCCATTGGGAGCCCTGTGATCCATCCATTAGCTGACTGTGAGCATCCACTTCTGTGTTTGCTAGGCCCCGGCATAGTCTCACAAGAGACAGCTACATCTGGGTCCTTTCAGTAAAATCTTGCTAGTGTATGCAATGGTGTCAGCATTTGGAAGCTGATTATGGGGTGGATCCCTGGATATGGCAGTCTCTACATGGTCCATCCTTTCATCTCAGCTCCATACTTTGTTTCTGTAACTCCTTCCATGGGTGTTTTGTTCCCACTTCTAAGGAGGGGCATAGTGTCCACACTTCAGTCTTCATTTTTCTTGAGTTTCATGTGTTTAGGAAATTGTATCTTATATCGTGGGTATCCTAGGTTTTGGGCTAGTATCCACTTATCAGTGAGTACATATTGTGTGAGTTCCTTTGTGATTGTGTTACCTCACTCAGGATGATGCTCTCCAGGTCCATCCATTTGGCTAGGAATTTCATAAATTCATTCTTTTTAATAGCTGAGTAGTACTCCATTGTGTAGATGTACCACATTTTCTGTATCCATTCCTCTGTTGAGGGGCATCTGGGTTCTTTCCAGTTTCTGGCTATTATAAATAAGGCTGCTATGAACATAGTGGAGCATGTGTCCTTCTTACCAGTTGGGGCTTCTTCTGGATATATGCCCAGGAGAGGTATTGCTGGATCCTCCGGTAGTACTATGTCCAATTTTCTGAGGAACCGCCAGACTGATTTCCAGAGTGGTTGTACAAGCCTGCAATCCCACCAACAATGGAGGAGTGTTCCTCTTTCTCCACATCCTCGCCAGCATCTGCTGTCACCTGAATTTTTGATCTTAGCCATTCTCACTGGTGTGAGGTGGAATCTCAGGGTTGTTTTGATTTGCATTTCCCTGATGATTAAGGATGTTGAACATTTTTTCAGGTGCTTCTCTGCCATTCGGTATTCCTCAGGTGAGAATTCTTTGTTCAGTTCTGAGCCCCATTTTTTAAGGGGGTTATTTGATTTTCTGAGGTCCACCTTCTTGAGTTCTTTATATATGTTGGATATTAGTCCCCTATCTGATTTAGGATAGGTAAAGATCCTTTCCCAGTCTGTTGGTGGTCTTTTTGTCTTATAGACAGTGTCTTTTGCCTTGCAGAAACTTTGGAGTTTCATTAGGTCCCATTTGTCAATTCTCGATCTTACAGCACAAGCCATTGCTGTTCTGTTCAGGAATTTTTCCCCTGTGCCCATATCTTCAAGGCTTTTCCCCACTTTCTCCTCTATAAGTTTCAGTGTCTCTGGTTTTATGTGAAGTTCCTTGATCCACTTAGATTTGACCTTAGTACAAGGAGATAAGTATGGATCGATTCGCATTCTTCTACATGATAACAACCAGTTGTGCCAGCACCAATTGTTGAAAATGCTGTCTTTCTTCCACTGGATGGTTTTGGCTCCCTTGTCGAAGATCAAGTGACCATAGGTGTGTGGGTTCATTTCTGGGTCTTCAATTCTATTCCATTGGTCCACTTGTCTGTCTCTATACCAGTACCATGCAGTTTTTATCACAATTGCTCTGTAGTAAAGCTTTAGGTCAGGCATGGTGATTCCACCAGAGGTTCTTTTATCCTTGAGAAGAGTTTTTGCTATCCTCGGTTTTTTGTTATTCCAGATGAATTTGCAAATTGCTCCTTCTAATTCGTTGAAGAATTGAGTTGGAATTTTAATGGGGATTGCATTGAATCTGTAGATTGCTTTTGGCAAGATAGCCATTTTTACAATGTTGGTCCTGCCAATCCATGAGCATGGGAGATCTTTCCATCTTCTGAGATCTTCTTTAATTTCTTTCTTCAGGGACTTGAAGTTTTTATCATACAGATCTTTCACTTCCTTCGTTAGAGTCACGCCGAGATATTTTATATTATTTGTGGCTATTGAGAAGGGTGTTGTTTCCCTAATTTCTTTCTCAGCCTGTTTATTCTTTGTGTAGAGAAAGGCCATTGACTTGTTTGAGTTAATTTTATATCCAGCTACTTCACCGAAGCTGTTTATCAGGTTTAGGAGTTCTCTGTTGGAATTTTTAGGGTCACTTATATATACTATCATATCATCTGCAAAAAGTGATATTTTGACTTCCTCTTTTCCAATTTGTATCCCCTTGATCTCCTTTTGTTGTCGAATTGCTCTGGCTAATACTTCAAGTACTATGTTGAAAAGGTAGGGAGAAAGTGGGCAGCCTTGTCTAGTCCCTGATTTTAGTGGGATTGCTTCCAGCTTCTCTCCATTTACTTTGATGTTGGCTACTGGTTTGCTGTAGATTGCTTTTATCATGTTTAGGTATTGGCCTTGAATTCCTGATCTTTCCAGAACTTTTATCATGAATGGGTGTTGGATCTTGTCAAATGCTTTTTCTGCATCTAAGGAGATGATCATGTGGTTTTTGTCTTTGAGTTTGTTTATATAATGGATTACATTGATGGATTTTCGTATATTAAACCATCCCTGCATCCCTGGAATAAAACCTACTTGGTCAGGATGGATGATTGCTTTAATGTGTTCTTGGATTCGGTTAGCGAGAATTTTATTAAGAATTTTTGCATCGATGTTCATAAGAGAAATTGGTCTGAAGTTCTCTATCTTTGTTGGATCTTTCTGTGGTTTAGGTATCAGAGTAATAGTGGCTTCATAAAATGAGTTGGGTAGAATACCTTCTACTTCTATCTTGTGAAAAAGTTTGTGCAGAACTGGAGTTAGATCTTCTTTGAAGGTCTGATAGAACTCTGCACTAAACCCGTCTGGTCCTGGGCTTTTTTTGGCTGGGAGACTATTAATAACTGCTTCTATTTCTTTAGGGGATATGGGACTGTTTAGAAGGTCAACTTGATCCTGATTCAACTTTGGTACCTGGTATCTGTCCAGAAATTTGTCCATTTCGTCCAGGTTTTCCAGTTTTGTTGAGTATAGCCTTTTGTAGAAGGATCTGATGGTGTTTTGGATTTCTTCAGGATCTGTTGTTATGTCTCCCTTTTCATTTCTGATTTTGTTAATTAGGATTTTGTCCCTGTGCCCTTTAGTGAGTCTAGCTAAGGGTTTATCTATCTTGTTGATTTTCTCAAAGAACCAACTCCTCGTTTGGTTAATTCTTTGAATAGTTCTTCTTGTTTCCACTTGGTTGATTTCACCCCTGAGTTTGATTATTTCCTGCCGTCTACTCCTCTTGGGTGAATTTGCTTCCTTTTTTTCTAGAGCTTTTAGATGTGTTGTCAAGCTGCTAGTATGTGCTCTCTCCCGTTTTTTCTTGAAGGCACTCATAGCTATGAGTTTCCCTCTTAGAAATGCTTTCATTGTGTCCCAAAGGTTTGGGTACGTTGTGGCTTCATTTTCATTAAACTCTAAAAAGTCTTTAATTTCTTTCTTTATTCCTTCCTTGACCAAGGTATCATTGAGAAGAGTGTTGTTCAGTTTCCATGTGAATGTTGGCTTTCTGTTATTTATTTTGTTATTGAAGATCAGCCTTAGTGCATGGTGATCTGATAGGATACATGGGACAATTTCAATATTTTTGAATCTGTTGAGGCCTGATTTGTGACCTATTATGTGGTCAATTTTGGAGAAGGTACCATGAGGTGCTGAGAAGAAGGTATATCCTTTTGTTTTAGGATAAAATGTTCTGTAGATATCTGTCAGATCCATTTGTTTCATCACTTCTGTTAGTTTCAGTGTGTCCCTGTTTAGTTTCTGTTTCCAAGATCTGTCCATTGGTGAAAGTGGTGTGTTGAAGTCTCCCACTATTATTGTGTGAGGCGCAATGTGTGCTTTGAGCTTTACTAAAGTTTCTTTAGTGAATGTGGCTGCTCTTGTATTTGGAGCATAGATATTCAGAATTGAGAGTTCCTCTTGGAGGATTTTACCTTTGATGAGAATGAAGTGTCCCTCCTTGTCTTTTTTGATGACTTTGGGTTGGAAGTCAATCTTATCAGATATTAGGATGGCTACTCCTGCTTGTTTCTTCATACCATTTGCTTGGAAAATTGTTTTCCAGCCTTTCATTCTGAGGTAGTGTCTATCTTTTTCTCTGAGATGAGTTTCCTGTAAGCAGCAAAATGTTGGGTCTTGTTTGTGTAGCCAGTTTGTTAGTCTATGTCTTTTTATTGGCGAGTTGAGACCATTGATGTTAAGAGATATTAAGGAAAAGTAATTGTTGCTTCCTGTTATTTTAGTTGTTAAAGGTGGCATTCTGTTCTTGTGGCTGTCTTCTTTTAGGTTTGTTGAGGGATTACCTTCTTGTTTTTTCTAGGGCGTTGTTCCCGTTCTTGTATTGGTTTTTTTCTGTTATTATCCTTTGAAGGGCTGGATTCGTGGAGAGATAATGCGTGAATTTGGTTTTGTCGTGGAATACTTTGGTTTCTCCCTCTATGATAATTGAGAGTTTGGCTGGGTATAGTAGCCTGGGCTGCAGTTTGTGTTCTCTTAGTGTCTGTATAACATCTGCCCAGGCTCTTCTGGCTTTCATAGTCTCTGGTGAAAAATCTGGTGTAATTCTGATAGGCTTGCCTTTATATGTTACTTGACCTTTTTCCCTTACTGCTTTTAGTATTCTATCTTTATTTAGTGCATTTGATGTTCTGATTATTATGTGTCGGGAGGAATTTCTTTTCTGGTCCAGTCTATTTGGAGTTCTGTAGGCTTCTTGTATGTTCATATGCATCTCATTCTTTAGATTTGGGAAGTTTTCTTCAATAATTTTGTTGAAGATGTTTGCTGGACCTTTGAGTTGAAAATCTTCATTCTCATCCACTCCTATTATCCGTACGTTTGGTCTTCTTATTGTGTCCTGGATTTCCTGGATATTTTGAGTTAGGATCTTTTTGCATTTTCCATTTTCTTTGATTGTTGTGCCGATGTTCTCTATGGAATCTTCTGCACCTGAGATTCTCTCTTCCATCTCTTGTATTCTGTTGCTGATGCTCAAATCTATGGTTCCAGATTTCTTTCCTAGGGTTTCTATCTCTAGTGTTGCCTCGCTTTGAGTTTTCTTTATTGTGTCTACTTCCCTTTTTAGGTCTAGTATGGTTTTGTTCATTTCCATCACCTGTTTGTATGTTTTTTCCTCTTTTTCTGTAAGGACTTCTACCTGTTTGATTGTGTTTTCCTGTTTTTCTTTAAGGACTTGTAACTCTTTAGCAGTGTTCTCCTGTATTTCTTTAAGTGATTTATTAAAGTCCTTCTTGATGTCCTCTACCATCATCATGAGATATGCTTTTAAATCTAGGTCTAGGTTCTCAGGTGTGTTGGGGTTCCCTGGACTGGGCGAAGTGGGTGTGCTGGGTTCTGGTGATGGTGAGTGGTCTTGGTTCCTGTTAGTAAGATTCCTCCGTTTACCTTTCGCCATCTGGTAATCTCTGGAGTTAGTAGTTATAGTTGACTCTGTTTAGAGATTGTTCTTCTGGTGATTCTGTTACCGTCTATCAGCAGACCTGGGAGACAGATTCTCTCCTCTGAGTTTCAGTGCTCAGAGCACTCTCTGCTGGCAAGCTCTCTTACAGGGAAGGTGCGCAGATATCTTGTATTTGGACCTCCTCCTGGCCGAAGAAGAAGGCCCAAAACAGGACCTTTCTCAGACAGTGTGTTGCTTTGGCAGTTCCCAGGTGGTACAGACTCTCACCTAAGCAGACTAAATTCCTAAGTTCCTTGGAGTCCCGGGACCAAGATGGCGACCGCTGCTGCTGTGGCTTAGGCCGCCTCCCCAGCCGGGTAGGCACCTGTCCTCCGGTCCGGAAGGTGGCCGGCTGTCCCCGGCCCACACAGGGTGCTGCCTCAGCGCCTCTGTGCTTCTGCCTGTTCCAGAGGCTGTCAGGTTCTCTGGCGCACCCTCTCACCTGTTCAGACTAATTTCCTAAGTTCGGCGGGTCTCGGACCAAGATGGCGACCGCTGCTGCTGTGGCTTAGGCCGCCTCCCCAGCCGGGTGGGCACCTGTCCTCCGGTCCGGAAGGTGGCCGGCTGTCCCCGGCCCACACAGGGTGCTGCCTCAGCGCCTCTGTGCTTCTGCCTGTTCCAGAAGCTGTCAGGTTCTCTGGCGCACCCTCTCACCTGTTCAGACTAATTTCCTAAGTTCGGTGGGTCTCGGACCAAGATGGCGACCGCTGCTGCTCGAATCTATTTTCACATTAGCAACATCGGGTTCTTATTTCTATATACTTGGCTTTGTATAGTTTTATTGAAGTCAAAACTTTTAATTTTTATTCTTTTTATTTTAAAAAATTGATTATATTATATATTATTCTAATTTTATGTTAGTTTTCTCTTTGGGCATTTATGTGTGTTCCACAGAGCTGTTGTTGCCCATACATTGAGTGATAAGATATACCATGAAGATGACCCTGCTTTCAGTAGACAGTAGACTCTGATGTTGCTTCTAAGAATTTCCTATTATGAACAGTACAGTTATGAATTTTTATTTGTTTCTGGAGCAGATGTGGAGTTTTCCCAACACCAAGGAGGCAGCTCACAGCTGTTGTGAGACCCTGAACTGCTCCTATTGTCTCTGTCTAGGAGGGTAGTAATTTGTTTCCTATGAAACACATTTTCTTTTGTCTGTAGTCTTACTTGTTTATATTCATTAAATCTTATTTACAGCTTCGTAATTCCTGAGGAATACACTGCCTTATTTTTCAAGTTGGCTTATATGATTTTAAGCTACGTGTTCTTTTTAAAATGTGTTATGGACGATGGGAACTGAGACCAGAGAAAAGCAGCCATGGTGACCTCACACCCTGTGGGTCTGGCCAGCTGGTTGCTTTCTGTAGTATAGCCTACTCTGCAGCAGCACTCATTCATGGGCAGAGAACTCAATGGCAGGGGGCTTTGAGACTGAGTTTCTCCATGGCTGCTCCTTAACATTTGGGTGGCACAAACATCATTTATTTATCCTGCAACAGTGTTTATGATCTTCATTGTTTAGGAGCTCTTTGACAAGCTCTGCACTGTTTCATTACCTCCTTAGGAATTGTATCTTTGAGCTACTCTTTTTGTATTGTCATTAACTTCTACACCATCATTTGGCTTTTAATATTTTGAAATGTAGATGCAAAAATATGTCGAAATTACTTTTAAACCATAATGACCTATCCTGCAGTATCCACGGTGACCTTTCCACATTCTAGGATAATGAACTGAAGAACACAGTACCTTCTGTTCCCAGCACATATACATGTCACAGCAGAGCGTAATGGGCTAATAATTAGATACTTTGTGGCCACTTGGTTAAGGTCTATTTTGACCTGCTTTTGAAGTCTTACATGTAGGCTATTAGAGATCTGGCAGTTTTCTGTCGATTCTATTGTGAAACTCACTGCAAGTATGATTCATTGACTATAATAAACTGAGAGGCTTCTTTGCCTTGATCTGGAAGGAAGTGCCTAGACCTTCACAGCGAGCTAAGCCTTCAACTAGAAATCTTAACATCCACACCTTTCAGTGCCTTCAAAAAAGTTCATAAGACTTAATGCATGCTGCTATGTCTTGGGACCTGTGGATCTATGTTTAGAATAAAAAAGTCTTTGTCTCCACTTGTTTATATTGCAATGTGTTAAATAGTATTTAATCAAAGATATCAATTGATTGCCAAACATAAACTTTATAGGTCCTTTCAGTATCCTTTTGACGAGTGACGACAAAGCGATTGGGAAGTATTTTGCTGTCGATGACCAGCAAATGATGTTTTATCTTATTCTTATTCATTCTCTCAGTTGTATTCTTCCTGGCTTCATTTTCCTTCTTTGCAGGTACTGAATATTTTTGTCTATGCCCTTGTGAAATATTTTAATATATTTGTTGTTTATTGGATATGTTTAAAATGGAAGAATAATGTTTTTATATACATATATTATGTGGTTAAATTATGAGGATTGTGACGTCTTTTTAAATAAATCTTTTGTTACAGGTTTTACAACACTCCACAAATCATCAAGCAAGCAGTTTCACATAGTTTAAAATGCTATGAAACAGAGATGTTAACAGCCTCTGGTAGGAGTAAAAAGAAGGTTTAGTTGGCTTGGAAGTTATAGTGAATAAAGGCTGAGTCACAGGAGAAAGCACTGTGAAGAACCTAGAGAAGATTTAAGCCCTAAGAGTCAGCCAGAGCTTTGGCCAGGTCAGAGGATGTAGAAGATCATGTGTATTTGTGTGCTTGTGTGTAGCTGGCCTGTAGTGAAGGTGAGAGCTCAAAAAGGAAGTTTCAGGAAGGCTGCACTGGCCAGAGAAAAAGGGTTTTTGATGGAGTCAGTGGTTATAGCTTTTGGGAGGCTCCCTGGGGAACTACTGAAGGTTTTTAAGCAACTATAATGACTTTGTAGTTTTCTCTGATTGTAGCACCAAAAACCAAAACTAAAAGCATTTTCGAGGACTGGAGTACAAAGCCCAATGATCGATGGCAAGGCTTTCTGCAAACCCAGGGGAGGTCAACGTGAGAGGGCAGGGTTAACCCAAAAGAGGTTGAAGCAAGAGGGCATTCATTGTAAGCTTGAGACTGTAGCCACGAAGGCGAGCAAAGGGCACTGTTTGGTGCTTATTTGGAACAAGAATGGCAACGTTTATTCATGGGTTTGCCTATTAGTGGGCATGCTAGAATAATCCAAAATAGGACTCCAACTCTTAAGTGAGAAACTTGGGCAGAAATCTGAGCTAAGGTGGTATTAGTGGAGATTTTGTAAAACTACATGTGCTTGATGATTTGTGGGGTGTTTTAAAACCTGTAACAAAAAAGATTTATTTAAAAAGAGGTAATAATCCCCATAATTTAACCACATAGTGTATGTATATGAGAACATTCTTTTCCATGTTAAACATATCCAATGTTTTAAGTAAGTGTATGTGAAGAAGTGAATAGACAGATTTCGGGCATAGGTTGCCAGATGATAAAAGGCAACAGAGCATTTGAGTTGGCCTTTGCAGTGCTGATGGGCTGGAACTCTGAAAGGCCTTAACACAGGTAGGCTAAAGCTTGGTCAGTGAGATCACTGGCTCCAAGATCTGCTAATGATTCTTCAGCTACTTGTTCAAGTTTCATTGCCAGTGTATGAAATGAGGACCAGACACATTCATGACAGCAGCAAGGCAGGAGGCATACTAACTAAAACTTCATTGACTTATGTCTCCACATGTGGAAAGTAAGAAAGGGTGAAAGTATACATACTATAAAGTTATTTACAGGAAATACATATATAAATTCCATTGACAAACCTATTTTGTAATTTAATAGACATTATTAATCATTAGCTACTAGGATCTTTGTTTTTATTATAATCTTACTAATTTTCACTTTATAACACATGTTTTATGCATACTTTATGGGCACACTTGCCACACATATATTAATGTCATTAAGTTCTGACTATGTTTTGACAGATAGAACTGTAATAAATTCAAGTACGCATGTGTCAACTTTCTATGTCTGGTGTCAGATAGGCACAGAGTCCATCCCAGGTAGAATTTGAAAATATCAAGTAAGAAAACTTTTTCCACTAACTAGTCTACATGTTTTTCTAAGTGCACTAGAGGTCTGATTTTATCTCATAACATTACATGATATTTATATTTCAACCTAGAATAATTACCTTAATAAAGTTACTCTGCCTTGAATGGTAATGTCTCTTCTTTGTCCTTGTTTTTTCATGTGGTTCTGGGGAATGATGAGAACTGGAATCACTTATCTAGACCCCCAGGGCTTTTGTGCATGGCCACAGCTCCTTCTGTTCTCACAGTTCCAGGTCCCCGAGAACTCCCCTTTTCAGCTCGTCTGCCTATAATAATCCCTTCATCCCTTTGACCATTAACTGGAAAATTATGACATTTAGAAAGGACATTTCTCAAAACCATGGGAATTCATGTATTTGGACCAGATGTTAAGAGAATTTTAATAGGGGATCAAACATCTGTGACAATGAATGGCAGAGCCATGGAAGAAAGGGACGCATGCAAAGCATTTTAATAGCAGAGTAGGCATCCTGACAGTGGTAGTGTGCATTGCATCCACACACTCAGCCCTCAGACACTGAATGAGTCCAGAAACTTCACTGCCTGGCTTGAAAATGAGGCTGAGAGTAGTAATTGTAACTTTGGATGATAAAGTCTATAGCAGAAATAAGTGCTAATTTGCTTAGGTAGATGTGGGGAGGGGCAAAAAAAAAATCTAAGAATGGCTACCAAGATATGATGCTTACAGATTGGATCTAGAGGATGTAATAGCGAGAAAACTAGAAGAAACAGAGAAGCAAGGCTAGGGTTTAGAAAGACAAAAGAATAGGAGTGGTCAGTGGGTCCCTGCATTATGAGTTGGATGCCTGAATACATATGTTCTTGTCTATCATAAATAACAGGTGTGACAGAGACAGTCCATAAAGAGGAGGGAGGGAACATTGTGGCCAGGAAGTGCACCTTCACTTATAGGAAGGCTTACATACAGTTTCAGATAAAGTAAAGAGAGAGGGAGATTAAGGTACTGTGGATCCCAGGGAAGGGGGTGTTAGGAAGGTCTCTGCATCGGGGGCATCACCGGGGCCCAGTTACATAAGATCACTGCATGTGCCAGTCAAACAGAGACTAGTGCTGTTGAACCCACAACGGTTTTTTCTCCCAGACGTGGCAATCTGTTCTTGCATGTTCTTATAAAGAATACACATAGTGATTGTCAGGAGAAGGTGCTGTCCCTGTGTGGCCTGTGACCTGTACTATTGCACTACTGAGAGTCACTTACAGCATGATTACTGTAATGGGCCATATGATTTTCTTGCCTTAGAAAAGGAAGCTGCGTAAGTCCTTTAGAAATTGTTCATATGGCTATGTTGCCTGAAGTCTCCATTACTTAAGTATATTTTTTTCCCCAGAAAATGCTCTTGTTGGTCTAGCTAACAGAAGCAGAATGGATGAACTTTCACTTAGTTTTAAAACCTGCTGACAGATAAAATTAATATTGTCTTTGAGCAAATAATAATTTTATCTAATGGACTCCATTTATTTTTATCATTCCTCGGGGCAATCTAGAGCTAAACAGGGGGAAGGAAGCAAGAGCGTAATAACAATTCCATTTGAAGAGAGGTATAAAATAAGGTCACTGGAGCTGAACTATTACTGAAATGTATAAAATCGTTTAATGTTTTCTTTTCCCCATTTTATACTATAAGGTTATTTTATATAGCCATAAAATTCCTCCTCATCGGAGTTCATATATGGTGGAACTCTCTGGATAACAGTCTGTTCCTATTCAATAGCTGAGGGTGGCAGCCTGTTGTCATTCTCTGTATAAGTCTGATAAGTGTTTTTAGGTTAACATATTCCTAAAGTCATTTCACTAATCATGTATGGAAAATTGCTTTAGGCTGAACCTTGACAGTTAGGGTGCATGCATTAAAACAATACAAAAGTGTTTGATATTTTTGTTCAATGTACATAAAAATTGAAGGTTTAATGTGTCATGGCCAACCTGATTCCCCCTTTACGATCAACAAAGCGCATGGAAGCTTTAATTTAATCTCCATGCATTTCTGTAATAATAGTGTCCAGTCATGATTTTGGATACATGTCAGGATAGCTATTTGGCTGGAACACTATGTTAACTTAGTGTTATGGCTTTACCAACTCTTCATTGAATTCCATTTTTTTGCTGAGTATCTAGAATATCTGGTATTGCAGCGAAGAGAAAGCAGGGAGCCACTTGGTACCTTCCTGCCTGTGCTGAGCATGCAAGGCTTTGAGTTTCCTGGATCATTTTTACCTGTTGCTCTGAACTTTCACCTCAATCTTGTCTTAAAAAGCACAGCTTCTGTCTTTGTTTCCATTCAAAGGAATCCCTCCTTGGCGGATCTAGTTTGAACTTTTGTTTTATATTTACCAATGTGCACACTAATAGTTCTAAACTAAAAAGGTGAATATGAAGCATAAGAAATAAATTTTTACCTGTTTGACAACCATAAACCCTGCCTGGGAGTACTGAGTCCTTTCCACCCTCACCCGAGCCCTGGTGCACGGCACCACAGAACAACATCTTTGAATTTTGCTGCCTGGATTAACAATGCCCTGAGAGTACATCTCCTCTCTGGGCCTGTGGTTCACCTCATTGTATTTACTCTGCAGACATGACTGAAGTGACTCAGTTCATTATAGACTCAAACAGAAAGGCCAACTTAATCTGCACAAAGCCAGGGGGCTGCAGGCCCCGTTTGGACATGACTTACTACTCACATCTGACCTTACATATGTTATGGAATGTGGTTAAAGGCTGGCTTTGTCAGCTACAAAGGGAGTGGCTAGGCAGGTGTTTTATGAAATCTCCTTTGACTACCCAACTTCTGGGAGTGACTAATTCATTAATTGTCTCATGTGGACCAGGGGGCTAAGCAGACTCACAGTGTGACTCTCAGTGGCAAGCCAATGCTGAGTCATTTTTGATAACTAAAGATTAGCTCTGTTTCTTCTGACTGGTCAAAGCAGCACTTTCCATATGCAGGAGCACATGAACTTGGCACCCAGACAATGAGTTCAAACCATAGCTTGTGATAAAAAGAAATAGAACGGTAGACACCTAACCGTTATGAGACTATTCACATAAGTCTTTGATGAAAAGTACTTAAGTGTCAGGCACTGGAGTTGTTAAGATGAGGTTCTAGGCAGGAGCTGCCAGGCTGGCTGAAGCAGGTGCTTGCTGTGTCTGGAAATAGATAACTGCTTTCTCCTTGACCAGTGGATAACCTGATCTGAGGTAAGAGCCATGGCATCAGCAACATACAAACTAGACTGCAATGTTTCCTGTGAGTTGCTCCAGAGAGGGTGAAAGCTAGGAGGCTTTTCTGGATGCATGGTGGAGATGGAGTTTGCAGGGACTTGGTGATTGGTAAAAGGCGCAGAAGCTTTTAAAGGGCTCAAAGAAGCAGGAGAGGAATTCAGAGGGTTTGGGACAGGGCAGGCTCTTTCCCTGACATCGGGGCAAATTGGATGCAGAGCATGGTCTGGGGCACGGATTTGGACGGTGCATGACGGGTGGCTCACCCAATCCTCCTGAACAGTGCCAAGGAATGGAACGACTGATTGAGATATGGCCACTTCAGCAGTGTTCTCTGCCCCCCTTTATAAATCTGCTTCTTTGTGTGTCTGAGGTGACAGGATCTGTAGCTTGCAGTTAGGTGGTATGAGTACAGCCAGAACTTCCTGCATCAGCTTCACGTTCTGGTGAGAGGATTGCTGCATTCCAGGCAAGTTTGGGGCATGGCTTTGAGTCCTTGCTGAGGCCACCTTTCTGGATCAGCTCACTCCCTTGACTTTCTTGTCCTTCCGCCGGGGCAACTGTGGATGCCACCGTGTAAGGCATAAGGCATAAGGCAAAGAAGGCTTTGTGTCTCTGAGTCCTGTCAGAACATCTGAATATATCTATTTTTACAGTACAGCTTGGAAGCCACGCAGCCTCCCCTGGAAGGATGTACATTAAGCTTGTGCTGGATCTGTTTTTATTAATAACTGGTTAGCTACCACTCCCCGAGGAAAGCTCCCCGGGTAAGCTTTCATTCTTTTGATTCCTTTTTGATCTGACAGCATTTTTTATTTTCTAAAAGGAACAGTTATTTTCCTGTCCCCCCACGTCTATTCAGCTGCAGTGTGGGTGAGATTTGGAAATGTTATTTATCGCACAAACACTTCTATCCAGAGCCGTGCTTATTTAGATCCAGCTTATAGAGCGATCCTCCCACATAAGGAAACCAAAGGAAAACTTGAGGGATTTTGAAGTAAATTCTCCAAAATGCGTAGATGTCACAGTCCAGGTTTGCCTTCTATAAAACATCATCATCACAACAAAGCCATTTTTATTAAGTTGCTTAGAATATATTTAATATTGTGGGGCTGGTAGGATGTATCAGAGGGGGAAAAACATTGGTGATACTGATTCTTTAAAAAGGCTTTCAAAATAAAGTTCTTAAAATGCAGCAAATAGTTATAATTAACATGGTTTTCAGTTTTACTGACAAAGTAAAATTTCTAAATCATTTCAGTAAATGATACAGTAATACATACTCACATGGGACATGTATGTAAGTATATTTTATATAATGATGATAGCTCAAGTTCTAAGGAAAGAAAGACTTTGACAAATGTAAATGAAGGACTTCCAGCAAAGTACCCCTTTTGGCAATGCCTGGAAGTTGGTTTTGTTTGTTTGTTTATTTGTTTTGGTTGGCAAAGATAGATAGAGATGTGTGATGTTGTTTAATGTGCCTAGCTGCCCTGGACCAATAATCACCTTGTTGCATTGTTAGTAGCACTAACACTGAGTACTCTGCAATAGATAGAACTTCAATTGCTGAGGCAAGAGAGTCCATGCCTCCTTAAGATATGTGATTTCAGCCATTAAGAAGAAAGACCTACCTGCTACTCACTATTGCGCCTGAAGAGCAGCGTCTCTAGGATGAAGGCTCAGAAAACTCAAGTGTCTGCATGAATGTCTTTGTCACTTTACCCCAGAGACATTCACAGGGAAAAAAATAGTAACATTATATTCTGAAAATTAAACTGTTAGGAGAACCTCATTGACAGCGCTTCTGAGGTTTCCTGTGACAAGCGTGTAATCTCCTCAGATCATCCCAGAATTCATGTTCCATTTAGCTCCAGTCTCTATGACATTTCCCTCACTCCCCAAGTCCCAGACAGTGCAGCCACTTGCACTGTTCTTAGTCTCCTCCTTTCATCCAGGAGATTTTAAGGATCAGATTAGCACACTTAAGATTTATTATAAGCAAAGGATGCTGGTAGATATGATAGATATGGCCTGCTTCACTTGATGCTGGTTGGATAGTGACTATTCCCATGGCCAGTATATAAAAGGCTTGGCCCTCTGCCTATGGCAATAATGAAGAATAGAAGAATTTTTAGGAGGTAGGACCTAAGAGAAGGAAGTTAAATGCTGGTATATGTCCTCATGAGGATATTAGTACCTGGCTCCTTGAAAGTTCTTTGTCCAGGCTTTCATGGAGTCAGAGGTCCCCTCTGTCAGCAGCTTATGAGGTATGCTGATGTCATAGACTGAAAGCAGTCAAACTGAGTGATCAAACTGGAAACCACTGAGCCAAAAATAGTCTTTCCTTTTGTGTGAATATTATTGCAGATATTTTTGTCCCAATAACAGGCACCTGACTAATCTAATAGTTAACAGTATTCTCTGTTGGCTCCATTTTGGAGGTAAAAACGGCATCACTCTGCAGAGTTTCCTCTGTGAGACTTCAGTGGTGATACTGTTTTGGGTGGCAGGCATGGTTATAAATGCTGGCATCACACCTATCATGTAGTTAGGATGAACTGGGGTTGGGACCACTTGCATCTCTTCTTGGTTTATCTTATCATTAGGTTGGATTTGTTTTCATATAGAGCTGAGAGAGCTCTATGTAACCCTTCTAGAGCAGCCAGTATAAATACTCCAAATATCATTGGTCTTAACAGAACCAAGCCATATCTATGCAATCTCTTCTTTTCCTTTCCTTTCCTTTCCTTTCCTTTCCTTTCCTTTCCTTTCCTTTCCTTTCCTTTCCTTTCCTTTCCTTTCCTTTCCTTTCCTTTTCTTTTCTTTTCTTTCCTTCTTCCCTTCCCTTTTCCCTTCCCTTCCCCTTCCCTTTTCCCTTTTTTCCTTTTTCCCCTCTTTGCCTTCTTTGCCCTCTTTGCCCTCTTTCCCTTTCCTTCCCCTTTCCCTACCCTTTTCCCTTTTCCCTTTTCCCTTTCCCTCCCCTCCCCTCCAGTGCTCTCCCCTTTCCTTCCCTTTCCTTTTCTTTCCTTTAGAATAGATTTTTTTGCATACATTATATTCTTACAATCATTTCCCCTTCCCCCTATGCCTCCCAGTTCCTCCCTACCTCCCTCTCCCCGATCTATATCTACCCTCTTTCTGTATCTGGCTAAAAACCAAGCAGGTTTCTAAGGGCTGAAAATAACATACAAGGTAGAAAATAAAATCAAAATAGGACAAAACAGACTGAAGGAAGAGAGCCCAAGAAAAGGCACAAAAATAGATATAGATGCAGAAACCTACTGCTTTGCACATTCAGGAATCCCATCATATATATGCAAAACCCATAGCATAAAAAAGGAAAGTGAAAATAAAAATTATTTAAAAAAAAATCACTGACCCAAAATTGTGAGACAAGGAACTTTCAAAGATACCTCCGAGTTTGTTTACTCTTGGCTGTCTACCATTGACCCTCCCCTAAGAATAGTTTGTTTTCTATTGAGACCCTGACTTAGAGTTTCCATTGCTGTGAAGAGATAAAATGACCAAGGTAACTCTTATAAAGGACAACATTTAATTGGGGCTGGTTCATAGGCTAAGTCCATTATTATCAAGGCTGGAAACATGGCAACATTCAGGCAGGCATGGTCCTGTAGAAGGAGCTGAGAGTTCTACGTCTTGTTCCAAAGAGAACTAGGAGGACTATCTATTCCCCAGGCAGCTAGGAGGAGGGTCTCAATGCCCACTCCCACAGTGACACAATGCCTCCACAAGGCCACAACTACTCCAACAAGGCTACACCTCCTAATAGTACCACTCCCTGGGCCAAATATATTCAAACAACTACAGAACACCTTGAAGAAAACTAATTTTTCACTTGCAAGTGGTTATCAATTGGAAATAGCTCTGGGTTGGGACATGGGCATGTGTACAAGTCTCCTTTTAGCCTTAGGACTCCCGTGCAGACCTGTGAAGGCCCTGTGAAGACTGCCTTAGTTCCTGTGACTCACATGCACATTGATCTTGCTGATTTAAAGGGTCTTCCCCCCTCCCCCGGCATTCTCCAACCTCTCTGTTTCTTATATTCTTTCTGCTTCTTCTTCATTGTGGTTCCCTGAGGTCAGGGGGCATGGATTTGATGGAGACATCCTGTTGGAGGGCAGAGAGTTTCTAGGTCTCTTACACTCTGCATGTTGTCTGGCTGTGGATCTATCTCTGCATGTGTTCCCCACTACTGCAGGAGGAAGCTTCTCTGATGATAGTTGAACAAAGTACTGATCGATGGATAGAGCAGCATGTCAAGCTTTGTGCCAGCATCACACTAGCATGTCTTACGAGTAGGAGACCATTGTAGATCGAAGGGTTTGTAGCTAGGTTGGCACTTGTGTTTCTGCTCCTTTTACAGGGAGCAGAGTATTTCCTGGTCCCAAGTACACTAGCCTGTAGGTGTGAAGCTCTAGACAGGCTCTGGCTTGATCTCTCTGTGTTCAGTGAGTTGCGTAGGTGTTATTTTCAGAAAGAGGGCTTTGCTCTCAGTTTGTGTAGAACAACTTACAGACTTGACAGCAGCCTGGGTCATTTGTATGTTTCTATGGGACCATCTTGGGGAACAACAGAATTATTTGTAACTCACTCTTGTTACTGAAGTGTCATTTGGTGAAAAGATAGGTCCAATTGTGGCCATGTCTTCATTATTGGGCAATTTAATTCAGAATTTAGGAGGCTTCTTCTACATTAGGTTTCCATATGACCCCTGAAGTGGCTCTTAATTTTAGTTGACCCTCCCTATATTCACTCTTTTGTCGCCCTCTTTTCTACACTTCCCCATTTGTTCCTCTTGGTCCAGTTAATATTTCTCATCCATCCATCACTATCTGTTCTATCTTCTTCCTAGGGAGATGTGTTCTTCTTCCCAGTTACTTTGTATCTGACCTCTAAGATTTTACAGATTGTAACTTGCCTATCCTTATCTTAATAGCTAACATCCAATATAAGCAAATGCATACTGTGTTTGTCTTTCTGTGTCTGGGTTACCTCATTCAGAATGACGATCCTAGTTCCATCTATTTACCTGAATTTTATGATTTCATTTTCTGAAGATGGAGTAATATATCATTGTGTAATTGTACTACTTTTAAAAATTCATTTCTTCTTTTAGGAACATCTAGGTTGCTTCCAGTTTCTGGTTATTACGAATGTAACAATGATGAACATGGTTGAGCAAGTGTCTCTGAAGTAGGATGAAGTGTCCTTTGGCTATATGCCCAAGAGTGGTATAGATGGATTGTGAGGAAAACTGATTCCTATCTTTCTGAGGAATTGCTGCACTGATTTCAATAGTGGTTGTGTGTGTCTGCATTCCCTCCAGCAATGCATGAGTGTCCTCTTATGCCACATTCCTGCCTTCACGAGCCGTCACTTGCTTTATTGATCTTGGCCATTTTAACCAGTGTAAGACAAAATCTCCAAGATGTTTTGATTTGCATTTCTCTGATAAGTAAAGATGAACATTACTTTAAATACTTCTCAGCTATTTTAGGTTCATCTTTTAGTCACTGTTTAGATCTGTACCCCATTCGAAATTGGGTCCTGTTTTCTTGATGTTCAGTTGTTTTTTTAATTCTTTATATATTTTGGGTATTAGCCCTCTATCTCTGTATAGTTGGTAAAAACGCTTTCCCATTCTGCAGCTTCTCTCTTTTTCCAAACAATGATGTCCTTTGCTGTGAGAAGGCTTCTCAGTTTCATGAGGTCCCATTTATTAACTGTTGATCTTGGTTCCTGTGCCAATGTTCTCTTCAGTAAGTCTGTGCCAATGAGTTCATGGATATTCCCTGTGCTTACCTGCATCAGGTTCAGTGTATCTGGTCTTATGTTGAAGTCTGTGATCCATTGGTAGTTGAATTTTGTTCAGGGTGGTAAGTTTTTTCAGATTCTTACATGCAACCATTCAGTTTGACCAGCATCGTGTCTTCGTGATGCTGTTTTTGTTCCAGTGTGTATTTCTGACTTCTGTATCAAAAATCAGGTGCCATAGGTGTGTGGATTTCTGTCTTGGTCTTTGATTTGATTCCATTCATCACCATGTCTGTTTTTATTTAGGACCGTGTTGTTTCATTACTATAGCTGAAAACTGTCTTTCCAAAGTCTCTAAAGAATTATGCTATAATTTTGAAGGGGATTGCATTCAACCTGCAGATTGCTTTTTGTAGGATATCAATTTATATTAATTCTACCAGTTAGTTAATTCTGCCAACCCATAAACAAGGGAGATCTTTCCATATTCCGATATCTTCTTAAATATCTTAAATTTTTATGATATAGCACGTCTTATGCTTGCTTGGTTAAAATTACCCCAATATATTTTTTATTTTTTGAGGTGATTGAGAAAGGTGTTTCACCCATGATTCCTATCTCCATCTATTTGTCATTTGTATATAGAAGGCTATGGATTTTTCTGAGGAAAGTTTGCATCCTTTTACTTTTTGGAAAGTATTTATCAGTGATAGTTTCCTGGTAGAATTTTCAGGATCACTTATGTATACTATCATATCATTTGCAAATAAATTTATTCTGATGCTTTGAAAGTCTGTTAAAAAAACTGTGCTGAAATCATTTGGCCCTGGGCTATTATTGGTTAGGAAAGTTAATCATTGCTTGTATTTCACTAGTAATCATGTTTTTTTTTTTATATTAATCATTTGATCTTGATTTAACTTTGACAGGTGGCATGTCTCAAGAAAATTATCCATTGTTTTAATATTTTTCCAATTTGGTGACATACAGGTTTTTTAAATATGTTCTTACAATTTGCTGGTATTTGTTGGTATACACCCTCTTTTATATCTAATGGTGTTAATTTGTTTCTTTTCTCTCTTTAGTTAATTTAGCTAAGGATTTGTCAATCTTACTGATTTTCTGGAAGAACCAACTCTTTGTTTTGTGGATCCCATGTATTGTTTTTGTTTGTTTCAATTATTTAGATTTAATGCCTAAGTTTGATTATTTATTGCCTTTTCCTCCCTCAAGGTATGATTTTTCCTTTTCCTAGACCTTTCAGATGTGCTGTTATGTTACAAGTATGAGATCTTTCCAAATCCTTCACGGATGCACTTAGTCCTATAAACTTGTATGTTCTGTTTTCAGGTTGATTCTAGAAATGTTTTACTTTCTCTCTTGTCCTATTTTTCATTCATTTGTGAGTGGTTCCACGAGTTTGTAAGCTTTATGTTGTTTCATTTATTGTGGCTCTCCAACTTTAATCGACAGTAGTCAGATAGATTGCAAGGTGTTCTTTCAATTTTCTTGTATCTGTTTCTGAGACTTGCCTATTGGCATGATTAGGGTGGCATTGACGTCTCCTGAGTGTGTGAGGGTCAGGTCAGTGTGTGATGTCATCTGTATTACTGTTTCTTTTATAAACTTGGTGCACGTATGCATGACACAGAGGTTAAGAATTTCAGTATCTTCTTGGTGTGTTCTTCCTTTGGTAAGTTTGGAGTGTCCTCCCCAAGCTCTATGGATTAGTTTTGTTTTGAAGTTTATTTGTTCAGATATTAAAATGGCTACACAGGTTTGGTTGCTAGGTCAATTTACCTAGAGAGTTATCAATAATAGCCATTGTCTGTTGGATCCTATTATTTTTGTTACCATAACCTTTTCTACTTTTTGTTTTGATTGTAGGTATGGAATGAATGGAATATTCATTATGGTTGTGTTCTCTCTCTCTCTCTTTCTCTCTCTCATGGTTTATCATCTCTTATGTGGATATTTTCCTCTAGTGCCTTCTATGCAGATGGATTTGGTTTTGTCTTGGAATGTCTTTCTTTCTACATTTATTGTGATTGGAAATTTTGCTGGTTATAGTAGTTTGGCCTGGCATCTGTGGTCTCTTAGAGTTTGTAAAACTCCATATAGGCTCCATTGAGAAGTCAGGCATTTTTCTAATAAGCCACCCCTCATATGCAACTTGAGATTCTGTCTTCCATCCCTTATATTCTGTTGCCTCTTAGACTCCTGTTTGAGATCCTATTTTATTTCCTGATTCCCCTCAGTTTGGGGTTTCTTTATTGATTATACCTCCCCTTTTAGCTGTTTTAGTAATTTCCTTCCACTTTTTGTGTTTTCATAGATTTCTTTAATGGATTTATGCATTTACCCTTTGAGGGCCTCTATTATATTCATAAAGGCCATTTTAGGGTCCTTTTCTTGTGCTTCAGCTCTGCTGCTTTTCTAAGAGTCTACTGAGTTTCCTGACCTGTGTGGCCTGAGGGTTCCCAGGGAGTGCTGGGCTCTAGTGGGAGCATGTTGTCCTGGTTATTGACTTTGTTTTTACATTGGTGTCTGGGCTTCTGGGTTTGGGATGATTGTATTTGTAGGTGCTTGTGTCTGGTCTTTTCTTTACTTGGTGGGCATTTTGTTTTTTAGTTTCTGTTGCCCTCTCTGATTATTAGGAAAATGTGGCCCTTAGCTTCTGTGTTACCTGGTAGGGAATGCTTCTGGGATTCTGTTTGGTATGTCCATGGGGGATTCCAGGTAAACAAAGTTTTCATGTGAGTTGGGAGCTGATACTTAGGAATGGGAAGGGCCTACCAGGGGGTCCACAGGAGGGAGGAAATCTGGGATATTCCACCCCATCTGCTTAGTTCTCTGAGAATGTGGGCAGAAGGAAAGGAGAGGCCACAGCATGCAGTCTGCTGGCTACAGAGCTGGTGGTGGGAATGGAATAGGAATATGGAGGCACTAAGGGTGAAAGATCTGTAAGTTACTTACCTGTTTCATGGGCCTACTTGCTTCTCTGGCAGGCTTGGCTGGAGAGCTCCCAGGTAGTTCCTTTTGGAATTGAGGGCTGAGACAAAGGAATGAATGGGGAGAATGGTTGAAGGAGAAGATCTGTGTGATCTCCTTGGAGAGGGGATCAGGCAGGAAGGAGAGTCCAAAGCAGGTGTTCTGCTAAAAAACAAAACAAGCAAACAAAACAAAATATGGGTGTGACTGGGGCATTGCATTTGGAGGCAGGGAAGGGGAGGCAAACATGTGCAATCAGGCCACCCTCTTTCCTGACCCCTGTGGCCTGAGGGTTCCCAGGGAGTGTCTGCTGCTGATGTTGGCTGGGATAAGGAGAGGAGTGGGAGAAGGGAAGGCTGGAGGGGGGAAAGATCAATCTCTGTGATATGCTAGAGATTAGGGCAGAAAGGGAAGGGGTGCTGCAAGTGGTCTGCTACAGAGCTGAATGTGTGTGACTGGGGATTGGATTTTGATAGGTGAAAAATCTTCAGTTAAGGCTACCTAACTCCCTATACTGTGTGGTTAGCAAGTTCCCAGGGAATGCTTCCTCAGTCACGTGTATTTTAAGATCCATCCATTGATGACATTTTATGGCTTCAATCTCACAGCAGGAGGAAAATGGAAGATATGCTTTCAGAGTGGAGTTCTAGATTGTTGTTTAATGGGAAAAAATACATTTTATATTTTAACTCAAGAAAACTTAGCAGCTATGAACCTATATATATAATATATATAATATATATAAAATGCTATGTGTCTGAGGAATCTTCAGTGGTGGGACAGATATCCATTCTCACCCCCACTCCCCCAATCTCTTTACCTCTTCCTCCCCTGGAAGCCCTTTCCTTACTGCGTTCTTTGGTTTATAGTCCCTTCATTTGCTTCTTGCTCTGCCTGAGCATTTCATCCAATGAGAACTCCTAGAATCGTTTACATTATTGTGGACCTTAACCTTTGACCTGCTTTGGGACTCTTCATCTTAGTCTCACTGCTATGTTTCTTCATATCTGTGCCCCCATTGCTGCTAACCAATACTCTAAGGCTTGCCTCTTCTTAACTAAGTTGCTTGGCTCCTTTACATATTTATACATGCGTGTAGCGATGTGTGTGGTTGACATTCAGTAAAGAATAGTGAATGAGAAACACTCAGATCTGGTTACTTTTATCAACTCCAAAGTTTAGCTCCTTCACATTTTCTAGTGCTTAAAGTTCTGATCATCAATTATTTAGTCAGCAGAAATTCCTATTTATTTGACTAAAAAACTTTGAGACATTTACATTAGATAGACTACTGACTTGATGTATTCCTCTACATCTAAATATTATTATCTATTATAATATCATATATATTATATGTAATTGTATATAAATCTTATAATATGTGTAATATATATATATCATAATATAAAAATATCCCTGTTTTTTAAGGATGAAACCTTTTCTCCCTTCATTAACTAATTTCTTTATTCTAGTACCTTCTCATTTCAAATGTTTCTGTCTCTTCTCTCATATACCACTTCTCTAGTCCTTTTTTATTTCTGTATATACTTACTTATTTGACAGTGTTTCATTATGCAGCCCATGCTGGTATTGACCTCAGAATCCTTTGGCCAAGCTTCCCAAGTGCTCACCTGCCAGGCAGGGACCACCTTCACCCTCCCCTCTTAAATCTTCAATCTCTTCTCCACACTTAACTTTCTCAGAAGACAGACTGTACTTAATTACCAGTGGGTGCGTCCTTTTTCCTCCCTTGTAAAATAATCTCAGAAATTGGGTAATTGCTCCAGGAAAATAAATTATTTTTGCTGGAGGCTAGAAGTCTGAAGTCAAAGGGTGGTGATGGATGAGGCTCTCTCTGCTGCATCATCCACTGTGGCATGCACACCAAGGCAAGGGGATGTTAACAAGAGCATGAGGGAAGAGAGCCCAGGAGGCAGCGGGGGCTCTCCAGCAGGCCACTCTCAGTGTAAGCAATCCCTCTTGTGAAAACAGCCTGATTGCTCTTAAATGCCCTGTACAGCATACTGTTGCCTTGACCACTGCATAGTAGTATGTGTTTGATTGTCGAGTTGCTTTCTCAGTCCTGGAATTTCCCAGCCTTTGAGTGTGAACTGATTACATTTTCTCTGGCCTTCTAATGTAAGAGGGCTATACTTTGTTTCCCTTTTCTCAATTCAGGTTTTTGTTGTTGTTGTTTGTTTTGTTCTTTTGTTTGTTTTGTTTTTGTTTTTGTTTTTCTTGTTCTGTGGAACCCCTACATGCTACCTGTTGATTGATTACCTTTGGTCGGAAAACAGAGACCTTTATCATGTACTGTCACCTCCTCCTTGTCTATCATGTCTCCCTTTAATGAAGATCAACCTCGTTTATCATTTAAACCTTTCTCGGTTTTATGTGCTAATTCTGATTTTTGACCTTGTCACCTGACCTGGAATTTATGGGATATTCTAAAGTATCCATTCAGTTTCTCTATCCTGGCATGTACAACAACAAATAATTATATTTTCATTATGTGAGGCCATCTGTGCATACTATTTAAATGAATAGCAGTAGTCATATCCTGATATTTATATGTATCTGTTTCCATAATCTAGTACATTAGAACAATAGACATTTTAAATATATTTTATATATTGGTGTTCAGGGATTTGGAAAGGGCTCAGTTGGGGTATTTTTCTGTGCTTGTGATACATGCTGAAGACCCTCAGTATGTTCCAGGTTTAATCTCAGCAATGGTGGCTGACAAGCTGGGTTTTATGGGTTCTAGCCCTCAAACTACCTACCTGCTCTCTCTTGAGACAAGCCCAGGAAAACTGACTTTTGAACTGGTTCCTCCATTCTCCAAGGATGTGTACTACATGGCAGGAAGTGGTCACCATGCTGTAGGACCTAGATTGGTAATTAGAATTTGTGACTTCTGTTGTGTGGCTTGCTTAGCAGGGTGCTACAAAGCAGCTCAGACTTACAGGGTAGAGGCCCCAGTCCTGATGGGGCAGGGGGCAAGTTGGCATCTGTAGCCATTTGGCCAGCCATACTCTTAGCTACTGTTTGCCTCTGCTTTTTGATCGTTATTTACAAAGTCTAAAGCCACAGTTGTTGTTTCTTCTTCTTCTTCTTCTTCTTCTTCTTCTTCTTCTTCTTCTTCTTCTTCTTCTTCTTCTTCTTCTTCTTTCTTTTTTTTTTTTTTTGTAATTTTTTGAACAACTGCTGTAAATTTAAATCACCCTTCTGTTGCTCTGCCTACAACTTCCTGTCCAGACTGATTCATGGCCTAACAGTTAACAGACCTCACACCTTACCAAATTTACTTTCCATACCATAAGCTATACTCTGCTCTTCCTCTGACCCCTTTGCATTGCCTGCTTTCTTTACCAAGTACAACAAAGCATTCCTGAGTGTGCTTATGGCCACCTTTTACCTGTTTACCCACTTCACAGATGTCCTCTCATCCTCTCCCCTTGATATGGAACAACTTTCCAGCAATCCCTATCTCTTGAAATCCTCTTTATTATTCAATATTAAACTAAAATCTGACCCCTATTTGAGCCTATCCTTGGTCCCTCTAAGTGGCAGGGGCACCCTCCTTACTCCCAAAGCACTCTCACTTCTTTTAAAGCTAAGAGGTTGGGTTACAGTTATTTGTAAAAGCCTGCCTTATTTTAGAGCATGCTTTGTTCATAGTCTTAAAAGTGTCTAGCCACATCCTGTTGTTCTACCTGGTAGTTGCTCTATGTATGTTCTCTTTGAAGCACACTTGGCCACAGGGGTTGCAGATATATAACCTATAAATTTATAATGTCATTGGAATGATTGATATGGATTGCGAGCTATAACATTTATCAGATTATTGGGAAAGGCAAAGACTCTAGAATTATTAAATAGGGTCTTATGGATGATAATGAGTGACTGAGTTACTAACATGTCAACTCTATTTGCATAAGCAGGCCAAGACAGACTTACCAGGAAAGACCCAATAACTATCATAGCAATTAATCACCCTTACTTAAGAAGGGTGTGGCCTAAGAGGGCTTAAACTTGGATCGTCTCAGTTTTAGTTCATTTACTCACACATACCCATACACACCCTGTCTTAGTCAGGGTTTCTATTCCTGCACAAAGCATCATGACCAAGAAGCAAGTTGGGGGTTTCTTCAGCTTACACTTCCACATTGTGGTTCATCACCAAAGGAAGTCAAGACTAGAACTCACATAGGGTAGGAACTTGGAGGCAGGAGATAATACAGAAGCCATGGAGGAATGCTGCTTTCTGGATTGCTTCTCCTGATTTTTCTCAGCTTGCTTTCTTATAGAACCCAGTACTAACAGCCCAGGGATGGAACCACCCACAATGGGTCCTTCCACCCTTGATCATTAATTGAGAACATGCCTTACAGCTGAATCTCATGGAGGCATTTCCTCAAGAGAGGCTCCTTTCTCTGTGATAACTCCAGCTTGTGTCAAGTTGACACATAAAACAAGCCAGTACACCCCCCTCCACATACACACCTATACACACACACACACCTATACACACACACACACACACACACACACACACACACACACACACACACACACACACTACTACTACTACTACTACTAAACACACAATAAACCTGTACACACAAAATTTATACTATACACACACACACACACACACACTACTACTACTACTACTACTACTACTACTACTACTACTACTAAACACACAACAAACCTGTACACACAAAATTTATACTATATACATACACACCTGTGGGTCTCTGCACTCTCATAGATTGTCAGCTGATGCAATTCACATGGGCAGTGGGAGCAGAGCCAGTGAGGTGGGAGCGGGGCTCAAAAGCCCTGAGTAAGTTGTGTGAATGACCACACCTGGAAGAGCAGTCAGTAGGATCAACTTTACTTAGAGTGATTCAAGGTTTATAAAGTTTGGTGGCACTGAAGGCAGGGACATCCAAGATGAACAAAGGTCATTGGCTCCGGGCTTAGGCTACTTGGAATGCCTCATTAGAATGGAGAAGCATTTCAGGAATCTCAGGTGCTAGCTGAACTGGTATTTAGGAGAAAGAAAATTGATCCTGTAATCTAATTAAGGCTACCTGACATTCCTCAGGTAGAGGCATAGATGTGGGGTTAGAATTCCCTAGACAAGGTCAGCGAAGGAGAAACCCTGCCAATGAAGGGAGTCTCCTAAATTGCACCAAGCCCAGAGGCTATGCAGTCCTAGAGGACTTCAACTTAAATTAACAGAATTTCCACTCCTACACATATGACCACACCCATTCCCTCCCACACATACACATACCGGTACACACACATCTATACCATACACACACAATCTATACTATGTATGTACACATACCCACCATACATACACACACACACACCAATAAACACACATATGAACACACATATCTATACCTATACATATATGCACACATCCATACACAACAGCACAAATGCACAAAATACATCTATACTGTACATCTACACTCACTCATATACCCCTACACCCTTATACACACACAGCCTTATATGCATACATATACATACACATCACACAAACCCCATCCCTCCCACAGACAGACAGACAGATACATACACCCCCCCCACACAAGCATACACTAACAAGCACACACACACACACACACACACACACACACACGGTGTTGGGGGGGGGGGAAGAAACGCTGAAACATCACCTAGTTTCAAGATCAGCTGTTTGTGTTTTCTAACATCACATGTCATCACATGTTGCAACCTTAAAGGTTCATAGTAGGACTTTTCCAAAACACTACCCACCAGGAAACAAAACCTGAGCTCATATTTATAGGATCATTCTCTTGTATGTTGTAGGTACTTTTCACACATGAGGAGAAGGTGAGCTTCGCAGAAGACACGTTCCCAGAGTCAGAGACCCCTTGCCCACCATGAAGGGAGCCTGCATCCTTGCATGGCTGTTCTCAAGCCTGGGAGTGTGGAGACTTGCTAGGCCCGAGACCCAGGACCCTGCCAAGTGCCAGAGAGCTGAGCACCCTGTCGTCTCTTACAAAGGTAAGGAATTGGCTATATTGATTACAAGACTATAGCTTAAATTCAAATCCCATGTTTAATGTAATATCCCATGGATATTGCTTTATTTCTGTGACTTCCCCTGGGTAATTGTTTGAATGAAGATAAAATGTAAGAGTTTCATATCTAGGAGTAGTAGTTCCTCATAGAGCATCCCAGACTGGATTTCTGTGGATGTTTTTGTCCTGTCTTCATTTGGGTGCTGTAGGCCTCCCAGCCATTCAGGTCAGCGGCTGAAACCCTGACATCAGCACTGCACTAAACATTAATAAGACAGGGAAGAAAAGAATTTTTTGGCATTTCTCAGGGAAGCCAGGGACTTGTCTTGAAGAACCCCTTTGTCCTTAACCAGTGTCCTAATGCAGTGGAGTCCATTATGTGTGAAATGTGTTTTCAGTGCGGTAGTGTTAGAGAGTTGATTGCACATTCTCTCTTCTAGTATCTCCCAGAAGTTATGGAAGGTCTTCATGGCCTGGACACTTGAACCATTCACAGTGGGAAAACATAAACTATGCCTCTCCACTCAGCAAGTGGCTACTCTCAGCCCAAATCAGACATTGCATTAACTCTTTCCAATAATTTTTCATTAGTTTTAAAACTTTGTATCTCAGATTTCCTATATAGATGTGAAGTAGAAATAATAATCTAAGCCCCACACTTATAAATTTTCATTCTATTTTTTCTCATTTCTATCCATGATTTGCCCACACTTGTCAAATTTTTTGATGCAAATTCAGAATATCATATAATTCCTTTTTTAGCTATTAGTTTAAGGGACTTTCTGATATTATTATTATTATTATGCCAGTCAACAAAAAGCTCCCAAATGACAAATTTCCTAAACTATGTAGTGCATGGCCTCATGAGGTCATAAATTATGTTGGGTCAAACAAGGATCTACCTGAAGTGCAAAAAGTAGAGTTTTCTTAGTTCTTGGATGTCTAAAATTTTTACTACATTTTTGTTCATTTCCCATGAAAAAAACTTTTTCTTTTAAAGAATTTCTTACCCAGTTTGGCTTCTGCACGTCCCGAGTGTTTTAGAGTTTTTGTGTATCCCCCCAGTCCCTGTAATTCTGAAGTGACATGAGCCCTGATGGAAGTCACACTGGCATCTTTTTGATGTCCCAGTGCCTGTCAACTCTTCCTGTGAGGCAGCGAGCATCCTGTAGGCAGCAGGCAGTTAGTCACAGTCACTGGCTAATGGAAGCATGCCGGAGCTGTTCTGGTTTTAGCATCTTTTCTCCATCTAACAGTTAGAAACTTCTATATAAAGCAGCTGTCCTTTGCCTGTTCTTTGAACACCCCTGCAGCACATCTGGAACAGGACAGGCATGGCCCTGGCTTCCTGACACCGCAGCGTCTGTTGTGTTTTCTTTTTACTCTGGTAGGCTGGCTTTCCTGACATCTAGCTGCTCCTCCATTTGTCATTACAGGAGATCTGAGAAGTTATGTTTCCTGTTGTTTTTCTTACTCTATTAATCAGCATCATATTAACATGTGACTTTTCATATTTTTAATAGGTTTTAATTCACTGCTACTTTTTTGCCATGGGGATGTTAGAACGATGCCCTTTCAGCCGAGGCACATCGAGAGGTTGGATCTGAGCTCCATAACTTTTAGTCTCTTGGATCAAAGATACGCCTGTACTCTGACCTCCTTCCTCATATAGGTCTGGGGATTGTCCTTCCCTCTGCTTGGAGCGCTAGCACTTAAGGCTCTTTAGAAAGGCATTAAAGAAAGCATTTACAAAAATAAATCCTATGAACTCCTAACGAATCCAGGCCATCTTTAGGCTTGAGAGTATAAACCTCTGACACCTTACCCTCTGTTTCTTTTTCCTGTGGACAGAGTCTTTATCCTTCTGGAGGGCAACACTCAATTCCTTTCTTTTTATATAGTGAGTGTCTGCCCCTCCATCATTACAGTATGTGCCCACCACTGCATCATTACAGTGAGTGCTCACCACTCCATCATTACAGTGTGTGCCCACCACTCCATCATTACAGTGTGTGCCCACCACTCCATCATTACAGCATGTGTCCACCACTCCATCATTACAGTGTGTGCCCACCACTCTATCATTACAGTGTGTGCCCACCACTCTATCATTACAGTGTGTGCCCACCACTCCATCATTACAGTGTGTGCCCACCACTGTAAAATGTTACAGCATCTGCTCTCCCATTCAGTCATTTCCAGAGGAGTAGCTCTATGCAAACTATTTCCTAGTAGTCATTGGAACCCTTCAAGGCATTTATTCTCACTTTCTTTGATTTTCTGTGTATGTACTTCACTTAGGAATTAAATCCAAATTACCACTTTAAAGACCTGGAAAGCCATCTCATTCTGTATAGTTATGGCGACAACCTCTAGCTCAGGTTATTCTGATCCTTAGATTTTACTTTTGCTCTTCAGAGACTCAAAGTGAAATCAGTGGAATGAGTGATCGTAGAAATCTCTCTTCTGTTTTCTGCATTGAGTTTCCCTCTGCATTTACATAAACCTTTACTTACATTTCATGGGTTTTATTTTTTCATACCTCAAAGATGCACACATTCTTACACACACAAACATAATCGAAGGGGGTAATCTTTCGTAAAAGGTACATACAACTTGGCACAGTTTGGTAAACGCCTGTATTAGGATGAACACGTTCACACCAGTGTTGTTCTTGTGGTGCGGCTCTCTGCTGTGACGTTATCCATTCCTGTCAACAACTCATCACCGAGAGATGCACTGGAAAAGATTTCAAGGACTGGGAATTCTAGGTTAAAAATTCCTGGGTGGTTTGGCTGCACTTTTCAGACTATGTCTGACGAAGGTAGCATTGTCTGAGGATCTGTTCCCAGCAGCCTTGCCAGCAGAGTATTCTGTCAGGGTTTGGGATCTGAGTCTACCTCACAGTTTGTAAATGATATCTCAGAGAATTGCAAATTATCTTTTCTCCCAGTGCTAGGCAAGCCCTCCACTGCTGAGTTATTTCCCCACCTCTTAAGTTGCCTATTTTTAGTTTTGGGAGATCATGTAATAAACATATAATGATTGCCTGTTACTAACAACATCTACACCTGTGCTGTCTTGATTCCATAGAGGCCAAGCTCCTGTCTCTGAGAACCAGCAGCTTCTCACAGCACAGTCTGTTAGGTGTCTTTGTCACGTGCATGGAACCCAGGAGAGGACCATGGGAGTAAGATAGCCATAGGACCAGCACCATTTATGGAAGGTTTCCGAGAAATGCTCGAGGCAGAGCTGAGTCCCAAAGAGCTCCCAGAAGTAGTTTATGAATCCCATGAAGGGACAGACATTCTAAAGAAAGGAAATGAATAGCACTAAGAAGTGCTCAAATGGGGAAATGTGCATCACAGGTCCTGGAAAATGCCCAGCATAGAGTGAATCACAGCATCCGTATCTAGGTGAAAGGGAATGAGGTGAAGAGGGAAAGGCTGACCTAGGGAGAGCTTAGATACGCATGGCAAGGTGATATCTGAAGATCAGCCTCCACTGGGAGGGAGGCAAGCCCATTCTGGGGCTGCTGCTGTGATCAGAGACAGTGAGAAGGCGAAACTGAGGTCTGACTGGTAGCAAGTACAGGAAAGCAGAAGTGGGGGTGGGTGGGCCTAGAAATTGAAGAGAGCTATGGTGGATGATATAATGCATGGAGGACCCAAGAGATGAGGAAGCTCTGTTGATATCTAGGATCTTGGATCTTCAGTCCAAATATGGTCAACAAGGGAGGCAGATGTGAAGGATATAATACTTGTGGACTGAAAATCCTGCATTCCTCTGAGCCCCAGAAAGAAGAATCTAGATGAGAGCAACTCCAGGCCTCAGTGAGGGATTCTTTAAAGATGGAGTTGGCCATGAAAGTCTGATAATGCGGTGTTCAGGTTCAGTATGGGCCAGAACCCAGAGGAGTCATCTTGTCCTGGGTTACCTGGGCCTTTTCTTCTAGCATTGAAAATTTTTCATTTGAAAATCTGGACAGTTGATATTCAATCCAGCAGTTCTCTCAGTATGGGTATATCAGGCCGTTGCTTTCCCAGGGTTGGTGCAAAACTACCACCAACTGGGTAATTTCTTGATGGCGTCTCTCTCTCTATGTGCTACCCAGCAGTCTCCTCTGATGGTGTGAATGAGGTTGTGTGCTCTCTGATGACTCCAGAGAAGACTTGTTTCTGTGGTCAGCAACAGACTGCCTTGGTTGCATTGTTCAGTCTCCTAGGCTTAGGCTATACACACTCTACACTTTCTCTCTGTATCTTTCTGTCTTCTGTTGTACCATGCCACTTTGTATTAGGGCTAACCCAAATCCTGTATCACCTGGGCTCAAACAGTTCACCTGGAGAAGCAATTTTCCAACTGTGGCACAGCCACAGGTGCCTTTAAGACTCAAGGGGATGTTTTTGTGTAGGCCCAGCACAGACCATATCATGTTGCTTAACCAGGGCTGTGCAGGGGGGGGGGGGGGGGGGAGAAAGTGAAACACATTTCATGTACAGATAACTGTGTAGATCCAAGGAGACAAAAATGTTAGTTGTGCAGGGGCAGGAAGACAGGAAAGAGCTTTGAAAGGGGCATTATTGAATAAGCCCTAGTGAAGGTGGAAGAAGCCAGGTGAAGGAAGAGGCTAAAGAAAGAAAGTGGAGTGGGGGTGGGGGGGAATCAGTGTGCCCACTGCTCTATGGGAGTGGGGGAGGTCCCGAGAACAGGTGACAGGTTAGCTGGTAGGAAGCACATTCCACTTCCACTGAGCTAGACTGAAGCGGCACCCAGGATGCTGGACAGAGAGTGGGTCGAGGTGGGGTTAGAGTTCCTGGGGAGTAGACAGGTGATGCCCAAGAGACCAGGGGGCTCTCGGAAGGAAGGACGTTGCACTCTGAAAAAAGATAAGACTGTAGAAAAAACATACAAAAGATTCCCTGTGGGTGTAAGGAGGCCTCAGAGTAGCTCGTGCTGGAGTTGGTCAGCACTGTATCACAAGAACACTTTTTTTTTGTAACTTAGAACCAACTGTGTTTGAATGTTTGAGAAACTGTCCCAAAACACTGATGAAGGTGAAGGGATTGGATAGTCTTATTTAAAATCTTGATTTCCACTTGCTTTTAAACATCATGGTTTACTGTTCCGCTGTGGCAGCATTCTGTATAAGAGGTTGTGAATGAAGTGACTCGTATGCCAAAGCCAACACTTTAATGCCATGCAGCACAGTTTGTCTGTGTCATGATTGGGCCTACCTGGCTGGGCTGAAGATTCTGGCAGTCTTGCTCCCCAGCCTCAGTGAAGTACTTGCCTCTGTGGGCTCCTCCATTCTCACTGAGCGCTTTGTCTCACAAGCGCTGGCAGCTTGCTGTGTCTGAAGGCTGCCGCCTTGGCTGTATGCTCTGGAAGATTTATCTTTGAATGTGCAGTGGTGACTAAAATACCCTGACCCATTGCCAGAATTCCCTTCCCACCGAGGTGCCTGTCCTTTCCCTAAACATTTGTTCCAATAAATGGGAAAATAGAGTGGCCCTTCACAAAGCGTATTTCCTAGCTTGCTCACTGAGTCCTATAACCATCACTGGAATTAGCCTTAAATGTTTCAAGTCTACTTGAGGCAATTGTACCTTATTCTGTTTCTGTTTGTTTATTGATTAAAGTTTACCCAGCGTGCTGGCTATGTAGAAAGTGTGTTCCACTGATTGAAACGGACTTACAGCAAGTGCTTTATCATTATGCAGTCAGAAAGAGCCCTGATGAGTGAATCAGTCCACGCTCTGCAAAGCCTCAGGCCGTAAAATCATGACCGACTTGGGACATTTCATCAGGGTCTTGATTGGAAGAATTTAGTATTAATGCCTAAGATTGCTTCTGTCTACAGAACCAGGCAGGGCACTATTGATTTCAACTCTCAGGACCCAGCGATCTTTATTTTTAACTCTTTGGTGATCTTGTAGAAGGTCCTACTACTTACAAGTTTATTGATTGACCCAAGAATTATTTCACAATTTATGGAAAAGCTTATGGATGCTCGATAGAGGATGAGTGATGCCTTGCCCCAAGAGACTGGGAAGGACAATAAGGGGAATTGTCTTTTTGAGCCATTGTGATTACTAGGCTGGAAGTGGTACCTTATCTGTACAGGGGACCCTAAGTGGTCAAATAATTTTAAACTTGGACTTTTATTCCTGTACTACAGAATGGGCAAGGGTTTTTCATGGATCCTGTATTTTTCTTTTGAATCATGTAATTATTTCATCACATTTACGCATGTGTTATAAGCATTGCTTTGTCAGACGAGAAGAGCACTGAGCATGTTTTTAATATGCTAGCCCTTTGTGCTTGGTGATGGGGAGGAGCAGACCCTTCTCATCTGAGAGCTGCTTTCTACTTCTCACCAGGATGCTGAGGTCCTGTTCTTGTCCCCATTAACTGCCATATCTGCCCACTTTCTCACCTCCTCCCACTCACTATTCCCTTGACATCCCCAGACTCTGTGCCTGCTGGTACTGGCTGTGCTCCATCTATCTTTTACCATTATGGCTAGAGAAAATATAAACTAGTCAGCATCAGCTATCTCCAATGTCAAACAGGAGTGTCAGTGACAGATGTGACAAGAACACTGTCTTGTGCTGGGATTCATGCATGTGCCCCAGCTCCATGTGTGTCTTAGAAATCTATGTATGTTTATTAGCTCTGTGTATGAGCCCGGTTTTATTCTGTCTCTCCTGACTCTATGTGTATGTGTGACTCCATGTGTATTCCCTAACTCTATATGTGTTCTCTGGTTCCATTCACATGTCCAGGCTTCCTGTATGTCCTTCCATGGTCTATGCACATCACTTGGCTTCATCTGTACCCTCACGTCCATGCTTATCTCCTGACTCCATGTGCATACCCTGGTTCTGTGCAGAATTTCTGGCTCTATGTGTGTCCCTGGATATACTCATGTCCTGTAATCACATTTGTCTCTCAGGTACATATACATTTTCTTGCTCCCTAGATTCCATGTGTGTCTCCTGGCTCCATATTTTCATGAATTCATGTCTTCTAGCTTCCATGGTTTCATAATTGTCTCCTGGATTCTCATCTCTACATTTTCTTGACTCTATTGTTTATGGCTTGTTGAATATCCCATGGTTCTGTGCATGTCATACAAATTTCAACAACACTTTTTTCCCTTCTGGTATTTGGATGGCTGCATTCTTTACTCTATCTATATCTACATCTATATCTATATCACCTATATAGATAGATAGATAGATATAGTAAAAATATATTTTTTGATCTTATTTTCCCTCCTACAACTTTTCCAAGAACTTCCCTATACACCGAACTTCATGTTCTTTGTGTCTTTCAAACACAAAAGTAAGAATAAAAGCAAATAAACAACAGCAACAACAACAACAAATAACATGAAAAAGACCAAAACATGACTGGAGTCTTACCATTATCATATGGAGTCAAGTCATGGCTAGTTTTAGCTTTCCTTATAGAATCAAATGATCTTGAGTGCAGGAGAGGGGCTGAAACAGATGACTTTGAGAATCCATGCAATGTTATACAATTTTCATACCCCTAAGATTGATAGGCCAGTGGTTATATTTCTTACAGTATCCATCTCTGTCCTGTCTCATTCCCTATCAGAATGGCTGGTTGCATGGTGGTGTGCTATTCTCTAGGGGGAGGAATTAGGAATTTTATTAAGTTAAAATGTAATAAAATCACAGTAATTAATTTTAATGCTTTTTAATATTTGTATATATTTGGGAATAGTTATGTATGCTTGTATTCCTCGAAGCTCAGGAGTTTGAGGCAGGAGAATTGAAGGTTTAATATCATCTTGTACTGCATTACAAAACTCCAGGTCACCCTATATATAACATAGCAGTTTCATATGAAGTGAATCAATGTATAAGAAGAATCTGCTTAGAGCTGACAGTGGTCCTAAGTGAAATTTGTTTTCCTCTGTAGAAATTTATGATTTCGTAAACCATGTTTGCTTTTTGATGTCAGTGCAGGCCATAAATGCTTACTTAGGGCAGGGCACAGTCACCAAGGCTCTTCAGGAAGCCCCTCATTCCAGGAATAAATTGTCCTTTGTGGTTGTATGTAGTACTCAAACCCTCATGTGATAAGATGCCAAGCTCACAAGGTCATGATGCGCAAAGCGATTTGCAAAGGAAGTCACTAAGGTATAACTGGAGTGCCCACTGGTTAAGCCACAGTGTTTGAAAAGCACTTCTGATTTCAGAATATGTTACCAGTGTTCTGTCTGCAAAAATGGAGTGTCAGACATTATCTCTTCAGCCTCAGTATGAGTCAGACCACGAAGGCACGGAAGCCTCGGGTGAAAGGTCTGCTTGTTCTTCCTGGAATTTTGAAAATATTGATAATTTTTCATGTTACTTCGAATTTTATAGCCCCTGAATCTATACTCAGTCTTCAGATACATTTTGAAGGCTATTTGGTTGCTTTCTATCACTAGGAAAAATATAAGATTATGTTATGACTTCCAATAGTCTGCTTTATTTATTTATTTTTATTTTTATTAGATATTTTCTTTGTTTACATTTCAAATTTTATCTTCTTTCCTCATTTCCCCTCCAAAATACCCTCCCCCCTCCCCCTGCTTACTAACCCACCCACTCCCACTTCCTTGTCCTGGCATTCCCCTACACTGGGGCCCTTCACAAGACCAAGGGTCTCTCCTCTTGTTGATGTCCCACAAGGCCATCCTCTGCTACATATGCTACATATGTGCCTAGAGCCATGAGTCCCTCCATATATACTCTTTGGTTGGTGGTTTAGTCCCTGGGAGCTCTGGGGCGTGTGGTACTGGTTAGTTCATATTATTGTTCACCATATGGAGCCACAAACCCCTTCAGCTCCTTGGGTCCTTCTCTAGCTCCTCCACTGGGGACCCTGTGCTCAGTCCAATGGATGGCTGTGTGCATTCACCTCTGTATTTGTCAGGCACTGGCAGAGCCTCTCAGGAGACAGCTATATCAGGCTTTTGTCAGCAAGCAGTTGTTGGCATCCACAATAGTGTCTGGGTTTGGTAACTGTATATGGGATGGATCCCCAGGTTTTATAAGTGAAGTTGGTCAAACTTGTACCAGGATGAAGATTTTATAATCCTATCATCAGGCTTCTGATTTAAAACAACTTCCTTTGACTTGCACACATGATTGCATTTTGTTTATCTTTAAGCATATTGTGGTCTTTCTAAGCATTATGTGCACAGTTTGCCTGTTTCTTATACTAAGGATTAAAAAAAGCCTTCCCGTTCTGTGTGAGGGAAGAACCAGGGATGAATGCAGAGTAAGTTTTAATTAGGTAGTGCTTTCTTGGATCCTGTCGTGTTTCTCTTCTCATAGTAGCTGAGCAAAAGCCAGTGTCTGTGATTGACTTGAGAGGCAAAGTTTGACTCTACTGTACATATGAGAGGGCTGACAGGTCCAGTACCACAGGCACAAGTAAAGGGCTAGCTACTTGCTAAATATTACTGGCAGGTTTTCTAAGGCCACCGATACTTTTATTTTCTTTAGTCTCTTTCCATATGGAATGAGGGAGAACCATGAGGGAGACTCTTCCTCTTTGAAAACATTCAACTTCAGAATTTTCTACAGATCCCTCTTCTAGGCCAGGAATTGTTCATCTCATAAACAAGAGCAATTCTTACCTTATGATGACATTCACAATGGCAGTGTGTGCTCAGGAGCCAAATGGATGGATTCCTCCTGTCTGAGGCTCAACAACGATTTGTGTGATATTTGACCGTTCCCACCTTGGAAGTACATCTGGACATCATGCTAGATAGACTACAAAGCCTATTAAGTAAAATCAATGAAGCAAGATCCCGATGCCCAGGGTGGCCTGGCCGACTGCTCCTGGTGGCCATCAGACAGTGATTAACGATTATCATTCTTGTTGGTAGTTTTGATTTTTGTTCCACTCAATGCACAGGGAGCATTTAAGCTTCTGCTTGTTTGAAGATAAAAGGAGAGGTCCATTTCATTAATAATTCAATCAATATTTAGTGAGTTTATGTTATGTGTTGGAAATTGTTTTAGCCACTGGGGTTACCCCAGTCAGCAAAGTAGAGATAAATCCTGGTCCGCACCGACTTTCTGTTCTATTAGGGAGACAGGCAATAATAGGCTGATATTAAGTGGGCTCTCTTGTGGAACTGAGAGAGAATGCAAAACAGTGATGTCATAAAGGGAGGGGCTTGAGGCTGTCACCATGGTAACTAGGTGTATCAGATGGCATCCCTTTGCCTCTCAGCCCCCATTTGATCTTTACTTCTGTTTATCCATTTTTTATAACCAGCAGGAAATTTTTGCCCATATTTGTTTACTGTGTGAAATGCAAAAATATATAGTGCATGATTGACAGCTTCTGCTCCTTAAACATTTACCATTTGTTTAAGTTAACAAACCTTGGGGCAAACCTCTTTTCATTTCTTCTTTCTACAATACTTGACACATTGTTTTTTGCCACCTTTTTTTTTTTTTTTGTCCTGTTCTGGATGCTGGTCAGGACCCTGACCACAAGGACCACAAAGCTCAGGGTCCTTACCTTCTGGATTCCTGTTAAGATTTTTAAGTAGCACAGGACACCAACAGAAGCAAAAGAGGTGAGAGAGGCACAGCCTGTGTGTTTCCAGCTGCAGGCTGACCCCAGACTCCACAGTTCTCGTCTGAAGCAGCTTCTAGAGGTTAGCAGAGATAGGCTCCCAAGTTTGTGGTCTACTGGGATCATTAGTTACTTTGGTTTTTATTTTGGAGAGATTGACACTGTGTGGATGATTTTGGGTCATGTAATAATGTAATTAATTTTTGATATTTCAAAGGATCACTTGGTTTGCCATGCTAAAGGTGGATTGGGCCAATCTTATTAGAGTCAATCTAAAACTCAACTACAGAGTAGCATGTGAAAATCACTTTTGCAGTTAACCAATGTGGTTCTAAATCACCAACAGGTCAGAACAATCTCAAGGGGAAATCTGAATTATTCCCTTCCAAATAGTGCTAGGAACATTATTCATCCCAATCCTTGGTGTACACCGTCTGCACTTATTGCTTCTATCAGTGGTTTTAGGCATGTCTAGGGAGATGTTTTAAATGACAAGTTAAACATATGTAAACTGAAGACATTTTTAAAAAGCGAATTAAAGAGGGGCTGGAGAGCTGATCCAGTGGGCAAAGACCTTGTCATACTTATGTGAAGACCTGAGTTCAAATCCAGAACCTGCGTGAGGCAGGTCATGGCAACTCAAAGCTGTATTCCCAGCACTCGTAGGATGGGAGGGGTGGCAGAAATAAGGGAATCGCTAGAAGCTCTCAGGCCAACCAGTCTGGACCACAAGACAATGACAATATTATTTTGAGTAAAGAGACACCCTGGAGCCAACAAGGTGGCAGGAAAGGACTGACACCTGAGGCTGTCCTCTGATCTTCATCTATCTCTCTCTGTCTCTATCTCTGTCTGTCTGTCTGTCTGTCTGTCTTTCTCTATCTCTGTTTATCTTTATCTTTATCTCTATCTCTAACTCTATCTCTATTATCTATCTATTCACCAAACACAAACACACTCCTCAAACATGGGAGTAAACTATAAAAAATAAAAGGGAAAAAGGCAATAGGGACTTTAAACCTTTCTTTTTGGATAAAACTAGAGAAATAAACAACTGTCTTGTGTCTCGACAAATCGAAGAGAGAAAATAGAAGAGACCTGATTTTGAAAATTGGGAATGGAGAAGGAATCACCAAATTAGGGTTTGAGTTCGTCCATACAACATAGTGATACTAAGTCTAGAGTTAGTAAAGAAAAATTAAATTGATAGCTCAGAATTCTCTGACAAGATGTTAAGAGGTTGAAGCAGGAGGGTCTCAAGTTCAAGGCCTTTGCTAAGAGCACTTTGTTTTACAGGACACTATGTCTCAGCATGAACAGGAAAAACAGGGCACGGACAAACTATATGATAGGGCACTTTCCTAGCACGAGTCAAACCCTGGGTTCAACTTTAATACTATAAAAGAATCACTGATGTACCTTCAAACTCACATGACTTACATTATGGATTCCATTAGAAACGTAAGAAAAACCACCAATTCTCCAAAAGTGAAAAATTAAAACAGGGCATAGGCTATAAGTACATATATACAGCACTTTCCTAGCTTGTGTAAAGTCCTGGGTTCAACTTTAATATCACACACACACACACACACACACACACACACACACACACACACACCACTAATGTAACTTCAAACTCACATCACTTATATTGTGGATTTTACTAGAAACTTGTGATGAAAAAGCATCAATTCTATAAGGTCTTCCGGAGAGCAGAAAGGGACAGAATACCTTCTAACCACCATAAGCGCATTGTGTTGTCTTGATATTAAAGCCAGAGAAGTTAGCCCAAGATGTAAAACCACAGACCCAAATTTCCCATCAGCAGAGGCCCGAAAGCCTTACTCCCACTTACACAACTGAACCTAGTTATCTGTACAAAGGATGATACACCTGCCCAAGTTGGCTTCATTCTGTAAATGCAGGATGGGAGGCATTTCAAAGGTTTATATTTGAGAAACAAATCAATGCAATTAAATCCTTATTGAACTAAAATGATAATAAATCCGTCTCAGTCGATAGAAACCATACAATTCTCAATGCATATGTAGTAAAAGCAGGGGGTGGAGATGTTGCTTTGACAGCTGGAAAGGCACTTCTAAGACTCAGAATCTAGCATCATGCACAAGGTGGAGTGAATGCTTTTCCCACAGAGGAGTCTCCTCTTTGGTGTTAGTGCTTTCTGTCACTGTCAAACCCAGTAAAAAATAGAAATTCAATAAGTGACATTAGATTTGGAAGGAAGCATTAAAGCTAAGATTTGTATAGAAGGATTTCCTGTATGGAATATCCTAATTGATGTTTTTCAGAAACTGTTTGAAGCAAATGAGCTTCTCATAATTTCAAGGTACAGAGTAAACAGGAGGAAACCAATGCTCTGAATGTGATATCAAACATGAACAGAAAATCAACTTAGATCATTACCGCTAGCATCTAAACTGTGTGAGCTTTAGAAAGTCTGTTGCAGTGCTTCCCACTGAAGCCATAACACTCCCCAGCCTTAGAGATGACCGCACAGTGGATAAATAGGACTTCAAGGGGCAGGACCCACTCTGTCCACTGTGATCCATACGTTGTTGGAAATGATGAAAAACTTGTTTGGTCATCCATTCAACTACTAACAGTAAAATCCTGTATTGTAAAATGAGATATAAATTGGTATTTTCTTAGCATTGTTGATGTTGGCATTTTTATCACAAACGTTTAGTAGGAAATTAAGGTTTTATATATGAAAGATTGTTTGACCTTTCATTTGTTGCATTTTCAAATTAATTAATACCAAGAGAATTGCATTCTTCTCCAAAGTTAGTATATCTTTTTGTTACCTAGCCTCAAACAATACAGTAGTGAAATACGAAAAAACATTTTAATTCATCAATGCACTAAGGTTTAGAAAACCTTGGCCTGAATGTCCTTTGGCTGCTAAGCTATTATTGGCTGTGGTCCACATGCAATTGATTTGACAGCAATCTCAATCACAATCATGGGGATGGCCCCCTAACTGGATGAAAGGCAGGCTGTCTGTGCTTAGATCCTAATCTCAACAGTGCCACTGAGGTCTCAAGCTCTGTAATTTGTTCAGGAACCCACATGGAATTGACCCCTGCTTCTTATTGTCATTTCAACTTTGGATGGCTGCTGGAAGCATTTGGAGCCAGCCATCAGCAGGTGTCAGGCATTGCCAATGTCTTTAGTCATCTCTTTCAAGTCTGAAATGAGAACACATGCCACATCTCCCCCTGGAAACAGGATTATTTACTTATAGGTGTCCAGGGCTATGATGCATGGTTGCCCGTAGGTGTTAGTGGGAAGGAAGTGTCTGCTAGGAAGGAACGAGAGAAATTATTTTTGCATCTTCTGACTCCAATGAGCCTGGGGCTTGGGTGAGACAGGAGAGGCAGTCCCTTGGGTACACCCGTTTGTGTGCCAAATCACTCAGCAACTTAGCCTAAGCACTATTTAGAATAAAAACACATAAGAAAATTTATGAGGATACAAGCATTCAAATAAGGACACGATCAGTGCAGGCTTCCACTGAGCCCTGTTATGGCTCCAGGGCCTCATAACACCTTCATCATTCCCTACACAGCATGGTCATCATTGCACAATGTTCATCTTTATAATATTGTAGCAACATTGTTTGTCTCGGTCGTTACGTTTGGGAGTACCCTTTATGTATTCTTGTCAGGGTGAAGCCTTCAGCATTGCTCTTATACCAGCCCTGTTTAACAAATTGATTTCTCTTATCAGAGAAGAAACTTCCTAGGACCCCCCAGCTTGTAGTGGTCTGTGTATTTTCTGGTGTTCCTGCTTGTTGAATATCCATAGAGTGTCTTTTGTCCTCATGGAACACAGCCATCTTTGCTTTTGTATCTGAACCCTGGTGAGTCTCTAAAGGACACTGTACCTTACATTTCACACAGGGTATTTTCTGAGAAGACTCCTTAGTACACTTTTTGCTAAATGGCTGGGAAGACACTCTATTAAACAGACCCAGAGAGTAGCCCAAGCAGATGATTCTCAACTAAATGTGAGATGTCAACAGGGACAGTGGTAATTCCCCATTCTTGTGTTTTATATATTAAAATGAATCCAGAGTGGCTGGAAGTGCCAATGGTTATACATGAACAACTAGGGAGAAAAGAGTGATCCGTGGGTAATTGTCAGTGCCTTATGGAAGGGATAATGGGAAAATAGCTAAGCATATTCTTAAAGAACCCAAGGCACAAAACTGTGTACAGTATAATTAAACAATGTTAAACCCAATACAAAGTAATTTACCCTTTCTACAGCTTAAATCACACTACATCTTTGATCTGATTAAATAGTGTTTGATGTTGATAAGCTATTTATTTGAAACCTCTTAAGCTGGTTTTCCCTCAAGGGACATGTTAAAAGCAAGATATTTCTCAGTGGAAAAGCTTTAAAATGCAATTGGGATAATCCTTGTGAGTATGTGATGCTCTCTCAAGAAAGATCTATGTAAAGAAAAAAAAAAAAAACTCACCTACATTTTGAAGCCTGATTGGTGAACTGAATGGTACAAAATAAGTTTGTATTAGAGGCCAGATGCGTTATTCACACCGTTTTTTATATGATGCAAGTTTCTTATTCTCAAGGTATTTGTGCAAAATTGCTCACTGTCTCTTCTGATTTAATTCAGCTTTTGAAAGCTCTTGAAGTCAATGTTTGGAATTTAGAGCAAAAAGAAAAAAGGAGAACATATGGAAATAATAAATTTATACGGTTGGTTATTAAAGATGCCTGCTATGAAAAAAATTTAACTTACACAGCAGTGAGAACTGGGGTGGAAACTCTGTAGTGAATGTCGCACGTGTTTGTCATTACCATCCTTATTTAAGACTTCCCTTCCTCCAAAGCCAAACATGGACATCCTAGGGATTTTTTTAGCAACCAATTTTAAGGCAGCCAATGAAATACTGTGTTTTCTCTAGCTCTATCTTGCTACATCCTGCCTACTTCCATATGCCCCTTTTTTCCTAGCCTCCCGAGATGCCTTTTTTTGTTTTTCTTTGATTCAGCCACCCAGTGCACAAATTAAAAATAGTTTTGGCTGCAACAGAGTCGCTGACCCTTCGCAGCACTGTGGCTCTTGGCAAGGGCCATGTAGCTGTTGCTTGAGGGGCATGGGTGGGAGCGATATGGTTGGATGGTATTCCGTGGTTTGCTTTGTAATTCTCAGAGTCTCCAGTTTTCTCTGCCTTCATACATTTGTGAAGCTTTGGTTGATATCGCCAAGCATTTCACACTCCAAGTGAAGGGAAGATATCTCCCTAAGGATGTGTAATTCTGTTGTGCAGCCACAACTCGACTTTGAGCAAAGTTAAAAATATTTCCGTGTTCTGGAGATATTTTATTTTTTCAAATAACCCTACTCTCTGACTTTCCAGAACTGTCCACATCCAAGTAATATGGTTCAGACTTATTCTTACCCTGCCTGAGAATCATGACCCCTGCCTTCCCGCTGCTGGAATTGGGGGAACAGTCCCTAACTGTGTAATGTGCAAATCAGTTCACAACTGCAGCTGCTTCTTGCTCTGTTTGTTTTTCATAGTCTGTGCGTTAACCGTTGGGTGTGTGTGAATAGGGTGGGGGCTTTGATCAGATAAAGCAAAACACAAGTCATCTCTCTGCAAGCCATGAGAGTTGGCTTTGTCCTGTGTGTTTTCATTCACACACTAAAAGGTTTACTCCCCTTATAGCCAGAGACCAAGCTTCTCTGACCACATGGCCTCATCAGGTTGTCTGTGCAGAGCATATGACAAGGGAATCTCATGAATGTGTAATGAGCTTTGGAGTACTACAGTCTTGGTGGTGAGATTTCTAACAGTGTATGTATAGAGACTCTGGGATGGAGAGATGGCTCAGCAGTTAAGAGCACTGGCTGCTCTTTCAGAGGACCTAGATTTTATTTCCAGCACCCACATGTTATCTTGTAACTGTCTTCCTGACTCCACAGGGATGGAAGATACACAGGGATATGGTGTACAGATAAATATGCTGCCAAAATTTCTACCTACATAAATTAAATTAATTAAAAATACTAGACTGGATTTTTTTTTCTTTTTTCTTTTTTTTTTTAAATTATTTTATTTATTTACATTCCAGCCATTGCCTCCCCTCTGGTCCCTCCTCCCACAGTTCTTTATTCCAGTTTTCCACCCCTTGCCTCTGAGAGGGTGCTCCCCACCACTAGGCATCTCTGTTCCCTGGAGTCTCAAGTCTCTTGAGGATTAGGCACATCTCCCACTGAGGCCAGACCAGGCAGACCTCTGCTATGTATGTGCCCTGGGCCTAGGATCAGTGTATGCTGCCTGGTTGATGGTTCAGTCTCTGGGAGCTCCCAGACATCTGGGTTAGTTGAGACTGCTGGTCTTCCTATGGGGTTGCTCTCCCCTTCAACTTATTCAATCCTTCCCCTAATTCAAGCATATTGGTCCCCAACTTCAGTCCAATGGTTGGATGTAAGTATCTGGGTCTGTCTCCATCAGATGCTGGTAGGGCCTCTCAGAGAACAGTCATGCTAGGCACACATCGGTAAACACGTAATAGCATCAGTGTTAGACCTTGGTGCCTGCTCCCTCCATGAGATGTACCACAAGTTGGGCCAGTTACTGGATCACCTTTCCTTCAATGGACTGGAAATTTTATTGTATTCAAAACTAAGATCACTTGATGAGACAGTAATAGGGAAATCCCTAGGGGTCACATAAGATATTTTATCATTTCTAACCTGGCATTTCTTGACTGAGCATTATAGGTAGCTGGATAAAAAAATAACCATTTCTGATTTAACTTCACCTATGCACCACACAAATCACCTAATATTTTACATTTATCCAGCACTGGAACATACTGAAGTGACTAGGCAATGTGTGGGCTAGATCTCAAAATCAGAGCGAGTGGATGAGCATGCGTTCTCTGAAGTGTCTCAGTTTCCCTTTTAGATAGACTGAACTGTTAGCAGAGGTTATTAATAGCTCATGCTCTATTTTAAGGAATCATGCATAGGGAGTAGGCTATAAAAACATATATTCTTCCCATGAGGTTCAAAATATTATTTATCAACAAGAAAACATTGGAATAGCATGGAGATTAAGCTTCTCTACACATTTGGCATAATGTATAAGTTACTTTGAAATTGATTGGAAGGCAGAACAGACAGTCCCCATATAGGATATTCAGCAAGACAGCTAGGGAATCTCTTCAGTCAGAGCCTTAAAACACATATAAAATGTTACCCAAATGCATGGGAAGAAAAGTACTAGGAGACAGAAATCAAGTAGTAGGCAGCCTGGAATCCTTAGGAGAGGCACAATTTCAAGACTTTACTGGCTGGAGCTTTAAAATGTGTTTAGAGATGAGAGCAGCATAGTGTGTGTGTGGTGTGTGTGTGTGTGTGTGTGTGTGTGTGTGTGTGTGTGTGTGTGGTGTGTGTGTGTGTGTGTGTGTGTGTGTGTGTGTGTGTGTGTGGTGTGTGTGTGTTTGCAGAGTATGATTCCACAGAGAGCAGAAGCTCACCATCCCTGTCTATGGAATTCCAACCTACAAGCTGCTGTTCTAGCTGCAAACTAGAAGTTTAGAAGAACGACCTATGGAATCACCATGCCTGACCTCAAGCTGTACTACAGAGCAATTGTGATAAAAACTGAATGGTACTGGTACAGCGACAGACAGGTAGATCAATGGAATAGAATTGAAGACCCAGAAATGAATCCACACACCTATGGTCACTTGATCTTTGACAAGGGAGCTAAAACCATCCAGTGGAAAAAAGATAGCGTTTCCAAAAAAGGGTGCTGGCTCAACTGGAGGTTATCATGTAGAAAAATACAAATTGATCCATTCTTATCTCCTTGGACAAACCTCAAGTCTAAGTGGATCAAAGACCTGCACATAAAACCAGAGACACTGAAACTTATAGAGGAGAAAGTGGGGAAAAGCCTCAAAGATATGGGCATGGGGAAAAATTTCTAAACAGAACAGCAATGGCCTGTGCTGTAAGATCAAGAATTGACAAATGGGACCTCATAAAATTGCAAAGCTTCTGTAAGGCAAAGGACACTTTCAATAAGACCAAAAGGCAACCAACAGATTGGGAAAAAATCTTTACCGATCCTAAATACGATAAAATATCTAATATATATAAAGAACTCAATAAGTTGGACTCCAGAAAACCAAACAACCCTATTAAAAATGGGGTACAGAGCTAAACAATGAATTTTCAACTGAGGAATACCGAATGGCTGAGAAGCACCTGAAAAAAATGTTCAACATCCTTAATCATCAGGGAAATGCAAATCAAAACAACTGTGATTCTACCTCACACCAGTCAGAATGGCTAAGATCAAAAATTCAGGTGACAGCAGATGTTGGCGAGGATGTGGAGAAAGAGGAACACTCCTCCAGTGCTGGTGGGATTGCAAGCTTGTACACTCTGTAAGTCAGTCCGGCAGTTCCTCAGAAAATTGGACATAGTACTACTGGAAGATCCAGCAATACCTTTTCTGGGCATATACCCAGAAGATGTTCCAACTGGTAATAAGAACACATGCTCCACTATGTTCATAGCAGCTTTATTTATAATAGCCAGAAGCTGGAAAGAACCCAGTTGTCCCTCAACAAAATAATGGATACAGAATATCTGGTACATTTACACAATGGAGTACTACTCAGCTATTAAAAACAATGGATTTATGAAATTCTTGAACAAATGGATGTATCTGGAGGATATCATCCTTAGTGAGGTAACCCAATCACAAAAGAAGCATTAGATATGCACTCACTGATAAGTGGATATTAGCCCAGAAACATAGAACACCCAAGATACAATTTGCAAAACACAAGAAAATCAAGAAGAGGGAAGACCAATGGGTGGATACTTCATTCCTCCTTAGAATAGGGAACAAAATGCCCATGAAAGGAGTTACAGAGACAAAGTTTGGAGCTAAGACGAAAGGATAGACTATCCAGAGACTACCCCACCCGGGGATCCATCCCATAAACAGCCACCAAACCCAGACACTATTGCATATGCCAGCAAGATTTTGATGAAGGGACCCTGGTATAGCTGTCTTGATGAGGCTATGCCAGTACCTGGCAAATACAGAAGTGGATGCTCACAGTCATCTATAAGATGGAACACAGGGCCTCCAATGGAGAAGCTAGAGAAAGTACTCAAGGAGCTGAAGGGGTCTGCAACCCTATAGGTGGAACAACAATATGAACTAACCAGTACCCCCAGAGCTCATGTCTCTAGCTGCATATGTAGCAGAAGATGGCCTAGTTGGCCATCACTAGGAAGAGAGGCCCCTTGGTATTTGCAAACTTTATATGCCCAATACAGGGGAATGCTAGGACCAAGAAGTGGGAGTGGGTGGGTAGGGGAGCAGGGCGAGGGGAGGGTATAGGGAACTTTCGGGATAACACTTGAAATTTGAAATGAATATAAAGAAAATATCAAAACAAAACAAAAACACCTATTGACTTCCTAGGAAGAGGAGAGGGACCTGACTGAAGTAGAAATTATCAAACGAAGAGAAGAGAAACTGGGACACTGAGGTTTCTCTGTGGATTTCCACAGGGAACCAGAACAAATCCCTTTCTTCTGGGAGGAGGGCTACACCAGCAGCACCACATTTGTAGGATTAGCCTGCGCCCTCTAGTGTTCGCCTCCGTGACAGTGCTTCCATAGTTCCTGGATCTGGGCTGGTGGAGACACAACTGGGTGGTGATGGGCTCAGAATCAAAGACTATATATACTGATGGAGGGAGCAGTGCGTGGCTTGGTGAGTAAGTCCCCAGACTTCATTGACAGACCGTTGGTAGATCAGCCCTGAACAATGTGGAAAATGCAAAAGATACACATGTAAAGTCAGAATGATCAGGGCCGGGGTAGCGGCAGATGTGGATGGATGAAAACAGACGCAGGGACAGAGTTTCTGAGTCGGAAGGAAATTCTGAGGGTTATGATCACGACGCACCGTGTAAAGAAGCATGGATTAAGTCGTAGATGAATGCATAGTAAGTAGGGTGCCATATAATCCTTTACCTAAGTCTCAAGGCAATCGAAAATAAATGACTTAGGCCTGGATACTGAGAAAGGGAGAGGCCATATTGTATTTTTAACCCGCCCCCTTCTCTGAAAACAAAACCATACATTCTGTTATTTTAAGGAGGAAAGTATGGAGATAGATTAGATTAGACTAGACCTAATGACTGAGATTCTTGTGACACTTTGGCTCCTCAAAGCATTCTTCACAGACATAAATGGGAAGAATGGCCACATGTTAAATGATCCACGGCTGAGAAACACATTACTTTCTCTGTCGGAGGAAGGGACATAGGGCATTTGGCATTCACAAGACAAATCACAAGCCAGTAAACAAGATTATCAAATACAGTGAAAGAATTTACAGTGTCTGCTTCTCCTTCCACTTGGCCTTTTATTCCACAGATAAAGGTGTGAAAAATGTTTGCATGTAGATGCCCCCATTTGATTATCGAACTCCAGATTCCATACGGACTCAGTGCAGTGATTTCTGCTGCTGTGTTCATTGTTGTTTTTATTATCGGCACAATCTGAATGACACTCCTCATGAGCATAGATTCAAAGGTGATGCCTTCCTTTGAGAGCTATCGTCTTGTTACTGCATGTTGCAGAACTTAGTAAAGATACATTTTCTTGGGGGAATCCTACTAACTATTTTTGTTATCCCTTAACCTGCTTTCTCTTTACTAGAGTGCTTCCATTTCTTTAATCATGTGTACTTGAAAAAAAATACCTTTGCCTCTTCTTAAAATATTGAATACATATCAGTATACACCATGGCAAATTTCTTCATATTGCCCGATGCATTCTGTCCATATCAGTATCATTAATTCAAGCAAGCTGCATATCTCTGGATGATGTTCCCTGTGTTAACTCCTGGGCTATTTGCATGCTTGATGCTTCCCTTAGATGGATGAGCAACCACCTGGGTGAGACAAGATGTCCCTACCCTGAGGTTCATTTACACCAATTCTGAGAGGGATCATGTCATAGTTGAGTTTACTCCTTATCTTGAATTAAAACAAACAAACAAACAAACAGAAACAGCAAGCAAACAAAATTTTATCATAAGCCTACATAATCCATAATGCAGGCGATTCACGCAAATGATAAATCCTACCATAGTAATCTTAAGAAAATAATCTCCCAAGCAATATCTAACACAAATGTTTCAGGTCAACACAGTTCTTATTTCCAGGACAATTTTGTCCTCTGCCTCCATGGTGCTAATCTTGAACTACATTAGCCCTTTGCTCTCAGAATATAACTTCTCTAGTTCATTTCCCCCTTTATTTTCAAGGAGGCAACTGTTTGAAGTGTCCTGCTAATGTGAATATTTTAATGCCTCACAAGGTAACAGAGTATGGTAGGAATTATAGACGACAAAAGAAGCTGTGAGTAGCTTAATTTGAATTTTCTAATGGGATGGGCAAGATGAGAAGTGGAGGGATATATTTATAGATTAAAGGTTACACAGAAGCCTGCAAGAGAGGAAGGGTTGGGTCATTTCAGATTCCATCCATGCTAGCCCTGTTACAAGCTCTGCAGCAGGAACACCCCCTCTCTGGCCACCTTGTCACACAGGAGGAAAGCAAAGTAGGGTCAGGTTATAAAATCCTGGTGTCACTATGTGAAAAATACTTTCCAAAAAATTGTTCTTTTACAATTTACAAGGTATTGTTTCACACCCACATGCATACAACTCCCCCCAGCTCCCACCAGTGACCACATATTCTCTTCCCCAGAGACTATCTTTTCCTCCAGTTATATAGCTGAGGATGTGACATAACCAGGAGACATAATCTTCCTACCAGCCAATGGTATACTCTCAATGGGACAGCGAAAATAATGCTGGTGTATCTGATGGCCACATCTTTTTTTTTTTAAATATTTTTATTAGGTATTTTCCTCATTTACATTTCAAATGCTATCCCAAAAGTCCCCCATACCCTCCCTCCCTACTCCCCTACCCACCCACTCCCACTTCTTGGCCCTGGTGTTACCCTGTACTGGGGCATATAAAGTTTGCAAGACCAAGGGGTCTCTCTTCCCAGTGATGGCCGACTAGGCCATCTTTTGATACATATGCAGCTAGAGTCAAGAGCTCCGGGGTACTGGTTAGTTCATATTGTTGTTCAATATGAACAGTCACTTAGTTGTGATGTACAGGAGCTGACATTGTAGAGAATGTGTGTGTGTATATGTGTGTGTACGTACATTCATGCATGTGCCCACATGCGTGTATTCTGGGGGGTAGTGAATGGTGTTGTTTGCTGGTGTGGAGCATCTGGGCCATGCATCAGAAGGTGAGTGTACTAAGCCCTAGTTAACCTCCACATTCTCACCATGCTCACTCTCTAGGTTCCCAGGGCACTCCACTTGCTCATAGGCTGAATTGCAACAACGCTCAAATCAGAGATTTGCTCTTTGCACAGGTCTGGCAGGCTTCAATGCCTAAGGCAAGAGACATCTTTTTGAGGTTACAGATGAAGGAGTGAAATGCAAGAAAGGAGTTTCCAATTGTCTAGTTGCAAGCACTCTGCTCTAACAGCTAAGCTTTGCTGCCTGACTTTTCAGTTTTGTTTCTTTGCTCATACAGCAGGCACTTCCTGACTAATGTCTGTCTAGTCATCCGCATGCACTCAGATAGACAATGAGACAGCCAGTGTTCCCTCATTCCTTAAAGATTTCATTTTATTTACCTGTGAGTGTGTGGCAAAGAGATTTTGGATGTGAGTGCCATGTTTGCTGGGGAAATTAGAGGCATTGGCTCCCCTGAAGCCAGAGCTGCAGGCAGTTGTAACTAATCAGCTTGGGATCTGGATAGCAAACTTAGGTTCTCTGCCAGAGAACTATATACTCTTTTCTAACCACTAAGCCATCCCTACAACTTGCTCTTTAAATGCAGCTGAATTGGGTGCCTGTTTGTGGCACTTGTTAGTCATATTATTTATTGGGTAAGCTTGACTTGGCAGTTCCTTTTTTCTTTATGAAAAATGACAAAATGTCTGAACAGCTAAATGGAATCCTATGTTCCAGACAAGGTTTAGACTCTTTATGTGTATTGGGAAGTATCTGTCTCTCTGCCTCTCTTTCTATCTCTTGTTCAGATAAATGTGTACAGTCTATCTATGGCAACTGCCATTCTAGGAGGTATCTGAACAAAAGATTATGGAACGCTGCATAAAGGGAAGAGAGGGTGAAGGAATCTCTCCGTGTTCTCTGGCCTTGAAGTACTTGATGTAATTGGACAAAGGAATCCACTGGGTGTTAATGAGAAGGATTGGGTTTAAGAAGCCATGTGAGTAGAGTTTGGGGAAGTTTCAGCATAAGAATGCTGTGGTAGCATTACAAGGGTAGGGAGCCAGAGAGAGGGCCATGGCACTAAGGAAGTTATTTTTGGTTTCATGCAGGTGCCCAGTGTGTGATGAGAAATAAGGATGGCCTAAGCCAACATCATGGCAGTACAGAGGAGAGGTGTATGTTAAAGGCTTCTAACAAGAGTACTGTGCTTGCATGTTAGTAGAGTGTCACTGAAATACGTTCAGGACCATCTATGTCTTCAGGACAGTGTCACTGAAAGTCCTGGAAAGAGCAGTGCTCATCTTCCCTGACCAAATAATGCATTAGAAATTTGACTTTAGAAATAGGGAGACGACTGACAGTTACCGGGTGCTTGCATAGCTAGCAACTCTTCAACTCTTCATCTTCACTGATTTCCACTTTGAGAGAACTTCTCCTGGCATTCACACTAGTCCTGGTTGCTCCCACTGACTGGCACAGATTCAGTGGAGGCCTGCCTGTTTCTGCTGAATAGTGCTGCCACTGCTAATTCATGTTTGGTATCCTGACACTACTGTACTGGACTCCTGGTATCCTGACAAACAGAGATTAGAGTCACCCCCAAGGAACTACTTCTAAACAGGTCCGCATCCTCTTGTTGTATTTACCATCTTTTTATCCCTACCTTTAGATGGTGGGCTAGAACTGGGGAGGGGAGTCAAAGTGTTTGAGATCCCTTAATAAAGTAGGTTGAAAAAGCTAAGCCTACAAAAGACCCTTAGTTGAGGAATTGCCTCCATCAGCTGGGACTATCTGTGGGCAGGTCTGTGAGACATTTCTTTGATTGATTAATGGATGAAGGCCCAACCTACTGTGCGTAGTGCTATACCTAGGCAGGTGGTCCTGGGTATGTACAAAGTAAATTGAGAGCTCTAGAGAGAGCAAGCCAGTAAGCAGCCTTCCTCTGTAGTTTTTACCTCTGTCTCTAGCTTGAGTTCCTGCCCTGACTTCCCTCAGTGATGGGCACTGTTCAGGACATGTAAGCTAAATAAACTCTTTCCTACCCCCACACCCCAAAATAAGAGAGACTAGAATTTTTTTCTGTTATCCATCAGTACCATACCATGTAACACCTGGTCAAATAACATTAGCGGTGTATGTGAGCTTGAAAGACAGTGTTCTCTTCAAAGCAGTTCAGGTTGCATTCCTCTCTGACTGTCCCCTGGGTATCTGCATGCTCACATCACCACAGGAAGTCTCTCTCCTGGAGCCTTTCACCTCTGTGTGCTTGGTTAAGGGCTACTTCTCTCCAACAGCTCTCCCCAACTTCTTTTCATGACCTGATCCCCTTGGTGGGAGCAGCATTTGAAGAGAAAGCTAATCATTGTCCAGCAAGGGTAACGCAACATTGTCAGGACCCCGTGACCCCAAACATCTTTACTGTAGTCATGTTTATGCTTTAAAAAGAACAAAAATAGAAATGTTTATAACTGCTAAGAGAAGAAATAACAAACGCAGGCTGGAGTCATCAGCTTGGTTGGTTTGTTTGTGAAGACAGTTTTGGCTAATTATAGTCATCGCACAAGGGCTGTATTATTATACTGACCATATGTAATTAACCAGACCTTCCTCCCTCTCTGTATGAAAATAGAATGCACAGCAGTTTTGCCCATGTCACGGTCCTAAGCAAGTTCCCTTTTAGCCTTCAGTAGACACAGTGCAGAATTCATCTTTACTTGAGGAGTTCTCAAATCTCTGTATGGCATTAAATTTAATAGGGCTAGTATATCAAAAATAGAATTATAATTATGGAAAGTCAGTTAAAAGGGAGGGTGAATGGTAAAATGAAATGAGATTTTTAATGGCTTGCCAAGAGTTATAATTAATGAGATGGGGATTTGGCCATGCATGTGACCTTCAGGTAAAGAAGCAGACAGAATCGTCTGTGAGTGGGTTCAGGAGGAGAGTGCTTTTGCAAAAGTAAGGGATTCTCTCCACCTTGCTAACTCGGCCTTCCCGTCCTCCAGGAAAGGAGGCAGCTTTGAGGCCCTGTCAAGTGCACTAGAGAGTCATCGGAACAGCAGAACAGTGAAATCCTGGAGCCCATGGAATAAAGGCGTTCTGTTGTCACTCAGTACCTCTGCTTGATGGGCCACTTGGAATTGTGCTCAGAACACGAAGCTGCCTTTCATGACAATCTTAATTAGTGGGTCTGACCTGCTTCAGACCCTGAAGGGTCTGTCTTGTACTTCAATTTTCTTTGAACACTAGTTGCAAACAAAGGAAGAAAAAAAAATAATAATACAATGCAAGCAGGCTCGCATGCCCAATCCATCCCATGGCTCAGCTTCTTTACACAACACATGGGCTCCGGAGGCTATGAAGAATTGTTTTTCTCTGATTAAACACAAGTCCCTTTGAACTCCATGGGGGTTCGTTTCCACTTATACTTTCTTGTAACTCATTATGGAGTTATCTTCTTACTCTTTTTTCCTTCTTCTCTGGGTTTGATTTGGAAGCTAAAGTGTCAACAAGTCAGCCTGCCTCACCTGCTGTCTTTTTTTTTTTTTTTAATTGAAAAAAAAAATCTATCAAATTTCATACCCTAAGGGCCAGGGAGGCAGAAATCAATGTCTCTGTTTGCAATCCCCATTCTTTTTGTTTGTTTGTTTGTTTATGTACTAAAATTGGTTGGCTAGAAGACAGAAGCAAATGAGAACAAATGGCTAGCAATGGGTGTATAACTGACGTTAGTGATGCGTCTAAGTACCATGCCCAGAACTTTCCTTCCCTGGTAGCCCAGGGGCAAGAAATAGAGTTGGCAAGGTAGTTGAGGACTTGTCTGGGAATGGGATTCTGGAGAAAGTTAGGATGAGGGAGCATCTTAGAATCTTTACAGGGGCTGGAGAGAGATGGCTCAGTGGGTAAGAGCATTGACGGCTCTTCCAAATGTCCTGAGTTCAAATCCCAGCAACCACATGGTGGCTCACAACCATCTGTAATGAGATCAGATGCCCTCTTCTGGTGTGTCTGAAGATAGCCACAGTGTACTTACATATAATAATAAATAAATCTTTAAAAAGAAAAAGAACCTTTATGTCTAGAAACAGAATTCAATTTGGAAGCATGCAAATGTACATATGGAGAAAAATGGCATACTGGTCTGTGGGTGGGATCAAACAATTAGATTACTTCTCAGATCAATATCATGGCGATTACTCATTCTAAAGTTCTTCTGTGAACTATAGAAGTTGTGGGTAATTACAGAGGATAAATTGAGCCTTGTCATGAAGTATACGAAGTATGCGGTGTTTGTTTATTCGTTTTTGTTTTTATTCATTTGTTTTTTTTTGTTCAGTGATACATATGTCAATTTTTCTAACTCACTAACCCTGTTCTCCTTCTGACCTGCCCCTATGGGTACCCTATGTGCCACCTTAGTAAAGACTGTCTGTGTCTTGGCATCTATCAAATCTTTTCTTTCTGTTCATCTACTCCAGAGTTGCAGAAGCAATGAACATCCACAAGTCATATACCCACTGGGACTTCTAGAAGGCTGTTCTGCTCCATTCAGTCCTGTGAGAAAGAGTGTTTGGATTGTTCCCCAGTCTGCTCTTTGTTTTTACCACCCTATCTCAGAAGACGAACTGTAGATGGAACAGCTATATTGCAAAGCATGGGTACCACCCAAAGATCCCTAATCATTTAATACAGCATGCCCCGAAACTTGCTCCCTTCCCTCACATCTTTCCCAGACTCCCTGCTGCCCTGTCTCCTGCATTCTGCCTTCTGGGATTATACCCTATAGGTCAGCCATCATAACTTTTAACAGTTCATGCAGTTCAGGTCTTCCTTCCCCTCATATATACACGTTGCCTTCTCAGGGCCTTGCAACAGGAAATGAAGACAAATACACACTGCTGATTACTACAGATCTTAATTATTTAGAACCCAGATAAACCCACTCAACAACAGTATAATTGAGTATTAGCAGTCATGACCATATTACTGGTGAGTCAAGATAATGACTAACTTTTTAGGAGTGAGTTTGTGTCTTTGTCAGAGACAGAAAACTGGGTCTTTTGCTTTGACTTGCAAGAGAGCACATGCCTTGCCTCCCTCTCAGTGCTTCTCTCCCTGCCCCTCCCCCATTCAATTACCCATGGATCCACTCACCAAGGAGCACCTTCTGGGATCCTCTATCATAGACCTCCATGCAACTATTTGTTTCTATCCTTATTTTGTCTCAAATGCACCTGTGGAAGGTGTCCCCTCTGTGTACTCTGATTTACATTCATCCACATCACACTATGACCCCACCTCCTTCTCTGTAACCATCATGGCATTTACTGTCTTTCATTGATCTGCCTCTCTCCTTGGGTGTCTCAGGCTGTGAGGGCAGCAGTAGTCTCTGTTTATTTTCCTGTGCTGTCTCTAGTTTCTAGAGTGATGTCAAGTATTGACTGTATAAAAGGTTGAACTGATGTCTAGCCATGGTGTCTGGTGGGGCCTGGTCTACTGAGCAAACGTTAGTGGGATGGGGCAGTGACCATGATAAATACAGTTACAAAGAAGCTCTGAGCTGTGAAGCCCCTGAAGTCCTCTGGGATGGGTCAAGACATAAGTATGTGAGCGTGTCAAGAACTAAACAGGAGCTTTGGAATGAGACTGTGACATAGAATTCACAGCACCCTAAGGAGCTCGGCCATGCCATAAATAAGGCTTCTAGTTTGTCTTTCTGATGGCTGTGTGCTCTGCTGAGACAGAGGAGTGGTTGTTATACAGCCAGGCTTATGGATCGTGTCAGGTTGGTACCTGGAAATGAAAACAAGCACAGATTCGCCAAAATAAACCTAAAGAGTAGGGCAGAAGCACAATTTCATTTCCTCTCCACATCTCTTTGTGGACCTCTTTGTGGTACTCAATGATTTGAGGGAGTGGGGCAGGCAGAGAGCTCTCTTGGGGATGCTAAGCTAGGGCAGAAGTCCACCTCTACTGGAAATAAGTCTTCTGAAGCTGTAAATATCAGCTTTACGTTTCATGTTCAGAAAGATTTTCTTTTTAAAGCATCTGGGGTGTTTAGCTTGAGGCTGCTGCTACCAAGCAAGCTGGGAACAAGGCATGCCTCTTTTGGGACTATAGATAACAGTAACCAGTAGGCTGTGCTAGGAGCCCCAGACAGCTTGGTCTCTTCTCTCAGACGAAATGGAACAATGCAATTAGCTGAGGTTTCAAATGATTTTGTATGTCACTGCTGAGAATGAGCAGTGACTTTTTTTTGTTGGTTTTATGAAATGATTCTGGGTAATGATAGGGTAATGATTCTGTCCATGGCTCTCGTTTCTGATAGAAGAGAGGAAAAATTCTATAAATCTGTTGGCATAAGGCATTCTGCAGTCCCCACTGCCAGTGGTTGCCATATGGTATGTGATAACGTAGATAGGGCTGGCGATCCAGGCTCTTTCTAAATTAATCTGTAGTGATTACTTATAATTTCATTGGGACACAATTATGTCCATAGACTGTCATGGCTATGTTTATAATACATTAGAAGAAGACTTTAACATGCAAAGCCTAAAACATTTTCTATTTTATCTTGTCTCAAAAAAGCCCAAACATCCCAAACATACAGACCTATATATCATGCAAGATCATTGTGTGTATGTGTACAAAATATTATACTGTTATTTATAGTCCCATAATATCCATGTCTTGTTCCCAGCTTTCTTAATAGCAATATCCCCAAGCTAAACATCCCAGATGCTTTAAAATTTTTTGAACACACATACACACACACACACACACACACACACACACACACGCGTGTGTGTGTGTGTGTGTGTATTACAGAGATATTACAGATAAGAATAATTGATATGTCTTTTTAGCAAGAGACATAAACAAACAAACAAACACTGGACATGTCTATTCAAATGTCTTAGTAATGGATACAAATAAGAGCTTGCTGAAACTCACACAACTAGGTATCACCACAGATGTAGAAAGTGTCCAGATCACCAGATACCTAAACATTATCACATAGCATCTGGCAGTGATTGACAGTCACAATAGTAGAGTGCTTCATCCCATCACTTTTATGGTGGTCTTTTGGGGGTAGGATGGGAGAACAGTGAAAAGTAGCCGTGAGAGCCACTGAACAGCAGACCATGGTGCTGCCTGTATTCTGAGAACAAAGAAAGCCAGCGTAAGCAGAGAGTACAGCTTGACAGCTGGGGATTGGCTGCATTTGAGTAAGTCCATATGTTGGGGGGGGGGGTTCATGGGGCCAACCGAGTCCAGGAATGTGATTTCTTCTCTCTGTGTGGCTTTCATAATGAATTGGGGCACACATGGCAATGGATGTAACTGTGCTCATTTTCAACTCCCTTGAAAGATTTATCTGTTCCAGACTGCAGTCTAGCTTTCTTTCCTGAATATTAGCGGTGCTTACTCAGTAGAATAATGGGTATTAGAATGAAGTATGAGTTAATTATTGTATACTGTTGGTGATTTACCTTTTTTTATGCAAGTGTCTGAAGAAAAAATAAGTATCGAATCTGTCTTATTCCATTCCTAAAAGGGGGAGTTCTATAACTCGTATGAAGGGACATAACAATGAATGTTACTAAGTATGTGATGGATGGCATTGCCCTGTTTTGCAGTCATAAACCTGTCACCTCCTAGAAAGAAGGTGGTTGCCTTGGGTCTCAAGAGACAGGAGGTCTCATAAATCTATGGACTAGCCCCTAAAGGTTTATATGTTTAATTTTATTTATTTTTCTCTATTTTTTTAAATATTCGGCATAAAAGGTTTCACTGTGACCTCTTTATACACACATAACATTGGTCTTCACTTGTACTCATCCCTTACTCCAACTCCTTCTTTTTAAGACCTTATAAAGATTTTAAAAATTATATGTATATGCGTGTGTTTGGGGAGAGTATCTGCACACAAGTGTATGTGCCTATAGAAACCAGAAGAGGGTGTTGGATCTTTTGGAGATAGGGTTGCATGTGGTTGTGAAACTCCTGATGTGTTTTGTGATACCAAGCTCAGATTCTCTGCTAGAGTAGTATGCGTGCTTAATCTCTGAGTTATGTCTCTTACTGTTTCTATGTCTGTCTGTTTATGTATACATGTATATGAGTATGCATATATCTATGCAGATATAGATACATGTTTACATCTATCATCTTTCTATCTACAATGTATCTATCTGTCATCTATCAATCTATTATCTCTTATTTGCCTATTATCTATATCTATCATCTATTCTATCACATATCTATCAATGTATTATCTATTAATGAATTTATTATCTATCTCACTATCTATCTGTAATTTATCAATCTATCATCTATTGTTTGTCTATTATCTATGTATATCATCTATTCTATATCACTATCTATCATGTATATACCATCTATCAATGTATCTATTATCTATCTACCTATCTATCTATCTATCTATCTATCTATCTATCTATCTATCTATCTATCTATCTACCTATCTACCTATCTACCTATCTACCTATCTACCTATCCATCTAACATATATATCTGTAATCTGTGTAGCATCTCCACATGAAAGAAAGTCTGTGACACTGAACATTTGCACCTCTATGTGTTGCTTTTGTCACTCCCCCTCTTTCCCCCCCTTTAAACATCTTACCACATCACACAGTTTCCTTCTACACTTAAACTTAGTTCCTTTGTGTGAAAGAAAACACATATGGTGGTTTGAGAGAAAATGTCTCTCATGGGCTCACCTATTTGAACAGTCATCTGTGTCAATGGATATTGCCTTTGAGATTTTAAAGGCTGGAATTTCTCATTGGTGTTCTTGCTTTGTGCGCATGGCTTCATGATGTGAGTTCTTAGCTGGCTGCTCCAGCCTCTGTTTCTCCTGCCATGCCTAATGTTTCCCTGTGATAATGATGGACACTTATCATTCTTTAACCATAAGCCTAAATGAACTCTTCCTTCTATAAGATTCCACAATCATGGCATTTTATCAGAGGGACATAAAAGTAACTAATTGAGCATGTAATAATTGTCTGCATCTGGCTTATTTCCCTTAGCATGATAATGTGCATTGTGATACTAGTAAAGAGAACTTGAATCTCTTTTTAATTTAAATAATTTAATTAAATAATTAATTGTAAACATTAAATTATTAAATATTTAATTTAAATAATCACCTAAGTCAGTAATTTGTATATATTCCCGACTCATTTAAACCAACTAATAGTATTTGAATACCGTACAGAAAAACATATGCAGTTTTCTTATATACAGTGATTATCATAAAAAGAATAGATGACTTATAGGAAATTCCAAGACTTCCACATTTGATAATCAACAAGAAAGCAGTACTATGAAAACTGTTACTTTTTCAAACATGTTTTCCTAAATTGATAGTATGTTGATTAAAATTATCAGTGATAAAAGGTACCATCCTTGTTTGCTTTCTGTGGATGAGATAAACACCATGACCACTACCAACAGGTAGAAGAAAGGGCTTATTGTTTTTTTACACATCTCAGTCCCAGTCTACCAATGAGGGATGTCAGTTCAGGAACTAAAGCAGTAGCCGGGGACAAATGGAGGATGGTGCTTACTAGCTTGCTTCTAGCTTCATATTCTGCTACCTGTCATACCCACTAAGAGCCATTTGTCTAGAGGTGGCATTGTCCCTGTGGGCTGTGCTCTTTCACATCCATTGCTAATCAAGAAAATGTCCCACAGACAGACACACAGGATAGCCTGAATGAGGAATTGTACTAACGGTAGTATCTTTCAGAGGTTCTGTAGTTTGTGTCAAGTTGATAACACTAAGCAGCACAAATGCATCTGACAAAGTCCAGGAGATGCTATAGACTGTTTGGTACACATAGAACTCTGCTCTCCCCAAAGTCATAGTTAATAAAGTGTTTGCAAAATGTCAATTACTTACTTTTGCTTTCATATCTGGTTTTCATTGAAGGACTATCTGCTGGGCCTGGATCATCTGTCTGGAATATCTATGTTCATATCTCTCTAGCGCATCCAGAGATCATACTGAGACAACATAGCCAAAGGCAACCATGTTTACATTGGATAATGTAAATTATACAACATAGATTAATGTTCGCAGGTCAATTAAGGGAAAAACAGTAAAACCAGACAGGGGGACATTTCAAGGACTCAGTTAAAATTTAGTTTCTTCTTTAGTGCATTTTGTCTAAATACCTTTGACCTGTGAATTAGCATGTTAAGAACCAACTTTTAACTTGATTGATTCACCCCAAGGTATGAAGATCTGCTCATGAGCTTCTGGACAAACTTGGCATAATTCAAAGGACCACTTGTTTCAACAATGTGTGTGATGAATGGGGGAAGTTTTGATTGTGATAAGCCACTAATTCAATCTTACTGGCCTCAATGGTAGTTGGTTCAGAAAATGTCTAGTTCATCTATTTTGAAATCATAGATCAAGATTCCTCTGGGTTATCCAGGAAGTTTGCTTTTGCAATCTTTAATGGTCATTGTGCCACCTGGAAGACACTAGATATATACAGGGTTGGAGTTTGAGATGTGGCCACTCTAACTGAAGAGGTGAAGTATGAGAAACACACTGGGAGTGTGTAGGAAGAATGCTGTGTATGCAGTCCTTGGTGTGCAGACATGAGGGTTGATTCTCGAACTCATAGGAAAAGCTGGGCATGGGTGCATACACTTTAATTCCAGTGCTGTAGAGATAAAGAGAACTGATTGTTGGTGCTTGCCTACCAGCAAGCCTAGACTAATCAGAATATTCCAGTTCCTGGTAAGAGCATGCCTCAAAAACCACCATGTATAGCTCCTTAGAAACCAAGGCTGGCCTCATGTATTCACAGCACCCTCACACATGTGTATGCCTACACATTTAACATCCCTGTACAAGCATGCTCTCTCTGCCCCCAAAGAATATACTCATTGAACTTCAAATACATTCTAGATAAGCAATAAAAATAGCACATCGAGATTTATTTGGGTAACATCAAAATATTCTAAGTAAATTGAGTTAAAGTCTAGAATTAATTTACCTAGTTATTAGCCTTATTATGTGGCCACTAAAAAGTTCCAAATGGCATGTATAATATTTTTGTTGGACAGACATCAGGAAAGCACTTATTACCTTCACTTGTCCTCATGGGACCCATTAATATCTTCTTCAGCTTACATTTCTTGTGTATGCATCTATTCTTTTGAAGCTAAATTATAAATGTGACTTTGTTTCCTAGTCAGTAACTACAGTAGTCTCTTTTATATAGCAGGGACTTAATAAATATTCATGACCACATAAATGAATAACTGGAATTCCCACAATTGTTTTTGCAGATTGTCATAATGATAAGTTCTGGGAAAAATGTGGGCCTGTCTTAGAAAACATGTTCCCTTCTAGATCTAGTATATACCTGGAACTCTACTACTCAAAGAGGCCACCTTGGGACTTATTAGACATTTCTCCAAGCAGGGAGACTTCTTTTAGTAATGTGGTGTGTCTCTTGAGTTCTCATAGCTTGCTTCTGAATTCTGCAGAAGCGGTATATTACATTGGAGTGTGATTTCCAGGTAACAAGCGAAAGAAAAAACCTGAACAGAAGGATTGTGGATGGGGCAGAAGGGGAGCATCATGGCTTAAGCAAGGGGAGTTTTTAAAGCTGAAGTTGGTTGTGAGTGTGGCAATGTGAATCTCAGTTGATGATGTGAACTAAGGAGCCTTCAAACACTTCTCTGCAATCCCTGATATTACTTAGAGCTGATTGACACTCTTAGTCCTAGTCAGACTTGAAGTTATTGTGGCTCACATGGCAGCCTTTCTGGCTACTCCTAGCATGAGGGTGGGAAGGGAGAGGTGGCAGAGGAAGATAGTACACATTCAATAGAAAGTGCACATTTTTCTGATTCTAGTCATATTAGCAGCGTTTGTAATTCTAAAGTCATAAATCTAAAGGAAATTACTTTTTAATGTCCCCTGGCACAACATTAAGATTTTGCAATTAGATTTTATAGCTTACAGTCATATGTTATGGGTCACAATGCAAAATGAAGACTCTTCTGCAGGACAGACTCACAAATTTAAGACAGACAGTCTGGGCACTAGCTGTATCAGGGATGGCTGGTGGTTTCAGGCTAATCCTAGCCTAGAATTTCAAGGTCTCACTTTGTATTTGTATTCCCACTACTGTTTTCTAACATGTTGGCCATACATTGCTTCTTGTGAGAGTTACCAGCAATTAAAACCAGCGGCCTGCCAAGTTGATCCATATCTTAAGGAAATTGCTTCGAGTGATTTAGTAAAATTGAAAATTACAAACGTCTAAACAATTATAAGAAGAAAAGGCAAGGCTATTCACAAGATGTTCCATGAAGCATCTTCCTGAGAACTTTGTAGTATTAACTCTTGACAGGTGTGTCTGAGCGAACCACGTAGAACTTAGAAGTACCTGGGCCACTAGTTACCTGAAACTCGTCCATTGTTAACGTTTAGCTCCTAAGGTATTTTAAGTATTTGTCATTAGGGTAAGAGAAATTATAAAAAATGAAGAGAATCTCGGATTAATAGTGGTTTCAGAAGGTAGTGATCCTTCTCAGCTGATTAAGTGAGGAATGGCTGGTCCCCGATGAAATATTTTGTTCTGACTTTCTTCAAGATAGACACATCCATGAGCTTTGGGGGTTGAAGTCCTTGTGAGTCAATTTTTAGGGGTGATTCTTGTTGTGTAACACTGATTCCTGCTCAAAGGGAACTTGACTTTGGCATATGACATGGGATTTTGTCTAGAAATGTGAACTATAAGAGAAAGGGTAACATTTAGCCAGCAGGTTATAATAAAGCAAACCAGCACAGACCTGCTGTCCTATTCTTGTTATGGGCTTAAAACATTTCACTCCCTTGGTTTTTAATCATAGTCTTAGCCTAGATTATGTCGATAGGGCAAGTTATGTAATGCACTGAATCTGCAAACGAACTTCACAAAAGAAAGAGCCTTGCCAACTTTAAAGGGTATTAACTATCCTTGAGGTAAGATTGCTATTTTATACCTTAGGAAAAGTGAGCAAAAGACTTTCCAAAATGTTCTGTGTTCCCAACCCTGCAGTCTGTTTTCTGGTGTGCCAACAATAGCCAAGAGCCAGTTCTTACACTTTCAGCAAAGTGTCTGGTTCACTTATCGCCCATGTGCTAGACTTACACATCAGGAACTCAGGGTTAACTGCATAGATCTGTAGCTACTGAGCTCAACTTATTCAATCCTGTCTTCTAGCACAACTTTCCACATCTCAATAAAGCAGATCTGTACATGGTAGGCATTTTCATCCTTAATACTGACAAAACATTTGGATTGTAAAACCTGGAGAATGGGCATGGTAAATGCTGTGTGTGTGTGTGTGTGTGTGTGTGTGTGAGAGGGAGAGAGAGAGAGAGAGAGAGAGAGAGAGAGAGAGAGAGAGAGAGAGAGAGAGAGAGAGAGAAAGAGAGAGAGAGAGAGAGAGAGAGAGAGAGAGAGAGAGAGAGAGAGAGAGAGAGAGAGTACATCATAGCATTAACATAGAGGTCAGAGAACAACATTGGGTACCAATCTTTGTGTTCCACATTGTGTGACAAAAATGTCCCTTGTTGTTTATCACTGAGTAGGCAAGGAAACCTGGCCTCAAATCTTCCGAAGATTCTTTGCCTCTACCTCCTACTTTTCTGTAGGAGTACCAACATTATAAATGTGTGCCTGATGTGTAGGAGTTTCTATGTGGCTTCTGGGCATCAGAAGAACTCAGGGTGTCAGACATGCATGAGCCTTCTTCCCAGCTCTGAAAGTGCTCCCCTTCAGATCCTAATTAGCATTCAGATCATTATTAATATTAGCAATAGGAAAAGCAGTGGCTGCTGTGTGCAAGCTGAAGAAGCCCAGCTTTGTGAGCCCAGCTTCCTGAGGTTGCGATTCACTATTGCCTAGTCTGCAGTTGAAAACCAAGCGGGGATTGATTTTGCTTAACTATGCATCAATAGGACCAAATGTCCTCTTGAAATGAAGAGGTTGCTGTCTTTCCTTTCCCTGCTTTGGAAATGTGCTGCTGCATTTTGATGTCTGTTAGATTTCATCATAGAGCTGCATGACTAGTTGAGTTTATGTGTCATTGGTTTTTGATCTAAGCATGACTTCTCTCATCATGCCTCAATTTTCACATCTATGATGAAGCAGCAGTGAGAGAAATATGGAGATTCAGAGTCATGAGCTTTGCTAATAGGACCTAGAACCAACCGTCCTGCAGAGGTTTTGCATTAGTTAGTTTGGAGCTGGTTGTCCTATTACATATTCTCTATGCAGAGCTTCAATGGCAGAGAGTCAGGCAAGTAACTTCAGGAGACATACACATAGTAGGTTGAGCTTTATGCTACAACATCTTCATCTGATGCGTGTCGCTTTCTTTCTGTGGCTTAGGGAAGATTTTCCTATTATCCCCTGTCCTCACTGAGCATTCATTGTGATTCTAATTCCAGCCTGAATTTCAAATTTGTATAGATTTTTTTTGAAACATTTTCTCTGTCCCCACAATAGACTGAAGAGTGAAAGAGTGAGGGAGGAAATTGGAACTGCCACGTGCCAGTCCTTATCCACCCTTATCCATTTTGACAAATCAATCGAGGTTGGGCTGCTTAGAGTTCGTGCTGCAGGCTGTCGCCCACCTAGCCTGGATTCACTGTCATGTTTGGATCAAGAGCTGCTCCTCAGCACAAAGATCCCCCTTTGTGGCCACATTTTCAGATTTCAAAAGTTTCTCAGCTTAGGGCATCATTACCTAGAATGCCTTTTGCTTGTTTGAGATAACTTATTTTTTTTCCTATTTTTCCCTCATGTGTAATGAAGGGGTACTGACTTGCATGACTATTCAGCATGCAGTTTAAAGCCCCCCAATTACTTTTGACAAAATTTATTAATTCATGTTGCTAAAAATAGTTTTCTTGAAAGTCCAAGCAACATTTCTTTTAAAAGCAGAAATTGTACACTTTTGGTAAAATATTGACAAAATATCACCCTTGAGCTTATGTCACCATGAGGCACACAAATTAACATGCCTGACTTTGGTAGATAATCATTAGAGGACATGTGTCAGTATTTATATTTGTATTAAGCTTAGGTTTTCCAGGGTGTTCCTCCAGTGTCACAAATGATACAGGAGGTATTCAGTTTGAATTTGTAGATTTTGTGTCACTTCCCTTCCTACAATGGCCTCCTTAGCCATTTTATTCAAGTTCCCTTTTGTCATATAAATCTTCCAGCAGTATCAGAGGAGGAAGGAGTGCTCTGGGCTGTTTCTCTCTCTACTTTCTTCTTTGTCTCTCTTGGCCAACTGCAAAGCTTGTTTTCTACCCACTGCCCAGGCTCTAGAGTCTCCTCTCTTGACCCACATTGACTTAAATTTGCCTAGATACTCTGTTTCTCTTCATTTTATGAATCTTTGATGTCAATATTGATAATGACTTGTTGCTGTTATTGACATCTGTTATCACAAAAGTAAATTGTATAATTTATGATGCCTGGATTGCTGGGTCATTCTTATGTTTATTAGATAGGCCTAATTAGATATGTCCTGTGTCTCATAGCACATGCATATGTATGTAAATGTATATATTTGTATATTTATGTGACCATAGGTATTTTTGTGTACATGTATATATGTATGTTTTTATATGTGTTTGTATGTACACACATATTTCTGATTGCTGATACCATATACATTTCTTCAATTTAAGGTGTGTTTTCAGTTGATCTCTGAGATTCCTCTTATAATGCTATTGAGTCAGCCATCCTATCTCATATAATGCTATTGAGTCAGCCATACTATGTAGATTATTGTGATAATTACAACCTCAAACTGAGTTGGGAAGTTTTACCTTTTTGTCTGAAATAATTGCTCAAATGTTTGCATTATATGTTCCTTATAGATTTTGTCTTAATGCACATAAACCCAATCTTGTTATTTCTTAAGCATGCCACATGTTGGAGATCATTATCCAATTAGTTGATGTGCTGTTAATAGCAAATTAGCACAACCAAATAAGCTCTAAAGTATTTCTTAAACTGAGAACACTAGATAGAGTTGTATATGTTGGCTGGGAGTTACTTAGTTATACAAGAGACATTAAAGGGAAAAGGACTGACTTAGGAAGGGAATAAGGAAATGTAAAGAGAGGAGATTGTGGGGGAATTCAGGGCCCTGGTCTTCAGGGGGGGATAGTGCCTTATGACTCTGGCCTGCAGGGAACACACAGAGGCTGTGGTTTCTCATGCAGGGCTTTGTTGCAGAGAAATAAGGGTATATGGTGTACAAAGTTGGGGCAGACCAAGATGGATGAGAGTGCAATGGACAGTCATAATGAAGAAATGGTACTGTTTGGTCCATTTTAAGTGGGTGTTGCCTGAAAAGGAGACAGTTTGTTTTTTTGGGGGGGCGGGGTGGGCATGAAGAGTATATTTGAGCTTCGATTAATGAAATAAAGCATTGACTGATAGATTGTTAACTCATTTTCTTTCTTTCCTCAGCTTCTTGATGTGTCTTGAGGGTGTTTTCAGAAGCATCATTGTTTTGTTGTTGTCTTTGTTTGCCTCAGACTAGAAACTCAACCTGAAGTGACTCTCTTGATCTCATTACTATCGGTCTTTGATCCACTTTTAATTGATGGATGCGTGGCAAAGAAGCTAGCTGATGGTTTTCTGATATTTGTAATAAGTTTTCATGTATTTACTTGGCTTGTATATCACCAAGCAGCAGCAGCAAGGTCAGCCTTGACTTTGTGATTTTTTTTTTTATCCCCTCTTGTATTTGGAAGAGGAACTGAGTCCTCAGCTCTCAAGCCTGGAACTTACTGTGGATGAAGTGATACACTCTCTTCAGCCTGCAAGACTATATCAGGGCATTGTGGGTTTCTATCTGAGTGCTGATGCTTTGGAACTTACGTATCATGTCAGCTCTTCTGGTCTGGGTGATTATGAAAACATCTCTGCAATCTGCCTTCTACCTGTCAGCTTTAGTGGGAGATTTTCTCATGGTTGCTGATCTATGATCTGTCAGTAAGTCAAGTCATGCCCCCTGAACATTGACTCCTTGGTTTAACCTGAAAATGTTTCTTTAATTTTTCCACTTTGGTCTCACTCTAATGATCAGTCTGGGTAAAGAGACCCTCACACACCTCTTGCATTTCATTTCTCTTTTCATGCCTGCCACCTAAAGTCTTTGGTATTTAGTGTTTTAATATCTAGTGCCTTATTCTCCCTCTCTATACTTTCCACAGCACCCTCTCTGTCAGTGTCCTGTGTCTATTTTCAGGATCTTTGATTCAGTAAGTTATGTGCTCACTTGAAAACTTGTAAAAGTTTTCTTGTTACATCTGTTATCAAGTCCAAACTGAATGTGAGTTTCCCCATAGCTTTTGTGTAAGTATGATTTCCAGTCCAGTGTTTCTTAAGCTGCTATTACTTTCTTTTTTTCTGGATTCTTCCTGCTTCATTCACTGACTCTTGAATGGACTCACTCATCCTTAGTCTTTAAATTCAGACCTTACTCAATGGGCATCATATGACAGACAGGCAAAAAGGGGGGGGGGGAGGAGAGAGAGAGAGAGAGAGAGAGAGAGAGAGAGAGAGAGAGAGAGAGAGAGAGAGAGGAACCATGGTCATTATGTTGGAGAAGGTGTGGGTAGATGAAGTAAGGCTAGAGTGAAAACATGGTCTTCATGTTAGAATAAACATGGTTAGATGATGGTCTGGAAAGATGGCTCAGCAGTTAAGAGCACTGGATGCTCTTTCATAGGACTTGGGTTCAATTTCCAACACCTGCACAGAGACTCACAACTGCCAGTAACTCCAGTTCCAGGCAACCCAGCATCCTCATACAAACCTACATGTAAATAAAATACCAATGCATATAAAATAAAAAGTAAATAAAAATCATTAAAACAAAACCAAATGTATTTTTTAAAAAATGTGGTCTCCTTATTGGAGAAAGCATCACTACATGAGATCAGGACAGTGGAATACTGTGGTCTCCATATTTCTCCCATGCCTGTTCCTCCATGACATCTGCCCTATGATTTTGGATGACTCATTCCTTCCATTGGGCCCAGTAGCCTCTTCGTTCTGTAGTTGTAAAATTCCTACAGCCCTATAAACACTTATAAACTATATTTATGTTTATAGAGATATTAGCACTATTGCCCTAAGCGTATTATAAGTTCTTCGAAGGATCATTTGCTAATAAAGTTTTATAGTACTGCTATCTTGTATTTACATAGTTTTAAATGAATAGTTGTTTTAATCAATTTGTGGTAAACATGGAAAAATGTGTGCAAAATACCAAAAAGAAACCAGGGTAGCATTTACATTAAATTTTCAAAAACAAGATTTCTATAATCTTAGACCAAAATACCTTTCAATCAATATCAATTTCCCAGTAACTGATAATGAAGATATTTTACTATCCACCCACAAGGCTACCTCTGCTTCATGTGTTATGTGACAAATTTTCCATAGTAGATCTGTTTTTATCTTCAGTGTCTGTTGAAATATGTTATTGCCTTTCTTTCAACTGATAATGCATTGGTTTGACAGTTGGCATATGCCCATTTAGTCAGTATGATATTATTCAAACACTAAATCAAAGAAAACGAGCATCTGATTATATGGTTGGTTGCCAAGGAAGAGGAGAAGGTATCCTGAAATTGGCAAGCAATGCACTGCATGCTTCCTCAGTGCCAGGAAAGAGGCATGGTTCAAAGGAGTCGTACATTGCTCTTAGAGCTCTCATTTTATCACAATGAGACCCTGTGTCCAGACAAAAATGGGTAACTCCCTTTTTCCTCAGGGGTTTCTCTTCTCTACCTGATCTTCTCTGGAGAGCCCAATCACCATGTCCTCTACCTGAGGAATGTCACCTAGTGACATTTAGTGAAATCACCGTGAATCTCCCTTTCTCCACCCTCTGTGCCACAGTGCCTGGGCAACTCGAGAGGAAGCCAAACTCAGAATCATAAGATGCTAGGCTGGAGGCCTTCTAAGACGAGTTAACGGTGCTTGTTTTTTAAAAAAAGCACATGTATCTTTCGAGTGGTTGTTTCCTGATTTCCCTTAGAAATACTGCAAATGAGTGCTAGGAGTAACTGCACATTTCTCATCTATAAAGGACTAAATGCGTTTAACAATTCTAATGGCATGGCCAAAATAGAAATCAAAACGATCCAGTATGGAAATACTTATTTGGAAAGGCAAAGATACCCATGCTTTGTCCTTGATTCTAAGCCCTATGGGCTTAGGGAGTATGTAAGCCTCAAGCCCTGGGGTCTCACAAGAAATGGTTGTTCGCATTCTGGATGGGTCCTGTGAATGCTTATCTGCAGCCAAAGGAAATCACACATCTGGCTTGTAAATCACAGCCAAGCCTCGCCGTCTGCGTTGTTCTTTATTGGGTGGCCGCCCTCTGTGTTTTACAGGTTAATGTATGAATTATGTGATGTCCTGACACAAGGCTCAAGGGGCCTCTCATGATGGCACCAGGGAACCTCCAAGTCTTCATTGCACTGTCTGCTTCAGGACCTGGCCTCTCTGCCATCCTGGAGGCAGGTCATACTTTAGGTTTTGTTTCATTTTTTTGTTTTTACCTTTTTTTATTTGTTTCTTTTTTGTTTCATGTTTAGAAATTGGCCCCTGGTTACGGGAGTTCAGAGCCGAGAATGCTGTGGATTTCTCGAGGTTAACATTTGACCCAGGACAGAAAGAACTTGTCGTAGGAGCGAGGTGAGAGATGCTGTTTTCCCTCCACAGGCATTTTCTGATTTCACTGTACATCTATGCGTGACACCTGGGTTTCTTGGCTGAAGTCAATGTGAACTGAATAATGTAATTTTATCTAAGAATGTACTGCTATATACACGTCACGGGGTCCATCCTCAGAGAGGGAGCACATGTGCTCTCACTGCAAGCCTGAGCCAGCACCCCCTCCCCCCAGCTCTAGCAACTCTTTAGACCTGAATTCATGAAAGAGGTCAGTCCAGAATTTCAGCAGAGATTTCTAGCAGGGTTCTGCTCTTTAAAGGAGGTAAAGTTACTTCAGACATGAGAAAAGGGAGTACAATTTATTCAGAGCCATGGACCCTGTGTGATAGGCCTCAGTTTCAAACCCAGGCAGTCTGATCCAGTGAAACATGTTCTTGACCTATCTGCATGTTTATCCATAAAGTTCTAGAGACCACAGCCAGCCCTCTATGTGCTTCTGAATACCCTCCATTGTCATTTTGGTGACATTGAATTGCCCATTGCCAGGAAGCTGAGAAATCAAGGGTAATTCTTCATGATTCTGCTCACCCTGAGGAGAGACAGCAGGTTTCTTTGTGGAGTTAGTATCTGTGTGCATCTGGAAACAGGAGCCCAACCCACACATTTAGAGTTGTCTCCCTCGTCCTCTCTGATATCTCCTCTGAACATGTGTGTAATTCCTACACTCAGAAACCTGCCATATGTAAATATGAATTCCTCTGGAACCAGAGGAAGGCACCTGGAGCAACCGGTTGTTCGCATCTCTGTCATATGAAATGCTTTTCTACATTGTAAGACAGCAATTTTAGATCGAGAGTTTGTAAAATTCCTATATAGACCTGAGTGAAGCTCAATTTAAATTGTGTTCTGGGTCTTCTAGTTAAACATAGTATGTCTCCTAGAATCATCTTCTTTCAGATCCTATTCCAGAGCATTGGGGAAGACATGAGGGGTCATGGACTCTATACACCACTGCTCACCTGTAGGTTCTGAGGAGCCCTAATATATGCTCCAATGTTTAGTTATGTAACCAAATTGTCAGTGAATGGCTAGAAGGTGGCCTGCAGTCATAGTGCTGGCTAGGTGGCAATTTGGATGAAAGTGTGGGTGTGAGCCAGCCAGATTGATTCCTCATGCCTTTTTCCTCACTCTCCCATCAATAGGACAATGGAGTTCCTGATATTAATCTCAGCCCACTCTTTAACTGAGAGTGTGGGCTGTATATTTGCAAGGGTTTTAGGTTGGCCTCCTGACGTCTAGATTTTTCTTTTCCTTTTGAAACTACAGTTAACAAAATTGTCTTTTATATAATGACTGCTCTTGGGAGCACCATTGGATAAAAGTTGAGTGTCTGGTTTGACTGCCAGCATCTGCCTTGATGTCTCAATGCCCCTCATAATTTCCCAAATGGTCTAGGCCTATGGAATTATTTAAACTTCCCCAAGCTATTAAGTGTATTCTCTTGCCTCTGGGATTAGGTTTGAATTTTTCCAGAATACTGGCTACTGCTCAGTCAGCCCATGCCAAATTTTCTTTCTGTAGAAATCTTTTTCTTAGAGTAGGTCCTGACCCAATATCCTCTACTGGTTTTGAACCTCCATATTGCCTACTTTACATAGTTCCATTAGTACCAAGGCTCAATTGTTAACACTGCAATGTTAAGGGCATTGTATTATTTCTTTACACGTTTCACCCTCTTCCTAGATAACAGATGTGTCAAGCCTTCTTTGTTTGTTTGGTTTCCTACAGTGTAGCACATTTCCTTCCTCCTTGTAGAAACCCAAAGACTCAGTGACAAGCTTAACACTAAGATTTGATTTGTAACACTGTGTATGTCTGAGAAAATTTTAAGAAAACAGATTTAGAATGACCTCAGGTTATTCCACATAGTTACATTTGGAACAAACATGAAAAGGTAATGGGTTATATATCTCAAGGCTTACCCAAGTCTCAACTGTAACCCAAGCAGAAGAGGCCCTTTCCTCAAAAGCAGGTACAAATATGTCTCAAACAGTGTTGATCTTATATCCCCTAGTTATCTTTCAAACCATTCTTAAAGGCTTTCTATTAGTTTGACTCAAGAGTCTCCACCATCTCTGGAGTACTGGAAAATTTGGCATTTGGTCAAGATACCAGCTTCTCTTAAGGGATGTAAGAGGACACAGAGTAAACCATAGATTGTTACACACTTCTGTGCCTGCTCTGGGTGCAGTAGCAACTAGGGATGGTTCTCAATGGAAAACCATCCTTGGTCATCTTCACCTGAGCAGCTCTGCTGTTCTCCCTAGCATTGCTTTCCAATGGACCAGTAGCCGAGTCACCCTGGTGGGCAATGTGGTGTGGTTTCTAGAATAAAGACAATGAAATACAGTATGCTCAGTGACACCTGAATTTCAGGTAATCAAAACATGATATTTTATAGGAAGTATGCTTCGGGAGCCTGGAGACCCTAGGAGCAAGGGCTACAGTTTGTAATTTACAACAATGTTTAATACATTGTAGCTACTTGATAAATGAGAAAGAGAGGGCTAAGCTGGACTTCCCAAGCCCTGTGACCCAAAGCCTGCTTCTGAGCCTGGTTTTCTTAAATTTAAAGTTAGTATGATTATTATCACCCCTTCCAGCTATTGTAAGGATTAATGAAATAGTCCATTACAGACTCTAGCTTCATTAACAAGCTCCCAGCAAGCCTGCAGTGTGACGAAACCACGCACTTTCCAGATGAGTCCACATTCATACACATCAGCCTTTCAGGCAGATAACCCCAAAGGAAGAAGGGAGAAATTTCATCGAGGAAATTTAGTGGAATTAGGCTCAAAACGTTTGAGAGGGAGTCTGACCACTTATTACACTTTAAAAATAGCCTAGCCCTCAGGTTCTTATTTGGGAAGGAATGACCTAGCAAGACACGTTTGTATAACATGTGTTTTTCAGAAACCAGGAATGGTTTAGAAATATGAGCTTCCAGGGTTTTCTACATTTCCTTCTAGGGAAGATGTTGCTTTCCTCTATTCCGTTGATGCTCTATGTCACCAAGATTGAAGTCAGAGATCCTTAGCACTCTTTGATAAAATGAGCTCATTGTGCTGAAGAAGGAAAATAAGTCCTCAGGCACACTGTGCTTATCTATAACCAGAAGGGATATGAATAGGAATCCATGCAATTTCCTGAAGGATTCATTCACTAATGATTTCCAAGATGTACATTGACTTTCACATGAATTTAAGTGCATTGATGTTCAAATCCTGCTTTACTCTTGCTCCTTTACAACTTAATACTGTTCACCTTTGCATCTCTCATACTTGGCCATCTTCCCTTGGAGGAAATGTGGAAACTGCTGCAAGACGTCAGGGCAGCAGCACTTGCAAAGACAGCCACAATTCACCTTTCCTGTATTTGCTTCTGGTATTTTACTTCCTTGTGTTTCTTTTCTTAGTATAATGTGTGTCTTGTGTATGTATATTTCTTGTCACAAAACCTACCAAAATCAATTTCATGGAATGAAAGAAGAAAGGAAAATCAATCAAAAGAATGTGCAATCACTTGTGGTGTTTGTGTGGATAATTGTAAAAGGAATGGCACTAATAATACTACACAAGCTAAAAGACTCCGTTTTGCTGTAGATACAAATGTAGCAGCAGATGTAGGAGAGGGTGATAACATTTATATTTTGCAAATGAGTTCTTCTTGTGCCTTGGATTCAGTCTTAGGGGTGGCAAGCAATGATCTCGAGACACAGGCATCTGTGTGACACGTTGAATTTGAATGGTGATTATCTATGATACTTGACTTGATGTACACAATGTGGTGTGTAGTACTGGTCATTTTCTAGTTAGCTACATTTAATACTACAAAATGCTGAGCACTTGTCATGAGAGAATCCATCATGAAAACTTCTGTAGGGCCTTCGCCATTGAACAGGGAAGACATCAAGGTTTCCTTTGGGGCTATTTGGACACTTCTTCAAGATGGCTCTCAAAATGTAAGCATCTTTTCACCTGTATCTTTTTTAAAGATATTTTTACTTTAAATTCTATTTGTTTCATATGCTATTGATTATTTACTTTCCATATTTAACATCCCAGACTTTTATTCCTCTTCTACAGTCTTCAATGTAATATAGACATACCTAGTGAAGGGTACATTTTTACCTGCTGTGTTTTAGTCAGAATGGACCCAGATAGTGCTCACAAACCAAGCCTCATCCATAGTCCAGCTGACTCAACCACTTGTTATGTATAGTGGTGAAATTGAAATCCAGAAGTCAGTGTATCAGATAATAACTTCGACTGATAACAAATTTAGTGACTTATTTTTCTGGAAATATTTGGGTTTTATTCTATCAGAATTCTGTCAGGAAACAGTAATACTATGACCACACCAGGTAGACAGATTCTGGGTCTGGATAAGTCTCCTAACACACATGATTTAATGGGAAAACAACCAATAGTGCCACACCTTACACGCCTGCCTTCAGTGTAGATCAGAGCATAGCAGCGTACCTTGTACACTGACCAGGTGTCAGGGCCACTTTATGGATACTTATTCTGCACAATTGATCATTACAACTCATACTTGACAGCAACACAGAGACGTCTCTGGATCACCTTTTTAATCAGTACATATGCTTCTAGATATCTCTATTCCTGCATAGGAAAGAGTATAGATTACCAATCAGCATTGCCTTTTGCTTTGTTCTGTTTTTTTTTTTAACAGGAAAAAAAAAGTAAAAGTCATTAATTCAGCTGAAAACCTGAGTGCTCCAAAGGAAGAGGTTAATTTTCTTTAGAAATCACGGGGATTGGTTGAATAATTTCGGTGTATTTTTAACCATTTGTTTCCCTAATGTTCAAAACTGAGAATTAAAACTGAAGGAAATAGTCACACACTCTCCCTTTGGCTGAATTTGCTTTATGTATCCAGAACTGTTAAAAATCTTAAACACCTTAAAATTCTGTGTTTACAGAGGACTTTCACTGATTCATGTTCTGTATCACAGACCACCAACAATTTAGCTTTTTAATGTGCATGTCTGGGAGATGAAAAATGACATATTTATAAATTGTTCTTTTAATCAAGAAAACAATCTATAAAGTTGGTTAAACTGAGTCTTCCTAGACCATGGTTACCTAACAGTTTCTAGTAGGGAGAGCAGGTTCTCTTGATGGTTTGTCTTAAGCTGATTCTAACTTTTCCCATGAGATCCCAGGGCATTGGAGTTTCGTGTCCCTAATAACCTCCCAATGAATTATTTTAAGTGAGTATGTGTTCTCATAAGGCTATGCCAACTAACAAGGCAGGCTTCTGTTTAATTAAAATTAGGGTTGGGTTTTTTTTTTTGGTTTTGTTTTGTTGTTGTTTTTTTTTTTTATTTGTTTCCTCTCCTCACAAAACAAACATTCTACTCCTTCTAATGAAGGTGTGTCAGGGAGAGAGGCTATTTTAGATTCGTTCAGTTTTCTAAAATTGCCTAATACCATTCTCTGTGGTTTTTTGTTTGTTTGGGTTTTTTTTGTTTGTGTGTTTGTTTTGTTTTTTTCAAGATAGCTGTAATCTTTGTGTTTGCTTTAAAACTTTACTGGAGATTTAACTTGCTGGAAGTATTTTACCATTAAAAGCAAACGTAGAAATGCTTATAGGATCAACAGTTCAGTTTCCAGCAGACATGTCTCTTCCTGATTTTGGAGGATGTATTTTAGTTGAGCTTATGAAATTAGAGGTAATACATGCCAGGGGGATGAAACCAATGATTGGGGGTGAATCCAAGGAACAGTGGCCTTGCCGTGCAAAGCACCCCGAGAGGATGGCCATAAGGATGCTGTGTTCTCATTAATTATGACTTACGAGGTTGAGATGAAGGAGGGGTGCTGCTGCTCCTTCCTTCTCCTTTCTGTTCTCTGACCTCCCCTGAACCTTTACTGTGAGACTTAATTACATTTTCTTTTCCTATCTTTTCTTCCTTGGGGCTGGTATTACGTGTACTGGTGCTTAACAGTCTTTGCTTCACTCGCATGGTTTAAGGTGAGCCATCATTTAATTTTTAGGTTAAAACAACAGTGGCTCTGTCTCCCTCGGCTGCCTGCAGCTGCTTCAGTGAGCTAAAGTCTGAAGTCTTATATCTGGGCCATATGAGTGAGATCTTGTCATCCAAATGATAGCTTATGTAAACTTGTCTTGAGAGTGTATCCCCTTGGAATGTGACCAATTCTCTTAGTCTTTGGTTACACTTTTCTGCTGGTTTTTAAAGACTATATATTTAGTCAAAATTAATTTATATTTGTACTGGATAGGCTAGTTGAGGATTTAATACTCAGGGGTAATAAGCTTGAGATAACTGGAATAATTAATTCTTTGAACTAGGGACCTAACTCTGGCTTCTTTAGTCAACTATTACTACACAGGCACTGCCTCTTTATTGCAGGTTGTGGATGTGACTAAGTTTTGTGGATATGATATTCTTGGAGTGCCAGGAGAACTCTCTTCTGAGCCAGTTCTGGGTGGGGCTCATAAAAATGTATTAACTAGGTACTTTCTTCTTAGGACCCTTAATTTACCTAGTGTATTTACCAGGTGAATTACTAGTAGCTATAGTATGCTGTGCAGTATCTTAGGTGTCAGGGAACTGAAGTATGTTCAGCTCCAAGTACAACAGTTGGTTGACAGTGGCCTTTGAGTTCGTTTTCTGTCTTTTACAAATAAAGTTTTATTGAGACACAGCCATGTCTGTCCATTTACACCTTGACTATAGAGAGTTTGGAGCTATAAGTGCAAAGATAAAATATTAATATATTTTCCTCTGGTTTATAGAAACTTCCTGACTTTGGGATTAGCGAGAGTGATAGGTCAACTAGTAATTTCTTTGTTAACAGCTTCACTAACCTTAAGGACAATAACAATAAAGAGATTGAGGAAGGGTTCACTGAGAAGGCTCCCATCCAAGTGGGACTTGGACATGCTTTGAACACCAGTAGAGAGTTCTCACAGGAAAACTACAGGACTTTTGAGTCTGGGAAGGAACAACTTGGAATGCAAGTACCCATAGGTGACTCACAATGGAAAGTGACTATGGGTGGGGACCCTGGATCAAAGGCAGAGCTGGGAATTAGCCTTTTAATATAGAGTTTGGCAACCTTTCACTCAGGCCAAGAGCTCTTACCTGGTCCTTGTAGACAGTGGAAGTCCTTCCAGACTCACTGTTTAGTCTATTCAGATCATTTTCTGTGTGGCAATGAAGAGCCCTTTCTGACAGCAGAGAGATGCCCGGATTCCCACACCCGTGGGTTCACGTGCTCATACATGCCTAAGGAGATGCTGCTGCCATACAGTGTGCACACTGTGCCAGGGTTAGGAGAGTTCCTGGTGGGGGCTGTGATCAGGTCAGAAAGAACTTGAAGTTAGGCCTTCAGAATATAGACAGAAGAGGAACAGGTAGAAACATTTTTCAGAATTGGGCTTGACAATGAGATTCATGACAAAACGGATGTGGGTGTCTGAGGGTCAGAGTCCAAGGAGACTTCAGTGGGACTCAGTGGGAAGGCACATGTAGGCGAATGAGCAATGAATCGTCTGTTATTTAAAACTGTATGAGGACTAAAGCTTATGTTTCAATAACTGAACAGAGCCCAGAGAAATTATTTTACATGTAAATAATTAAAGTGACAACTCCTAGGAAATCATAGGCTAAAAGAGGCAGAAATACTCAGGTGAAATTGTTTTGAGCCATTGAGTTTCTATGTTGACTAGAAAATGGGAAATAGCAAGTCACATATGTATCAGATGCATGAAAGTAGAAGTCAGCAGTGACTTTAGTGTATTCCATCAGCATGGGGTCGTCCAACCCTGAGAGATCTACAAGCCATATTTAATGCATAAGGAGGTTTAAATGATTAAAGTGGCCGTTAGCTGCATTGACTTGTAACTCTTGTTCAATATATTTTCTCCAGAAAAGCTTTCTCTGATTTTTTTCTCTCAACCTGTGAAATTTGCTATTGGAAGCATTGAAATCTGCCTTCATCACTTCTTTCTTGCTAAATGAGAAGGTGCCCCTCTATTTCTGAAGCCTTTTATTGTTATTTTAAAAACATTCTTGTGGGTTTGCTTCACTTTGTTCTGATTCTTTTCACTGTTTTGTTTTGTTTTGTTTTGTTTTGTTTTGTTTTGTTTTGTTTTGTTTTGTTTTGTTTTGTATTGCTTTGTGCCCCAGGTTGGCCTCATACTCACTTGGCCATCCTGTCTTGTGCTTCTGTGTGCTAGGATTCCATGTGTGCACCACAATATCTGACAAGATCTTATTATTTCCTTTTGCCTTGTCATGCCATTGGGATTGGAGGTCTTACACATGTTGGGAAGTGGTCGAACACTGAGTTGTCTTTCCATCTTCTGATTCCATTTGCAGTTGGAGGGATTGAGCCTCGTGCCTTGTTATCATGACAAATAAGTGCCTTACCACTGAGCCTTGTCTGCTTATACTTTATAAATGCATCATTTAAATGTGTTAATATGTGACGGGCATGGTTTGGTATAAATTTAATTTTTGAAACTTATTTCTAGTATGTGATACTTTTAAGAGTTAAATTGAAATACCCTTTTGTAAATAGAAAATTAAATGATCCAATATGCTTCATGAGTACTAGACATAGAGATCAGAAAATAAATAGATAAAATCAGAACCACTTAAAATTTTTCTAGTAACAATAATGTATTTACTATATATTTTTAAATATTTTCTTTAAAATAAAAAAATATTTTACTATTATGGAGGAGTATAGGTTTGTTCACATAGGCACAGAAGAGGCTGTCCGATCCCACAGAACTAGCAATACAGGAAGTTGTGAATCTCTTGTCATAGGTAATTGGTTCCTGACAGAAAAGTCTGAGGTTAACACTGAGTCATCTATCTATTCATCCCCCAATGATTAGAGGTTATAAAGATGTTTAGAAATAATAAAGACTGACTTTACTTGTTATCATATCTAGAACATATATTATCAAAACCTCCCAGAATTAAAAATCTACAACATAAATACTATCAGTTACAAAATGCTCTCATTGTATTTGAACCATATGTCCCTGAGCTTCCACTTCTATCAGAGGAGCTAGTGTACTTAGCACCACTGCAAATCACACGTGTACCAGACTCATGAAAGTAGATGTCGGTGTTGCCCTTGGTCAGTCAGCATGGAGTCATCTATGCTGGTCTCTAGTAGGTGGCTCATGCTTGGGTGCATAGCCACATCCCCATGCACATAGACAGCAGGGCTAATTCTATTCAGGGTTGTTATTGACAGCACATAAACAAAGGGCCTTGAGCAGGGAGAAAGCTAGGGTGAGGAGCACTAGGCAGGGCTGGAGGGAGGAAGTGATGGATGGATATGATCAATATATATTGTATAAATGCATGGAACTACCCAAGAATGAAAGCATATTACTTAAAATATACATGTAATTTAGTTTGGCTTGTTAAACACATGTGAAAAAGCACAGGGAAGAAATGTCTTCTAGAATAATTCTGAGTACATGCACACAAAAAGATACAGGTGTTTTAGAATTAACATACAGTCAGTAAACACAGAGTTAGAAATAGCCATTTTGGGGCTGGTGAGATGGCTCAGTGGGTAAGAGCACCCGACTGTTCTTCCGAAGGTCCAGAGTTCAAATCCCAGCAACCACATGGTGGCTCACAACCATCTGTAACAAGATCTGACTCCCTCTCCTGGTGTGTCTGAAGACAGCTACAGTGTAGTTACATATAATAATAAAATAAATCTTTAAAAAAAAAAAAAAGAAAAGAAATAGCCATTTTAAACAGGTTGAAGAGCTGTCATTAAGATCCCTACAAATTATTTATGTTTGTTAAAATGGTTGATCTGTTAAGGATTTCATCTTAATTTTTTTAAGGAGCATTTTTATGTTTTGTATTGTATATCTACCATCTTTCCAGCCAATTCACGTATTTAAACTCTCAAATCTACTAATGTAACTGAAAACCTGGTTATCTTGTCAAATACCCTTGTGTCAAACAGTGTGCTGGTGGGATACCGACAGACGTCCTGAAGGAAATGTGCTGTTGCCAAAGCTGAGCGAATGATCTAGATTTGGATACAGGTCATTCAGTTTTCAGTTAGTAGAACCTTCTCAGACTTACATATAATTGTGTTGTGACAATTTATATGAAACATATTTTATCTTCAAATTGTTCAAGGACTAACGTCAGACCAAGCTTTTGTTAAATTGCAAGAGTTTCTTGTCTCCATTGTTAGCATGTTTTCTACGAATACGCTTGCATCTCAGTCCCCACTTCTCTCAGGGACATGCCCATGCCTTTTTCCCTTAAACAATGCCTTCTCAGTTACAAGCACACCTCCGCACTAACACGTTAAATAACAACGTAGTCTTTTTTTCTTTGCTTTTATAGTCATATTCATCAAAGGCCTATTGAGTTATTCTAAAAGGATGTCATCTTAAAACCCCTATGTCTTTCATAATTAATGGAGGTCACAGTTACATTTTATGGTGTCTTTAGATGAGATAAGCTTTTCAGTTAATATGCTTTTGATGGTTCACCCTTTTCTTTAACGCCCTCTGAATTGCAGTACTTTACATGATGACAACAGGGCATTCAACTTCATCTGGTAAGGATTGCACTGTTCCCTCAGAGACTGGATTGTTGCGTTTTGTGATTTGTTGCTAATATGCCACTGGGGGATGAGATGTGACACAGTGATGGGTCTTCAGTCCTAGAGTCAATAAGACATAAACTCCGAGACAGAGAAAACACATTTGGCCATCTAGAGGGGGAAAGGATGAACAGGCTTTAGCATTGTCGTTTGGCTTCTGCCAAAGGCAATGGCTTTGTGATTTGAATTAGTCATCTGCATCTGTGGACTCTCCAATCACATTCCTCATAAAAGTGATCTGTCTTATTGCATTTGAATGTGTAATGTCTAATTTTATTTCAAGACCCTGGGAACAAATGTCTAATTTTACTCCAGAAATACTAAGGAGAAACAAATCCATATTTTTATCCAGCATAGCAATAAAACCAAACCAAGTTTACCCCTCAGCAAACTGTTACTTCCTATTTCCATAAGGAGAAGAAAATATGGGAGGGAGCAGAATAGCTCCTTTAAATTGTGTCACCATACACAGAACAGTCTAACATCTTAATCTTTTGTACCAATGCTTCTTGCTCTTGAAGAATGACCATGGCCTTCATTACTACCTGTTTACATCTAGAGGTGTTATGAAGATTAATGGGAATACTTAACGCTTTGAGCTTCTCCCAAATTGCCCCATTAAAGAAACAGATGCTAAGAGCAACATTTGGTTAGCATCACTGGTTGGCTGTGAGCCCAAATCATTACTCTTTCATGTTGGAAAGGGTGGTGGCCTTTCTCCTGGACCTCACATATATTGTTTTCCCACCTCTGTGCTCACACAATTGCAAGATAAAGTGCTTGCTTCTTCCGAGGTGCCCTGGAGAACAGCCATTTGCTGGGGACATAGATCTTACTTTGTGGTGTGAGCGGCCCAACATCTGCGAGTATCAATTTTTTATTCCTTTTAGACGATTTTCTTTCTTTTTGTAACCTTTAACTTCATAGGTCACTGACCCAAACTGCAATAGATCAACTTGTCTTGAGAGATTTAAGGACGTTCTTGTTGCCTAGCAGGATTGGAATTTTTGTGCAGCCAAAGTAGTCTTAGGTCTAAGTTTGGAGAAAAGTGGTTTGTGAAAGAGGTTAGAGGTGTCTCTTCAGATCCATTGGTCCAGTGGAGGGGAGGGATTAAAAGAATCCCATCAACATTTCACTTGGTATTCTATGGGGTGAAATAATCTTGAAATAGGTGGCACTGTTGTAATACCAAAATGTGCAGTGTTACACATTTGCAGTACACAAAGAACCATCAGAACATTTGAGAGACGACTTGGGTTTTCTGCAATGCATTATTTATTAACCAAACATTTAAAAGCAACTACTACACAGTGTCCTTCAAAACAAAAACAAACAACCAGACAAAACCCACAAAAAAAAAAGCAAAAAGACCAATTGCTAGGGAAATACAATCAACCAACTTGAAAACAGACATTTACATAGACACTGGTAATATGTAAGACTTATATACAGTTCAGGTAACTTCAGCTTCAGATTGTCCAAGTCCTTTGTTATCAAGACTATGGTATATAGTTGGTTTTCTAATACCAAATGCTCTGCCCCGAAAGCATACATATAAGCAACACTATACAGACCGAACAGGTTATATTTATGGATATGCACACACAAGTATGTAACAATTAGTAAATTAATGCAAAAGATTTGAAATAGAGAAAGAGTTGTGGGAGTATTTGAGAGAGTAAAGAGGGGGGAAAGAATGATGTAATTATAATTATAATTTCAAAAATAAAAGAAAAACAGACGATGGCTTATTAATATTGTCTTATTAATATTGTACTTATTAACTGGACTTAAATAAGGACATCATTTCTTGTTTTATATGATGAAGTTGTAATCATATCTGCTAAGATTGTTTTGCAATGTTAGTTGAGAGAAATATAAACATTTAAACTGGTTTCCAGAAGTTACTAAAATTCACCTTAACAATTTTGTTTTTTAAATTTAATTTTATTTATACTATTTTTTAAATGGCTGTTGTTTACCTTTCCATTAATGTAACAAACTGCTTGGAATCATTAATAGTGTAAGGACAAGTTTCCTTTGGGCACAACTTCAGAACTTTCATGTGTGTCCATCTGACTCTTTTTTTCTTGTTGATGGAGACTGTAGTAGACAAGGCTTGAGCACCTTATGTAGACTAGGCAAAGAGATAGACGAAGCTGCCCAGGGATCCAGTATCTTCTTCAGCAGTGACCTAACTTTTTACTACAAGGCCTCGTTCCCTAACACTTCTATCTCACAATAGTGCTACAGCTGGGAACCAAGGCTTCAGCACATGGACCAAGAGAATAAACTGTCTATCCAAATTATAGAAATGGTCGGATGCTCAGGCATCTCTGTTGCTTATTAAATCAGTGGCTTAAAATGTTGTTTAATTATTTACTTAATTAGTTTTTATGTATAATTGGTGTATGTGTGAGTGTGTAAGGCCAGAGGCTGACACAGGAAGGCATCCTTCATTGTTTTCTAATTCACTTTGTGAGATTATGTTTCTCACTGAGCTTAAAGCTAACCAATTGGATAGACTAGCAAATGAGTTCTAGGCATCCCCTGTCTCCAACCTTCTCCCCATAGAAGCTGTAGGTCTGTAGTGGCGCAGCACCATACCCAGTGATTTACAGGGTTACTGGGTATAAGGACTCTGGTTGGACTCTGGTTCTCATGCTCACACAATGGGCTCATCCTACATCCATACACCGTGGTTCCTTTTAGTAATAAGGAATGCGACTTAGGAATAAACACAGATGCACACACACAAACACACACACACACAAACACACACACACAACACTAATAGCAATAACAACAATTAAAGAAAAAGGTAATTAATTTCAAAATAAAACAGGGGTGTGTGTACCTGGAAGGATCCGAAGGGAGGAAAGGAAGGGGGAGACGGTTTAACTATATTTTAATCTCATTTCACAAGTTCACAGCTTGGTCCCTTGCTGAAATGCAATGTGGGCAAGTAGTTTAGAGAAGCAATTAACAGTATAGTGGGGGTGATTGCGGGGGTGGGGGGCGTGGGGGGGGTCCATGTAATCATATCAGAGAGACCAGCCTGCTCTCTTAATGGGGAAGCCCATCATGGTCAGATCACAGTCACAGAAATGAAGGCGTTAAGAGTCAATGGGAGCTTATGTCTGTCTCTCATTGACACATTGCATGGTCCCCAGCTCTCTCACAGGTCTCAGCCACACATCTCTTGATAAGTCGGATGGCCCTGGTCTCTGGTTCCGGGTGTTGCATTACCCTTACTAGTAACAGGATATTTTGTCTACCACATCATTACCTCTTTTTACCATGGATGCTTTGGTTTGGGGGGTGAACCTACTGAAGGTAACTGGATCTCTGTTTGTATTTTGCAGAAACTATCTCTTCAGATTAGAGCTTGAGGATCTGTCTCTCATCCAGGTAGGTGTGATCTATTTTGCTTAAGCTTTCATTTTCCACCTCAAGGATCAGAAGACAGGTGCTTGTAAAGTTGTTAATCAGGGTGAGCAGGTTCATTTCCTCAGTGGCCAGGCCCCTGGGACTCTTAGCAGCCTTATCTGATTTGAGTCACCGCCTCCTTTAATTCCCAATTAGCCATTTCCTCCTGCATATGGTCACTTTACTCCCTGGATTTCTGGTGGTGACAGTGGGAAGGACATGGCTTAAAAGCCCCACAAAGCAAAGAGAAAAATGTTAACCTCTAAAAATGAATTTATTTTTGTTGCCACATGAAGACTGAGCTTTTAATATCCTTATGCTTGAATGTTTACTGTAGGGGCCAGTCTAATCCGCATGGCTTCTTTGCTTCCTCTAGTTTTTTTAGAGAGTGTGCCAGGCAGGGTCTTCTAGAGGGAAAATGAGGGAGATACAAATATCTCCCCTACCAGTATTCCAAGGCTTTTCCTGGAGACTGTTAGGATACTTAAGCTTTGGATAGTTTGGAAAATAGACTTGGAACAATTTCAATAATACCCTAGCGTCCTGTGCTCTAAGAAGTGACTGAGGAGAAGTTGATCCTTTCTGTCTAGAATGTTGTTGCTTTTAAACATTCCAAAACACGAGAACTAGAATTTAATATCAGATCCGTTCTTTTCCTTGCCAGTGTCTTAAAATAAGACAACTCTGTATCAGCCAATATTGTGCTTCTTAACTCTGCACTGGTCACCAGACTCCAGGCTTATTAATACTTATTGGTCTCTTCAATGGCAAAGTGGCTACAACCTACCAAGACCATATGCTAACTGCCTAAGAATTAGCAAAGTCATTCAAACGAGATGAGGCACAGCTATTGTTCAACAGTTGTGTTTGCTTTTGCTTTTTAAGTTGTGGTAATGAATAAATACTTATGAAATTTTTATCATATTGGACAACAAATTACCTGCATGTTGCAGTTTGGTTTGTAACTGGAGTCTTCGGCTGAGCTGTTTGCTAAAATTGTGAATTTATTAATAGGCCATCAGAGTGGTCAAGCTACAGATATCCTCCCTCCTATGTTAAACAGAACAATGATGAACATAGCTCGAATGATGTCACTTATATTTAGATCTAAAAATAAACAATGCAAAGAAGCAGAGAGTAAAATAATGGCTACCGAAGGCTTAGAAAATATATAAAGGCTTGGAAAGGCCTTGGCCAAAGTATACATCATTCCAGCTAACATCAGGAATAATTCTAAGAGATACAGCTTGATAATTACAGTTGCAATACCTGTACTGTGTATACTGTGTACTTTAAAATTGTTGAAAGCAGGTTTTAAGTTTTCTTTCCTCGGGATCGTGCTACATTTGGTAATATACAGGTTATGGTGCTTGAAGCTATTTCACGGTGTATACACACATAATGAAACCATGTTGTGTTCAAAAATATCAGTCATTTAATTTTTACTGAAAACTAAGCAACACTTTAAAAGTTTAAACACAATTGTAAAAATTATTATAAAATAACCTTATGGAATATGGGCCATTCAATATAGGATATGCTCACTTCTATTCTCATGGTATCAGGCAGTATCTAGGATCATGTCTGTGAAATGTGGGCTGTGAGCTGACGAGTTAGCTCAATAAGGCCTGAGTTCAATCCTAGAACCTATGGAATATGGTAAGTGTGGCCTTGTGCACTTGGAATCTCAATGGTAGGAGATTGGAGTCAGACCGATGGATTCCTGGGCCTTGTCTGACTGCTAGGCTACTTGATGAATTCCAGGGCTGTAGAGATCTTGCCTGACACTGTCCTTTTGGTGGTTTGTTGGCTTCCCCATATGTACACATGCATGAACGCAAGGACTCTCACAGAATTGTGTATCCGTACAAATATAAGTACGTACACACACCCTAAAATAGGTACAGAGTTTTACTACTAAAACAAGTGTGTGCAGAGGAGTATGCACAGGAAAAAAATGTATTTATTTATTTATTCCTGTCCTAGCTGTCTGGGTTTAAGATTCTAGGAGCATTAAATTCCAGGAAAGTGAGCACAATTTACAAGCAGACATCTCCACTGTGGGAAGCCAGTGTTTCTTGGGGAAATGATGGCTGTAGGGCAGAGAGAGAATAGTATAAGATCAGACTGAAGGAGTTTGTTTTACAAAGGGAGGAAGGGTTCAAAGGCTGGCAATGAGATGCCTGGACCCAGGAGTAAGCTGGGAGCGGGCTCATGGCACTAAGTGAAGAAATTGATTACCAAGAAACAGTAAAAGTGGCAGATTATTGAACATTGAATCAGATAAGAACTCATGAACATATGTTAACATTAAAATAAAAAACGGAGGGAAAAAAGCCAACTAAAACATTGAAGGAGAAATCTGATAGAATATTAGGAATTAGCAACACTCACACTGAAAACAGAGCCATGGAAACAAGATCCTTCAGGTGGCCAATTTGTCCTGCAGGTTTGATGGCAACCAGGATGCTGATATTCTCCTGGTACTTAGCTAGATAGTAGTTCCTAATTGCACTTGGAAAACTAGTACCTTGTCAGTGAAGAACCCTACTATGTGTCTATAACCAAACTGTGTAAATATCAGTAGTGATGGACCAAATGCCTGTGATTTGTTGTACTGAGGATGCAGCAGGGTTTCCACGACAACCTACGAAAACTTATCACCAATCTCATCATAAGGAAACATCACTTAAGCCCAGGTAAAAATCTTACAAAAATCTGGTTTTAGCCTTTCAAATATTGGTTTGTGTGCAAATAAAGATTCTTCATCCAGGAAGAGATCACATTAACATATCTATCAAGTGTGATACTTACTCCAAATTGACTCTTAAACTTTTTTTTTATTAGATATTTTCTTTTTTTTTTTTCTTTTTTCTTTTTATCTAATGTCCTACAGAATTGCTTACAGGCCAATCTTTTTTTTTTAATTGGGTATTTATTTCATTTACATTTCCAATGCTATCCCAAAGTCCCCCACATGCTCCCCCACCTACTCCCCCACCCACCCACTCCCATTTCTTGGCCCTGGCATTCCCCTGTATTGAGGCATATAAAGTTTGCACGACCAATGCACCTCTCTTTCCACTGATGGCCGACTAGGCCATCTTCTGATTCATATGAAGCTAGAGACTTGAGCTCCGGGGAGGGGGGGCGGAGGGGGGATTATTGGTTAGTTCATATTGTTGTTCAACCTATGGGATTGCAAATACCTTCAGCTCCTTAGGTACTTTCTCTAGCTCCTCCATTGGGGGCCCTGTGATCCATCCAATAGCTGACTGTGAGCATCCACTTCTGTGTTTGCCAGGCCCCGTCATAGTCTCACAAGAGACAACCATATCTGGGTCCTTTCATCAAAATTTTGCTAGTGTATGCAATGGTGTCAGCATTTGGAAACTGATTATGGGATGGATCCCCGGATATGACAGTCTCTAGATGGTCCATCCTTTCGTATCAGCTCCAAATTTTGTCTCTAACTCCTTCCATGGGTGTTTTGTTCCCAATTCTAAGAAGGGGCAAAGTGTCCACACTTTGGTCTTCGTTCGTCTTGAGTTTCATGTGTTTAGCAAATTGTATCTTATATCTTGGGTATTCTAAGTTCTGGGCTAATATCCACTTATCAGTGAATACATATTGTGTGAGTTCCTTTGTGATTGGGTTACCTCACTCAGGATGATGCCCTCCAGGTCCATCCATTTACCTAGGCATTTCATAAATTCATTCTTTTTAATAGCTGAGTAGTACTCCATTGTGTAAATGTACCATTTTTATGTATCCATTCCTCTGTTGAGGAACATCTGGGTTCTTTCCAGCTTCTGGCTATTATAAATAAGGCTGCTATGAACATAGTGGAGCATGTGTCCTTCTTATCTGTTACAACATCTTCTGGATATATGCCCAGGAGAGGTATTGCAGGATCTTCCAGTAATACTATGTCCAATTTTCTGAGGAACCGCCAGACTGATTTCCAGAGTGGTTGTACAAGCTTACAATCAATCCCACCAACAATGGAGGGGTGTTCCTCTTTCTCCACATCCACGCCAGCATCTGCTGTCACCTGAATTTTTGATCTTAGCCATTCTGACTTGTGTGTGGTGGAATCTCAGGGTTGTTTTGATTCGCATTTCCCTGATGATTAAGGATGTTGAACATTTTTTCAGGTGCTTCTCTGCCATTCAGTATTCCTCAGGTGAGAATTCTTTGTTTAGCTCTGAGCCCCATTTTTTGATGGGGTTATTTGATTTTCTGGAGTTCACCTTCTTGAGTTCTTTATATATATTGGATATTAGTCCCCTATCTGATTTGGGATAGGTAAAGATCCTTTCCCAATATCTTGGTGGCCTTTTTGTCTTATCGACAGTGTCTTTTGCCTTGCAGAAGCTTTGCAATTTTATGAGGTCCCATTTGTCGATTCTCGATCTTATAGCACAAGCCATTGCTGTTCTATTCAGGAATTTTTCTCCTGTACCCATATCTTCAAGGGTTTTTCCTACTTTCTCCTCTATAAGTTTCAGTGTCTCTGGTTTTATGTGGAGTTCCTTAATCCACTTAGATTTGACAAGGAGAGAGGAATGGATCAATTCGCATTCTTCTACATGATAACCGCTAGTTGTGCCAGCACCATTTGTTGAAAATGCTGTCTTTTTTTCTTTGGATGGTTTTTCTTCTCTTGTCAAAGATCAAGTGACCATAGGTGTATGGGTTCATTTCTGGTTCTTCAATTTTATTCCATTGGTCTACTTGTCTGTTGCTATACCAGTACCATGCAGTTTTTTATCACAATTGCTTTGTAGTACAGCTTTAGGTCAGGCATGGTGATTCTACCAGAGGTTCTTTTATCCTTGAGAAGATTTTTTGCTATCCTAGGTTTTTTGTTATTCCAGGTGAATTTGCAGATTGCCATTTCTAATTCATTGAAGAATTGAGTTGGAATTTTGATGGGGATTGCATTGAATCTGTAGATTGCTTTTGGCAAGATAGCCATTTTTACTATATTGATCCTGCCAATCCATGAACATGGGAGATCTTTCCATCTTCTGAGATCTTTAATTTCTTTCTTCAGAGCCTTGAAGTTATTATCATACAAATCTTTCACTTCCTTAATTAGAGTCATGCCAAGGTATTTCATATTATTTGTGACTATTGAGAAGGGTGTTGTTTTCCTAATTTCTTTCTCAGCCTGTTTATCCTTTGTGTAGAGAAAGGCCATTGACTTGTTTGAGTTAATTTTATATCCAGCTACTTCATTGAAGCTGTTTATCAGGCTTAGGAGTTCTCTGGTGGAATTTTTTTCTTTATATACATTTCAAATGCTATCCCAATGCCTATACCCTCCCTCCGCCCTGCTCCCCTACCCACCCACTCCCCCTTCTTGGCCCTGGCATTTCCCTGTACTGGGGCATATAAATTTTGCAATACCAAGGGGCCTCTCTTCCCAGTGATGGCTGACTAAGCCATCTTCTGTGTTTTCTAAGTGACACTTTTGAGACAACTGAAAAATTTGAAGGTCCGTAGATGAGATAGAATCTTTGTTTCTTATAAATATACAAATATTAAATCCTTGATATGTATAATTATGATAAGTATTATGGAAGAGAGTGTGGGAATTAACTTTTTCTTTGGTTACTATGAACATCTAGTGTCCTCTCCCCTCCCACCCCCACCTTGCAAACACACACCAATAGGCTTGTGTGTCTGTACACTTTTCCTTAGCTTCTGGTACTATTTGGGAAAGTTGCTGGATATTTAGAGATAGGAGCTTTCTGGAGGAAGCAGATTATGGGTGTGGGTGTAGACTGGGGATAGGGTTTTATAAGCCAGCTCCACTTTCTGTTCACTTTCTGCTTCTTGATTCTGGATGCAGCATGACCTACTACTGTACTCCTGGTCTTGCTGGCAAGGCTTTCCTCCCAAGATCCATGATGGCATGTGGTTCTTGGAGCCAGAATGAAGCCTTTGTCACTCAGACATCCTCATTCAGGTATTTTATCAAAGCCAAATGGAAAGTAGCTAATGGGAGGGGATAAAGAGCATAGTGTTTGTTAGTGACTCATGAGCAGCTTAAGGTGTGTGTGTGTGAGTGTGAGTGTGTGTATGTGTGTATGTGTATAGTTGCTTCAAACACAAAGTGAATAAATTAAACAAAATCAAGCCTGATAATGCATTAATGAGGAAATCAGGATAAATATCACAAATACTCTTTAACATTTCTTGACTTTATATCATAATAAATGCAGAAAGCTCCAGGCTAGCGACTGCTGTTAAGCTGTGAGTGCTGTTAGGCAAGGAGACACTAATTGCCTTTCCAGCCATCACTTCATTTTGCCAGGACTACCTGTGACAAGGTCACATGTAGGTTGCCAACAGCAGTGAACAGTTACTCAAAAAGTCAAGTGTGTCAGTCTGGTTACCTAGAACACCCTCAGTGTGCTCACACAGACTGAGGGAGATGGTGACATCTGAATGATGGTTTTCAATACAGCTCTGATAACAGGAGCCAATTATCCTCCTCACCCCTGACCCTGCCTGGCCATGCCCAGTAGTGAGGCTCTCCTGTTTTGTGTCTGTGTCTATGTCTGCAGGACTATAGCTTGTTGCTTACTCAGTGTTAAAAGAGATAAAGCTAAATTCTTTTCAATGCTATTTGTTTCTCATGTGTCCCTAGGAAACAAGTCTTGTTGATTTCTATGAATATTTTATTTTTATTTAAATTACTTCTTCCAAGGGTGAAAAAGAAAATAGTGGCACTGGCACACAAAGGTCTGCATTGTTCTTATAAATGGGTTATCTGAGAGCCCCTGGGATGGTGCAGGCCTTAACAACACTTACTGACAAACCCAATACACAGTGTGTGATCTTGGGAATTGCATGGTAAGCATACACACACACCCGTAGACACACCCATGGACACACAACACACACAAGGTTAAATACAAACTCTCACATGCACACACACACACACACAGAGAGAGAGAGAGAGAGAGAGAGAGAGAGAGAGACAGACAGACAGACAGACAGACAGAGACAGAGACAGACAGACACACTAATACACACACAGAGAAAGAGATATGCACACACATGGTTATACACATGCACACACAAAGAGAGAGAGACACACACACATGGAAACACACAAAATACACACAGTTATTCACGTACACAGTCATACACACAGTCACACACATATCCGGAAACACAGATACACTTGGACACAAACACATAATCCACTCATGTATGCACACAAACACAGTCACATATACACATACACACATATAGACAGGGCACACTAACACACATACTCACACAGACAGATACAGTCTCACACACCCATACATAGACAGAGTCTCACACATTCAGACAGTCACACATGTACAGACACAATCACATACATACACAGTCATACACAAACTCTCTCTCTCTCTCTCTCTCTCTCTCTCTCTCTCTCTCTCACACACACACACACACACACACACACACACACACACACACACACACAGAGAAGAGAAAGAGTGGAGGGATAAAATGACATATTATGTCTTAGATTATCTGCTATTCTCAATGGGAAAACATAAGAATCTATGGGAAAGAGGTTCATATTACTATATCCTAATACTGCCAATCTAAGATGGGATCATTAATAATCCGAATTCATTGTTTAAGTATCAAATCTTGTGCATTTTGAACCTCTAGCCTGCTTTGACTCAATCGCTGTGCTCAGGTACTTAGCGCTGCTACTGGACCGGGCACTTGTAGTGAGAAGTAGGATGGTTATAACTTCTGTTACTTTATGCAAAGATTCTTATCTCCTAGAGACTTATAGACCTCAGGTTAACAGTTTTTTCCTCCTCTCTCCAAAGACAAAAACCAGCACAGAAACAAACAAAAAACCAAAAGCAAACAGACAAAAACCAACATAAGAACCTTTCCTCAATTTTGAAAGGAAGGGAGGAAGGGGGAAAAAAGTGTATGCAAATGAAATTAGTTCCTGTGTAACCATTAAATGTTGTCTTGCTCCCTCTGTTCCTGCTAGATGCCATGGCTCGTTCATGTGGTTGGTTCTAACTCATCTCTTCCATCACCTTGAATACTTCTACCTTCAGTGTCAAGCTGTTTATTAGTTCCACAATCACTGGCTGTTTCCCACAGTCAAGTACCTTCTCTGGCAGCCTCTTCCTTGACCTTGCCTACTTCATCTACAAAAATAATTGGCACTTCCACCCTCATTTTCAAGCATTTTGCTTTGGATTCCTTCGAGGAAGGTTGGCAGGTGGCTTTGAGGGGTTTCTCTGTAGTATAGCTTTTGTATCCCACTAGTCTTCACTCCTCACGAGGCAATCATTCTGTGCTTTATTTCTGTGTGCTGATTCATTGCATTAGGATACCAGGCAGATGGCAGCCTTCAAACAATTGCCATAAATGTTTTAATTCCTCAACGTGCAATATGCTCCATTCCTCCTTTATCTTCCCTTAAATTACATTTATTTACTGTGCAAGGGGAGGGTATTTGTGCATATACCATGACATGTGGGGAGGTCAGAAGACAACCCCCGAAAGTCAGTTGTTCTCCTGCGCCATTTGGGTCCTAGGAATGGAAGCCATGCCCTCAGGCTTGGTGGCAATCATCTGTAACAACTGCGCCATTTTGCCAGTTCCTCCTTTGTCTTTTTAAAGTTCACATTACTGGGATATGAGATAGGCTTCTCAGAAAGGCTCTGAAAGAGGCATTTGAAAATGTCCACTCTTGCTCTGTGGAAATCTCAGTACTAGGGTGAATAGTCAAATCCTGACTCAGTTGGTTCTCTCTTATACATTGGCCTCTATGTTCTCTATGCTCTCTTCTCTCAGTGTAAGTTCTCTGTTATACATCAGCCCCTATGTTCTCTATGCTCTCTACTGTCCTATACAGTTCCTCTGCCTCTAAGTCTTAACTTTGGATGAGCATCACTGCTGAGCCAATACATATGGAATGACGCTCCTCTCATCTTTATTGACTTTCATAGACTTTGAGAAACTCCAGCTGTGGCTGGTTGTTCTGTACTGCACTGTTGTCTGTTAAACATTATTATCAGTGGTGATATAGCTTTGTGGATCTCTAGTGAAATTTTAAGGATTCTGTGAGATTGTTACATAAAACCTCATTATGAGGTCATCATTCCTGAGAGACCTGGTGCAAGCGGCTGCAACAGAATAAACAAAATCTTCCAATCTGAGGGTACTTCCGCCCATGTAGCACTCATTGCACTGGTCAATAGAGTCTTCAGAAACATCTTGAGAAGCCTTGAGCAGAGATTAGGATACAGCCACTCTTTTACTTCCTCTGAGTAAATGATGTATTTGATATAAACCTCCACTCTCTCCAGAGGAATAGTCACATATACAAATCCCAGGAAGCAGCTATGTTTGGTTGTTCACCATGAGTTCCAGCTGGCATACTTTAATATGTAAGGGGCAACACCCAAGAGCTGCTTTTAATCACAGAAATAAAATGTGTTTTTCATCAGTGCGGTGAGTATCCAGCATTAGTGTTGGATCACTTACAGACCATCTTTCTACCTAGGGCTAGAGGCAGACGTCCTGCCATTACATGCTGTAATTCAGCCATGCCCACTGAAGACCAGTCATTTCCAGGCAGAGTGAGAGTCTACCATTATATGTCTGCATTTCTTCTGCTTTGTGTTGTAATAACAGCTTCAAAACTCTGTCATCACGTCTGTTCTTGCCTCAGTGATGACATTTGTTCCAGAAGAAAAACAGTTTCAGAAAATCATGAGAGCACAGAGCACTGATCACCACATTTGCCAACCTGGGAGCTTGCTTCTGGTCAGGGACCCACTGATCTGATCCCACTGGACAGGTATGGAAGAGGAGGAAGAGCAAACTTGGCTCACCCCTCACCATCTTTTGGGGAATTTGCACACATTCTGCTTTTTGCCCCATCCTTTGCAAAAGAAAGGAATTCACTGACTGCTCTTCACAACAGCAAGGACAAGGAGAAAAATAGAGATATATATTCTAACTCACCATCGGCTTCCTTATGACTTCTAAACTTGAAATGTTTTGATCTCTCTCACCTCTTGGTCTTTATTGTAGAAAACATTGTCAGAAGCTAAGACAGGCGTTAGGATTTTTTTTTCTTTTTTTTCTTTTTCTGTGTATCTGTGATTGGGAATTGACTTTTAACTTGTGTTGGTGATTAAGCTATGCCCAGGCAGGGCAATTTTTCCTCCTGAGATATTTGACAGCACCTAGGGACACTTTTCATGGTCATGGTTGTATATATCCTGCACTGCACACAACAGCACCTCCCCACCCAGAAAAGCATCTCGTTCTGCATGATTTACTGCCGATGGTGCAATGGTGCCAGTTGATTTCTCCCTCTGTTACCACATATTTCCAATAAGTCAGACAATGATCCAGGAACTGAGGATTAGTGCTTGATTTCATCTAGAAGCTTTGTGCTAGTCTGGGAAAATTATCTTTTTAGAGTTTCTTATGTCCTAAACATATTTAAACCATTGATGACCATGTCTAAAGAATCTGCTCTGATTCTTGGGTTTAAATCGCATCCATTTATTAATATGAGATTAAATTTAAAAATGAATTAAGTCAATTTATAATATACACTCTAATGGGTCATAACACTCTGATATAACTACCCTCGGCTGGAAAGCTCTAGAATCTAAAGAATGATTAACTAATTAATAATTTAGAATAATTATTCCAATGAGATAGTCACATTGATTAATTTTTTAAATTATGTTTTGTATTTATTGAGTTGGGAGAGCCTGGCCTCCCCTGTGGCTCTAAGAAATCATGGCTCCAATGCACCATTGCCCATTTGTCTTTCTGTATCACGTGTTCTTAAAATGTTAGTTTGCTGGAAGCAGAAAGATTTGATTAGATCCCTTCAAGGGTCAGAGAACTAAGGCATGTCGATCATACAGTTGTAATACACATAAGTATGCCTGCTCATTTGCATGTCATCAGCATGCAATCATGGCTGTCGGTGGCTGCTAATCAGATGCCTTGAGCAGTTCCAGCACAGATAATCAGAGCCTGAAGTATTTATGTTTTAAATCTTCTAAGAAAATGTGTTTTATTCTCCTGAGTGATAGGAAGTATTCAGTGAGTGTTTCCTGGCAGAATGAAGGGTTGAATGAATGCAATGTGGGTCAGGGTTATATGTTTTTGTTGTTACAGTTTTCTCACTTTCTCACACCGTGTTCAGTTGATGAGTTTCTTTGTGTACTCTTGTATGATACTCAAAGAGTCTGATGAAGACTAATAGCCTGGAACCCATACAGCCCCTCCTCCATCATCTGCTTCTAGTCTCTTGTGTCTTACTCACCAGTCCGGATAACTGTCAAGCAGTGCTGTATCGTATCTAACAGTTCGTTCTAACCCTTTCATCTCCTCCCCCTTCAGAACTTCTTGGAGGATTTGCCATTGAGCAACTTAGGTGTGCTCTCCATGAGCCTGGGTGAGCTTTCACTGGTTCCAGTTGGATGGACTCCTCTGAAGAGATAATCTCTTCCCCTCGCTTGGTGGATACATATAAGATACTCATTTCTCATGTCCAACAGTCCAGAGCAGGCTTTGAAGGGCTCTGTGTCATGTCATTTGAGAGTGAGTTTTAGCTAATACCATCTCCATCTTCACCTTGCATATCTCAGAGTAGTGTAGGGGGGTGATTAGAGATCTATTTGAGCATCCATTCTTAGTCAAATTCCACTACCATAGTATGGTGCCACAGTGAGCTTGAGCAGGAAACAATGACCAGCTAGGAAGGAGGACAAGATGGGCCCCAAGGATGTGCTTCTCTGTTCTCCTCCTCTAGGTATTTTAATTTTCACTGTATACAAACAGATTTATTCATGGCACTGACATTTTTGTGAATAATAAGCATGGTACCCTGAACAAGCCACTTAACCTATCCAGACCTCAATTTTCTCCACAATATATTTTGAAGAGGAGATTGAAGACATGGGGATTATCCCTGAAGTCCTTGTCTGTATTGGAATTTTAATCACTACCCTGCTAACTTTCCCTTCGGTTTGAAAGATTCATATTTCTGCGTCCTCAAGCAAAGCTGTCCTTATTAACTTGCTGTGATGTTTACTTGGTCAAGTTTTAATGTAATCCATGGTGAAGTAGTGCTGCCAATCACAACAAAAGATTGACCACACATTTATTGAGTCCCTGCTATGTGTTCAGCTATTAGAAAGCATCACCTCATTGGTAGAGAGTCACTGAGATTTGGATGGCATCCTAATCTTACAGAGTAGTTCAGAGTCAGGTCACATGTGACTCCATCAAGGCACTCATGTCATATGTAGTTGAGGTCAGTTTCAGCTGGTGTATGGAGGACTGCATAGGAAAGGTGGCTGCTTCATCTGTGCCTAGTATTACACTCATTTGTACTGTTTGTGATTTGATCCTTGGGTTATAATGACTACAGATGTTAACTAGTAATTATAATTTACACTGGAGTTTAAAGTCAGATTCCATGGAGCCCTCTCTGACACATACGTTTATAATGCATGCTCTACTGAGGTAAGGTTTCAGGACATGGAAGCTGGAGAATATGACTGAGAAAGGGAACATGCCAGGCTCCTCTTACCTGGAGTGTACCCTCAGCCAGATCACTTGGGCAAGTGAAGATCATGAATAGGTCCATGGCTCATGAGGTTAAGGCAATTACACACAATTCCTCATGCCCTTCAATTAACTTTAATTCCTGCTTTGCTTGGCAATATAGCGGCATAGCGTTTCAGTGCAGTGACTTTGATCAGCCAAGACTAATTTCCCAGAGGAGGGGTCTGGTCTCAGCCAATGCTGAGGCAGCCAAAGATAGGGTACCCTGCTCTTAGCACAGACCTGAGCAAGGTGCCAGTTTTTTCCCTATGATAGACACTGCTCAAGAGTTTCAGGAATATTGTTTAGGTTTGTTCAAATGTTCTAGAGCCTGACTTCACAGACAGTCACTTCTACTCAAAAGCAACCAACCAACCAGCCAACTAACCAACCAACCAACAAACAAAAACATCAAAATAAAGGAAGTAAACGAAGTATTTTTATGTCTTTGTTTCTGGCCACATTTTGAATTTCTTCTTTTTGAGCAATCTCAAAGTAAATAAATAAATAAATAAAATCGAAAATAGGTGCACATTTTTTCTCAGTTGTCTCCACCATTTAGTTTAACTAAATGAGGCCAGGAAATGTCTATAAGCCAATAGACACTGTCTGATGTTCACCAATCAGCAGGCACTAGATAAATGGAGGGTTCTTTCAGCTATCTGAATGCTTCTATGTTCATCTAAAGGAAATGGCCTGGTACTTGATATAACTGCTGAAGGATGGGGCAGGCTTAAAATTCTCTGCCCTTCTTCCATTTCCTTTACTTTTGCTATCCCTCCCCAAATGTTGACACTGATGAATGAGCTGGCACACCAGGAAATCCCATTGTTCCTAACTTAAATAATACACTTCTTATTTGGGTAAGAGATTACATACAGTGGAAGCTGGAGGCATGCAGTTACCTAGAGGGTGAGTAAGAAGTGAAAGGGAAGCTCCCGAGAAAAATAAATGAGAAAATATGGGTCACATTGCTCTAACTTCTTTAGACTGAATGGATTGAAACTCCTCATGAGAGGACTGTGAAACCCTGAGTCATTTGTCTTCCAGAATTTATTCAGAACCATGACAGAATTGGACAGAGCAACTGTAGATACAGCTGTCTTGTGCACTATCCTTATTTAGCATGTCTGTCAAGTATGATTTCTGCCTTGCCCTGTGTTGAAGCTTTAAGAGTGTATGTTACTTCTTTATTAGATAAAAATGCTCCATCTGTTTACATCAGCTCTCATTGGCCTTGGTGTTATCAGCCTTTGACCAAGTGTTCTGACAAATTTGATGTCAACTTGACACAAACCAGAGTCAACTGGAAGGGTAGAGCCTCAGTAGAGAAAATGCCTCCATATGATACAGCCATAGGGCATTTTCTTAATTAGTGATTGGCATGTGAGGGCCGAGCCCATTGTGGGGGTGGTCATCCTTAGACTGATGGTCCTGGGTTCTATAAGAAAGCAAACTGAGGAAGTCATGATTTGCAAACCAGGAAGCAGCATCCTTCCTTGTCCTCTGCATCAGCTCCTGTTTGTAGGTTACTGCCCTGCTTAAGTGTTCCCACCCTCACTGCTCTTGATAATGAATAGAACTGTGAATGAAATACACTCCTCACTAAGTTGTTTTTGATTATGTTATGCCATTATAATAGTAATTCTAATATGACCACCAAGTGGCACCACATTGTATTACATGGGTTGGCTGAACAAATTAACTATTTTAGTTTATTCATATTTTCAAATATTAGGAGTATTCAAATTTTATGTAGATATGTTCTAGAGCACAAACAGTGAAGTTTGCTTGAAGGCATTCCTCACTGAGAGTAGTGTATTATGCCCAAACATTCACATAAATTAGAAGATTATGTTAATATTTTTCATAGAGTACTTATACAGCCCTTTGGTAAAGTAAAATTCAGTCGCCATTTAAACAAATGGGCAAAATTAAAATATATCTGATTTTCAAGAAAACATACCCATGATTGAAGATTGTGGAGGAAAATCTGTCTGATCACCATTTGTCAATAAATAATTTTACTCTAAAACTTTTGAATAACAATGGAAACTTCTAGGAACATAAGAAAAGGAGCACATGTATATGTTTATATTTACACACATATGAATGTATATACTTTAAAAAGTCTTCATATTTTGAGTGCATACACACAATATATGTGGAGAGAGAGAGAGAGAGAGAGAGAGAGAGAGAGAGAGAGAGAGAGAGAGAGAGAGCAGGTCAGCTAGAGAAATGATAGACAGCCAGGTGATAGATGTGAACATTTTCAAGAAGAGAAAGCATCGTTTCATCGGAAATGAAATGGGGAAAAGTGTAAACTAAAATACACTGAACAGGCTTGATAACACCCAGAGTAATTACTTCAGAAGAAAGAGAAACACTGGAAATAATATGAAATGACATAAATTAAGAGCCTCACATTCCATAGCATCCAGCTAAGTGCTCCAGCAATTCAGTGCAAGATGGAAGACGGAACGTCAATGAGTACCATGGCTCTCACCAGTTATGTCATGTTGAAGCAATAGAAAAGATTTAGAGGTCATTACCGTGCAGTAGAAACTAAAGCAAGATAAAAGTCTGTTAGGCTTTTTTTTTTTTTTTTTTTTTTTGAAGCTAAGCCTTGATGAGACAGCAGCTTCTGATGAAGAGGAACCATATATTGACAAAGGCAGTGTGCTGACAGTGTGAGCTGAAGTCTCAATGCCTTGTGAACACATGGTGTCTCTTTCTTTGAAGAGATTCTAAACTTTGAAATTATATGGGTCCAACAGTAGAATTTCTAGCCTGAAACAGGGTAGAACTAATTCGCTATGTTACTGGAATTCTTAAGATATAAATTCTTGAATGAAAACTAAAAAGCCAGATTGTAGAAACTAGGCTGAGTGAGGAGCACTGCTAGGCCCTTTATCCCAGGAAATACATCCCAAGTCTCCAGTGGACATCTGACTTGGGTGGACATCTGATTAGCAAAAGCATTAGGGAAGTAATACAGTTGGTTGACGAGATGGCCCAACTGCTAAAGCAAGTTCTGTACAAATGTTAAGACCTGGTTTTGATCCCCAGACTCCATGTTAAAGTTGGGCTTGTATACAAGTACATGACCCCAACACTTGGGGTTGAGTCAGAAGGATGCCCGGTCAACCAAGTTCAGAATAAAAAACCACAATATGCTGGAAAGTAACAGAACAAGGCATCGGATATTGACTTCTGGCCATAATGGTTTCATACCACCCCCCATTCCACATACACACAGCACTCCTTTATACTTATACCCAGATGAGAATTGGACAATTATAAGTATAAGCTGTCATAAATACATATGAATCATGTGAATACTGTCTCTACCTTTCCAATGTAATAGGTACCCCCAAACCACCTCTCTCTATCTCATAACTGAGATGAATAGTAAGTACCTTACGGTTTGAGAGAATACCCCCATGCATGTAGGAGGAACATGTCATCCATAGAGAAAGCATGGATTTCATCATTATGATAATTTAGTGTGCTTATCCCTGGGGAAGTCTAATTCCTCTTCTATGAGCATTTGTTAATTGCCTGTAGATGAAGACCACCTATCACCTCGCCTGATGCAATTCTCTCTGTCCATGCTGGACTGTCAGCATTGGAATTGTTCAGATCTTGTTTGACCAGTCATATTCTTGAGATTTTGTGGACAGAGCTATGCTGTCATATACAGAAGACACAGTCTTGCAGCAGACTTATCGGTCCTAAAAAATAAACATACAAGCAACACAAAATGGCCTCAGCAGGTTTATATATGCATTATGTAACAATAAGTATTAATGGCCACAGGTTTGAAAAGATCAGGAGGAAGACACATGGGAGGGGCTGCCTGGAGGAGGGAGGGAATGATGTAGTCATATTTTAACTTAAAAAGTAAAGATGTTTTTAAATTTTTTAAAAAGACTCATTCATTTTGTATTTCTGGAAGCTTTCCATCTAATATTTTCAAACCACAGGCACTTTCATGTAACCAAAATCTTGGGAAGCAAAACAACAGAAAAGAGTCCAGTGAATATCAAATCCCCTGATTAAACCTGTCTGGGATTCATTCATTCCACGCTCGACTAGGGGGACTCTGCTGTGCCCTGTCTTCGCCTCACTAGCACCTAGCATAGTCAACCTAACCAAAGGGCAAACCACTCTTGAGATTTTTCATTTGTATTGTGTCAGGGTAGGAAAGCAGAGTGGATGCAAGAAGATGCAGAACTGTATGACAGATGTAAACAAGCAATCCAGTGATGTTTGTAGTTAACCCAACCAGCTGAGTTAGCAGGAATGACTTCCAAGAACATTGTTCAACAAAAGCAAGGAAACAGAGGAAATTTTAGATAAAACTGATTTTAAAATGGAGAATTTCACCGGGAAAACTGTCACAAAAATGTACCACCACCACCACAACCACCACCACCCCCAGAGCACACACACACACACATGCATTCATGCAAGCACTCAGTTTATTTGGAAATCCTTCAGGCACCAATTCCAATGGCAAGTTTGGAAAATAAATTTAGTAAAATCTCCAAAGAGGAACACAAATTGTTCAATGGAAAATGAAGGTACCCCACTCTAGCTAGGCAGGCATATCCATGCCTTGCTCAGCCATCATCAGAGAAGATTCATCTTGGAGCAGAAGGGAACAAATACAAAGATCCACAGCCAGACAATAAAAGCCCCATCTCTAACCTAGAAGGTATCTCCAATTGATAACCCATTGTAAGTGAAACTTTAGCTTTGTCTATGACTGTCTCACTAAGGAAATGAAAGTAGATAGTTGGGTTACACACAGGATGGAATCAGAGGGGTGCACTAAGGCCCTAGGACAATATGGATTTCAAACGTACCAAGAGCTTCTCTAGGAAACCAACAATAATCAGTACCGGAAGTATTAGCATGCATTTGAAGAAAAACCAACTTGCTTGTGGGCTTGGTCAGATATATCAGAAGTGACTACATACACAGCATTGGCATTAACTCTAGGAAGAACATCCATCCAAGACCATCTGTGGATAATATGTACATACATTATTGCAGGTGGGTAAACACAGCATGTCTACACAGCATAAAGTTAGATCAACATTGAGGATTTTGGAAATGGAGATGTGTTTATGAGAAAATGAAGTCGATTTCAAAGGAGTAAATAATATTTCCAACTTAATAAAAAGCAACACGATTTTGTTAATAATGCCAACATTATTGTGTATATTTCAAGTAAAAGGTTAAAGATAACCAGTAAAAAATTGAGAATTCTTACTGTGAACAATAATAGATGAGCTACAACTTTAAGGGTGCACACGTATTTTTCATATCATATAGATTTAATTTAAATTAAGTATAGGGTTTGCATTAGTGAAAGCAATAATATGAAGAAGATATTCTCTCAGTAATATGTGCAGAGGCTTCTTTGAAATGACAGAAACACATACAAGAGACAAAATATACTCTGTGCGGACGGTTTAGCAGTGAAGTTAAAGGAAATTAGGTGGTTTCTGAAATTGGCTTGATGAAGAAAGTGTAAGCTTTTACCCATGTCACAGGCTCAGAATGGGAGAGTGGCAAATTTTGTAAAGATTATATTTTGTCAACGCAAATGCACTGAAATGCAATTACACATTATCCTTGGGAAATGGAGATGAAAAACTATATCAGAGAAAGTAGCTACACCGGAAACGTGTGTCCCAAATGCAAATTTCACAGGTGATAATGTTCAGCATTTGTTTGGATATAAGCAACAAGAGCAAATTTGTGCAGAATATAAAGATTCCGGTATTTATCTCTGTGTGGCTTCTCGGGCTTTATTATAGTTTGTGATACTATCAATTTTCCATGATGTCTGCTTTATTTTTCCCCAACATGTGATTTCTGTCTAGTGAATGGGATGTTTTGCCTCAGCCGGGCTCAGTCTTTCCTCTGTGTCTCTTTGAGAAACATGCTAAAAGCAAGCAAGCTTCCACACCTCTTCTTGAAAGTCTCCAGTGTTTGCTAAATGTAGTTTTCAAAGTTTGATTTTGGTTTCTTTCAACTGTGACTAAATAGCAGCCATAAATGTGTTCTATAAAAGGTCGTGATTAAAAGGCAATCCACATCCTCTATTACATGACATCCTATTTTTCAGATTCTTTTTGTTTATTGTGTATTATAAACATTTTAGGATCTGATATGTATGACTAAGAAGTACAAAATGCAACCCATCTTGTCAAGCTGACTCTGTATTGTCTTTCTTCCTCTCTGTTTCTGTCCCTCCATCCCTTCCTCGTTTCTTCCTTCTCTGCTTTCCGGTCTCCCTCTTCCTTTCTGTTTCCTGAACTGTAGTCTTTCTCAATATGTGGGTCATGACCTCCACAGGAATCACATATCAGATATTTACATTACAATTCATAATAGTAGTGAAATTATAGTTATGAGATTGCCAAAAATGATAATGTTATGGTTGAGTCCCCACAACATGAGGAACTGTATTAAAGGGTTGCAGAGTTAGGAAGACTGAGAACCACTGTAACCTAAAGTAAATGTTAAGTGGCCATGTCTATTTCTTTCATGGTTTGGAATGTCTTCTTATACTTCATTATAATGTCCCAAATGACAAACGTTATCTATGTTGTGACAGATGCACATGGATACATAATTTACAAGTTAATAAAAATGTAAAACTTTATAGTGTGTCAATAGCTCATGTCTTCTCACATAGATGCTGGCACATGAACTTGAGACTTCTAATCTCTCTCTCTCTTTTTTTTTTTTTCGAGACAGGGTTTCTCTGTATAGTCTTGGATGTCCTGGAACTCACTTTGTAGACCAGGCTGACCTCAAACTCAGAAATCTGCCTGCCTCTGCATCCTGGGATTAAAGAGTGCTGGGATTAAAGGCGTGCACCACCTGAGACTTCTAATCTTTATAGCATCTGATTCTGTATTGGTTTATAAAGGTTTTTCTTTGTCTAAGTGTTTCCAGTATCAATGGTAGTTTTTCTTCATGGTTCATGACAGCTGCCCTAGGCACTACCGTGAATGAGCCAGGTTCATTAACAGAAGAGATATCTGCATGGAAATGAGAGGTGAATGAGATGTGTTATTTCAGTCACTAGCCTTTTGGCCATACTGAAAAGGAAAGGGAGATGCTGGATGCAGTTTGGCCCCGTGCTGGGTCACATCTATAGGGGTCTCTTAGCATCGACAAAACAGTATCAGGGATAACTGAGAAACTCACAAGCTTCATCTAGTATGGGTGTGAGGCATCTGTTCTTGCCTATCTCTGATCTTCCCAGTTTGTGCAGGGTCCCGTGATGCTGGCAGGATTCCCAAGGACACATTACAGCAGACAGGAAAATGGCCCTCGAACAGATCCTGTGCCAGAATCCCTGGAACCTGGAATGTGTCTGTGTGTGGTCCACATGGGACCCCGTTAAAGAGCTTGAGTTTCAAAGGGCATCTTGGGGTACTTATGATGCCCCTGAGCACATTTCAGTAGTCTTTCTGATAACCATGCAAGGGTGAATCACACACTAATACAAGGGGGGGATGCAACAGAGACTTGAAGAGACATTGCATGAAAATTGGAATGGTGGTCCACAGTAACATTATAGCAGAAGCTAGAGCCTAAGAAGGCAAGGCAAGAAGGGGGCTCCCTATTCAAGAATCCTGACAGAGTAGAGCTCTGCCAGCGCCTTAACTATGACCCTGTCATACTGATTTCTCCTCCCTAGAGCTGCGAAAGAATATAATTACATTCACTTATACCACCATGATAATGGTAATTTATCACAGAAACCAGTATCAACTCACATTCATGTTTGTCAGAGAATTCTCTTAGTCTGGGTTGCTATAAACAACTGTAAGTTAGCTAACTACTTGTTGTTAATGACACTGCAATATGGCCTTAAAAACAGGATGGCTCTCCTCATTTTGCAGACCTGAGCTGGAAATATGAGACCAGCTGTAGACACTTTGCAGCCTTCCTGTCACCGTGTGGAGTTTGTTCAGCAATCAGACTCAACAAGGTCATTGTTTCTAGGAATTGGCAGCCTAGACTCCTTGTGGGATACTTGGAATTCTATGGGTCTGTCTGAGCTTGAATCTTGTTTTTGCAACTTGTGCTTTTCAGTTACACAATATTAATTTTTTTCCCTCATGCTGTTTTTCATTTGAAGTTTGAAACACCTGCCAGAAAGGGAAGCTTAAGGGTTTGGATAATATGTTTTTTCTTCTGGAAGACATTCACATTAAACCTTCCTAAGGTGGTTTTACTGGCACTGTTCACATAACTTAGAAACGTAAGTTTATTCCCTGTAATTTGTCAATTCTGAAATCAGACTCTTGTCTTTAGTGCTGGGTCTAATCTATGTTCCATGTGTAAATTTCTTCTGCTGGAATTCATCATTGGTTGAGGGAGTCTTTTAGCTCATAAGCAACACACTCAGCTTGTAAATATGGCTTATTTGGAAGTCATATTCAAACCAGTTTTGATCTTAAGAAAGAATGCAAAGTAGATCTGAATTCATAGTTCATTAGGAAATACTATTTTCCTAAGGTTGCCATAACAAAGTGTATCACAAATTCTGGGTCTAGCAACTACACAGACTTGTTCGTTTACAGTTCCAGACACCAGAAGTCTGAAATCAGGATGGAGACGGTTGAATTGTTTACCTACTCCAGCTCCAGATATTCCTTGGCCTGTGATTTCATTTATTGTATCAGCTCCCCTATTGTCTTCATAGGAACTTCTCCATGTCACAGTATCGCAAAACTTCCTTTACTTTTAGTACACAGTTCACTGGAAGTAGATTCACCAGACCAACTCATGATGATCTTAAGGTTATGTCCTGTATATGACTACCATGAAACAGATCTTACATAGAAATAGGCTCACATTGATAGGTTCAAAATGAGTGTGTCTTTGGTAGGTATTCCAACTGGTTCTAATAATTTGGGGAGAATCCTCAGGAAGACACTCTTGCCCCATGCTTGGTTGTTTGGGAAAGATCCTACTAACTTCTGGTGACAGGAGGATTCTCTTTGGATCAGGATTACAAGAATATACAAAAAGGTTTCTCCTCTTTGTGTGCCTGTCTCCTCACTGACGTGGTCGTGAATGCCAATTCTATGTTTTGGTGCTGCTTTGCTCCACTATCAGATGTAAGGTAGAGAAGGCTAAATCCTTGATGACACTGTTACATAAAACAATCTTTCCAGATATAGCCAATGTTTCTTTAGAGAAACCTGGAGATGAAGTGTGGGCATTTCATCACCAAGGCAGCAAATGTTTGCTGGGAGAAAGTCAAAAAGATAAGAGAGGCAGGGAGTTGGAGGGCACTGGGACCAATTCGAGTTCTACCTTCTTCAGACTTAAAGTAGGAGGGATGAATTCTCTGGATAAACAAGACAGCAGTGGAATGTGAGTGTAATTGCAGCCCACCCAGAACCTTTCTTTGAGTGCATTCTCCTTCAACTAATGATCCCTCAGAGCTTATTTGTCTCAGACATCCTGGAGTAGGATTCTGAAGGTCCTCCCAGGGAGACAGGCTTGGGCTCACTACGCTGCACAGAGGGCACTGCAGGGTTTCAGAGTCTCTGAGATAGGGGTAGTGCAATATTAACTCTCTTTGACAGTGGCAAATTTCTCTTTTCTCTCTAAATGTCACTTCCATAATGTGGCAGTATTGGGAACCTCAGGTTGTCACCCGAACTGGTCCCTTGATGAGTCTTAAGAACACTCTAGTGACATTTCACTTGCCTTTGGGCAACCGTAGCTAATCCCCATAAGGGAAGAAGCAGGTATTCAGCGCTGTCCCTGTCTGTCACCTTCACAGTGAATGTTGCCATATCTTCCTTGTGAATCGGCTTTGGCTTGTTATACTTTCTGCCAAGAGGGCAGAGAGAGGAGTCACACATCAATGGCTTCCCTCCCGAAATCTGTTCCAGTGACAAGTGTTTGCAAATAATGAAATTCGGCCAGAGTCTTTACATAAAATGATGCCCAATGTTGATACTGGATCCTGGCCCTTGCCAAGGTTAAGTTGGAACACTGGTATATCTCTCCTGCCAACTCCTCCTGTGAGGATCCTCCCCACTTCCTGCTCAGCATCCACATGGGTAGGAGGCTGATAAAAAGAGAGGTTGTCTCTGACAACATTTCTCAGGGCAAGGTTGCTATATTAGTTGCTATGATAAACTGCCAGGAGCGAAAGCCACTTAAGGAAGAAAGGGTTGGTTTAAACTTATGTCCCTAACTGGATAGAGTTCACAATGGCAGGGAAGGCTTGTTGAAGTAGCAGGTGCAGGAAACTGGCTGATCACATTTCTATCCATGCAAAGGAAGCAGAGATAGAATGGAATAGAGCTATAAACCCTTAAATCCCACCTCCTAGTGATGTCCTTCCTCCTGCAAGGAAACCTCCAAATGATTTCATAAACTTCCACAAACATTGTCATCAATGAGACAAGTACTTGAATACAGGAGCTGATGGGAGAGAGTTTTCATTGAAGATCCCAGGGTGTCCTCTAGTTTTTCAGTCCCAGTTTTTCTCTAACTTTGGTTTTTGCCTGATCTCTTCCAGCTAAATTCAAACTTTCCAACAGTTTTCCTGTTCCCTGTTCTAATCAGCTTTCTGTGCCCCAACACAGAAAGCTAACCAGCTGGTGTTCAAGGCTCCATTTAACTCTAAAATGTTGATGTGTGAGTGTCCAGCTACTATCAATGTGTCCCCCACCTTTACCAGTTAAGGTCACCATGAGTGTTTAGTTAATATTGAAGTTCCAACAATTCTAACTCACTGTGTGCTTTGAATGTCCTGTTGTTTGTGGCTTGATTTGTCTAAAAGACTCTCTAAATGTATTTCTGCAACACTAGGAGCTCCAGGAGGGATGAATTTTCCTAGGCTGGTAGGTTGTTTTCAATACTAGGAAGGCCGGAAGTTCATTACTAAAGTTGTAATGATAATGACATTTGAAGATCATATATTGGGGCCACTTTAAAGTGTTTGAATTTTATCACCTCTATTTAAAGCTCCAGTACTGTGTACACATTTCAGTTCCCATCCCAGAGGTCTTAAAAGTGAAAGTGAAGTTGAATCTGCAGATATTTTTATTTAAACCCTGTTCAAATTCTGTGCCAACTATAACAGACCTCATTTATTATTCATCATTACCAAAACAATGTGTACTATACTAGATTTTATATTTTTATTTGGGAAAGAGCTGATAAAAATTAAAACAGGAGGATAATTGGATTAGGACTTCTCTATTCTACCCATCTCTATCCTGTTGCTAGCCAAGCTGTAATAAAGTAACAAAACTAGATCACTTAGGTGGGATTCACTGTCTCATCGCTAAAGAGGTAATAATCAGAAGTCTGGCTCTAGCTGCATATGTATCAAAAGATGGCCTAGTCGGCCATCACTGGAAAGAGAGGCCCATTAGACACGCAAACTTTATATGCCCCAGTACAGGGGAACGCCAGGGCCAAAGAAAAAGTGGGAATGGGTGGGTAAGGAAGTGGGGGGGGAGGGTATGGGGGACTTTTGGGATAGCATTGGAAATGTAATTGAGGAAAATACGTAAAAAAAATATTAATTAAAAAAAAAAAGAAGTCTGGGTCTTACTGGGAGCCCATCCTCCAAGGGGCAACTCAGAGGGTCCTTTTGCACCTCCATCTTCCAGTGGCTATTAGCTTTGGCTTGATGTCATGCTTATAGACCCAGAACTCCAGTCACTTGGCCACCTCCTTGCAGAGCATCTTCTCACCATCATCCCTTGTGTGTGTCTGCCTCAGGGTCCTATTTACTTTTTACAAGAGGAAGCTGGTCATGGTGGTTTATTTAGCTCTACTGTCATAAGATGCTGTGGCTGTGACTCTGCAGCAAGAGGAAATTGTTCACAATTTGCTAAGGTGATGTGTGAATGCAGTTTGTGCTTAATAGATGGCTTTTTAAAAAATAATTAATTTTTTAAATTTTTAATTAAAATTTTTAATTTTTAATTTTTGAGAATTTCAATACTTACAGTTTTTGAAATATGTATTTCTAGAAAGAATATTTTTTCTTAAATAGAACATAAAAAAATTCCGATTTCCATAGGAACTTTGAATACAATACTCTGAGCTTTGTCACACACACATTCAGCCTGATGCCGGGGGGGATTCCATAAATACGTGACATTTAACTGGTTTCAAGTAACTGGAATTTTACAGGTTGCTGTCTCATCTATTTGATACAGATGGCTATATGTTATAGCTAATATGTTTGAGGGTCAATTAGATTGTACTGAAGATATTAATAGCTTCTCTATAGCCATAGAGATTAGAAATTGACTGTATTTCATGTGCAGGGATTTTTATAATGTTTAGAAACATTTGATGTTTGTAGACTCCATTTCCTTGTGTGTGTACTTTTCTGTTTTCTTGATCCAGCAACACCCCCTTTTTAAAATAGCATGGTGGTATTTGTTGGTTTAAAATGGTTTCCACTTAAATCTTCTGAATATGTATAATGAGATTCTTTGGAGATATTTTATATTAAAACTAGGAAATCATCTTTTAATCTCATAGCTGCGATATGTGCTTAAGCTAACATGCATGTGGTGGGTCAAAAATTGATTTAAATTTGTCTTAATTTTGGAAAGGAAGAAAGGAAAATAACAAAAGATATTATGTGACTAAATAATACCCAGATGTAGGCAAGCAAAAATCTATGTGTGCAAGCTGAGGCCAACTGAGATCAAGAGGCATGCAGAATTTCAAGACACAAATTAGATTCATACTGTTGCTAAAAGTAGCAATTACAGATTACCAACCCAGTCACCGTGAAACTAGAATGTTGACAAGTCCATGCTCAGAAGTCCACATATGTGTTTCTCCTGTGGTGATTTGAAATGTGAGAACATTTGATTTTTCCCTGGCCTTATGGGAAGAGATAGTATAAATGGCCACTTGGTGAAAGAAACTTAGTCAAGGTGTTTTCTCAAAAGTAATTGTTTTCCTGAATTTCTTCAATTTGTTCATTTGAAGTCTTTCAGAATTTAGAAATTATAAGGTAAATTGTTTTGGCAAATAGACTGCATTCTGCCTAGAATGAAAGACACACGGGGAGATCTCTAGGTGTTCCTGTTCTGCCAAGAGTGAAAGGCACAACCGTGGCTCTCTAGGTGTCCCTTTTCTAATAGACAGGGTTCAGGAACTTCAAGCACTAACCGTGATTGTGGAGATGTTGATGAGGGGTTCTCCAAGATTAACTTCTAGATTATGGCATAAAATGGTACCAGAGGGGCTGAGGGACAGCAAATGGCCACAGGCAGGATTGTCACCTTGGGGCAGTGTATATGTCGCTTAATTCCTCCCTAAAGCCTAGACCCTCATAAGTATTCTTGGCTTGAATGTTTCTGGCTATGGGAAAATGCCTATGAATTGTAGGATGTTAATCAGCATCTTTTGGCTTTTACTTAGTAGGTCCCTGTAACGCCTCAATATGCTTATCATGATAATGATGCCTCTAGATGTGCCCATGTGTTCCTGGGATGACATTTCCCCTCCTTGAGAGTCACTGCTTCACACCGACACCAGTTTTCAGTTATCCATAAACCTGACACAGATGATTGCTCTTTGTACTGCTAAGGAAATGAGTGGAAATTTTCAAACAAATATGATTTTTCCACACCAACTTTCATTAATAAATCAGCAGGAAAACAAATTTCCCATCAAGAATTCTTCTGGGGTTCCTTTTGCTAAAAATTCCCTTTGGTTTATGGAGATGGAGCAAGTTTTAATTCATCTGCCCCTCTCTAATTTCTTAATAATGTGAAAATAGAAAGCACGGAGGACCTAGAAGGTTGTTCAATGGGTAAGGCACTTGTCATACATTCATGAAGGACTGTGTTCAGAACTCCAGCAACCATGTAACATGGTTATAGGCACAGGAGCACTGAGTTTTTAATCCCTATACTCCAAGTTATGGTGGGAGGTAGAGATCAGAGTATCCCTGCAAGCTTGTAGGCAAGCTAGTCTGGGATATAAAAAGATGCTGTCTTCAATAAGATGGAAGACAAAGACCAACACAAGGTCATTTTCTGACCTCCACAGGCAATGTGTATGCTCCCCTGGCACTTCACACACACACACACACACACACACACACACACACACTTACATACATATAAATATACAGTCAGATACATACATTCACACACTCAGACACACACACACAGGAATGGACATAGATGTACACACACACACATACATGCAGACACACAAACTCATACACAAAGAAGCATGTTTTGTTCTCTAAGTTCATTCTTCCTCAATTTACTGGGCACATGGCTTTGGACAGTGTATTAATTCTTGAAAAGATTTCTTTGAGGCATTGTTCTCAGTATACCTGCTAGATTTGTGAATTTCAAATTATCAGGTTCATACTAGCAGCTGCTAAGTTTGGAATCCCCTGATATACTTTCACAAAAGAGTGAAAGTATATGGCTTGAAGTTTGTACAGTGGATGTGTAAACATGAGATGGCATTTGATAAGGAGAAATGACGTTTGTTTTAGTTGGAGTTTTAGCGCTGTGAAGAGACACCATGACCATGGCAACTCTTGTAATGGAAAACATTTAATTGGACGTTACTTACAGTTTCAGAGGTTTAGCCATTATGGTCATGGTGGGGAGCATGGTGGCATTTAGACAGACATGATAGTGGAGGAGGAGCTAAGAGTTTTTCATCTTGATCTGCAAGCAGCAGAAGGTAACTGTGTGCCATTAGGCAGGCTTGAGTTTCTGAGACCTCAAGGCCTACCCTCTAGCGATGCACTTCTTGCAACAAAGCCACACCTCCTAATAGTGTCACTCCCTATGGACATATGGGAGCCATGTTTATTCAAATGACCACAAAGCTTATGCACTTTATTATCATTTTAATGTTTGACATCACCTAACCACTGTTGTTGCTCTGGGCAGCTGGGAGTAGTGAGCCTGGTTAGAGGAGGAGTCACAATTTTCAAGGTTTTGGACTTAATGAATCCTTTGTTGAAAGTGACAGCTGTTGTGACAGTAACAATCTTGTAAAACAGATTTAGAAATTTATGAAATTAGCATATCAAATATTTCATATATGCTTTAGCCCGTGCTTTTAAAGCGCAAATGGAAGGTTTCTCTGTAGCTTAAGCTCATTTTTATAAAAGTCAGACAAATTTTGAATGAAAGATTTTCATGTTGCTGAGAATTGGGATATGTTAGGCATTTTTAGGCAAGAAGAATTATGTATTTGTAGATAACACTGGAAAAAGTAGTTTATTGAATTTAAGACAAACTGCCAACAGTGAAATTACATCTGCATGTCGGGTTGTGGCAACTACTTGTAATTGCATTTTAAACTAAACTCAAAACAAATTGATTGTAAAATACAAATGACTAAACAGAATTTTAAGTCACTGTGCCATCATGTCATGCTGTTAAGTGGAGATTAAAAAAAAGTTTAGTTAATTAGAATCTAAAATAACATTTATGTTATAATATCTTCCATTGTATCTTCATATCTTTCTTTTAAAACCAGATACACTGTTACTAGACTATGTACATATATTTGCCAAGTTGTCTGTTTACCCGAACAGCTGTGTGCTTAAATGCATAATTATAGGCACCTGTACTATGTTAATAAGGAAATTTCAATAGTTGATTGAAAACGAACTTCAGGTGTGATGGGAAGTAAAGCCAGAATTTGGAAAATATCTGTAAGACAGGACTCATAATAAAGATGTTATGACCACCATCAACCTGTCTCCTGGAAGCTTTAACAATGGATGAAAATGTCAATTGGCTAAAAGTCTCTTTCCAGCGAGAATGTATCTAATTTGTCCCAGCAGGAATGTATCTCATTTGTAGAAAGCAGACATGGAAGTGGCCTTTGCTTTGTTTCTTCTCTTCAGCTCTGTTTCAGCAGCAATGTCTGTCTTCAGTGAGATGAAACAGATGCATCAGCCTCTGCTGGGTTCCTCTCATCGGGACCTCTCATTCTTTACTTTCCACTCCAGCCCGTTCATCTCCTAACTGCTTTCTGCTGTTTGTTTCTATTTTAATATTTAGAAAGAATCACACCCACCCTTACCCTAATTATAGAAAATGAACTCCATTCATGAAACTGCACTTGCTTGCAGATATATAACCTTCTCTGACAGTTTCACTTTTTTTTTTTTTTTTTCTTCTCTGTACCTTCAGACTCTATCTCCTCTTTTCTGGCTGTTTTTATCCTTCACCACCAGGTAGCCTGTATGGCCACAGCCTGGTTCCTACCCCATTTTTCGGGACCAAGAGAAAAAAGCTCAACACTTATGTAGCCTCCTTGGACATTTTGTTTCTGCCCACCTTCCCCTTCAGAAGAGCATTAAGTTTGCTGTGGGCCCTAACAGATGATCAGTGTCTCCAGGTTCAGTCCTCCCCTGTCCTCTGCCTGGCCCTTACTTAAGGCACCAGACTCCTCCAAATGTCCTTTGAGGCTCCTGGAGACCCTTCTCTTTCCTTCTCCCTACCTGTATCTTTGTGTATACTTTTCTTGTTAGACCTCATTTTCAAATTATCCTGTGAGCACAGTGCCCCTGGATTAATGAAGCATTGTATAAATATATTTTAAGACTCTTCCTAGCTTTTTAAAGTCTTTTTTAGATAGTATACATGCTCTAAGTTTCTAAATTTATTTCATAGCATTTATTGTCTTTCCATTGAAGTTTTTGAAGGGAGAAAGAGGGATTTAGAAATAACATAGCTTTTTTGAACATGGGGGCGTCTTTTTTTTTAATTTAGAGTTTGAGAAAAAATAATTTTTAAAATGCTTTGACTTATTTCTTTGGAATAGAAATGGGCCGACTCAAGCTGTAAAGGGGCAGATTGCGCGTGTTGAGGGTTCGAAAGTTACTTGATCTCCATTGAACTAAACTGTTATGGTGCAAAGCCACCCACACAGCCAATATGTCAGTGGGTTGGAGTGCTAACAACACTTTGTCCGCTGCTGGCCAGTTTTGTACTCCTGGCTCTGCTCTGCCTTCCTTGAGGAAGGTAGAGGAGCACAGGAAATGAATATTTCTCTTTAAAGTTGGGTAAATTATAAATCTGAACAATGGATAAAATTTTAAATCCTTTAACACTGAAATTACTTGTCATAGTACAAACTTAGTATTTTACTAAAAATGCACCAGCAGATAAATGTTATATTATGTGCTACATAATATATGCATATATATGGACTTAAATATCTATTGTGATATAATTAGTAATATTTTGTGAATTAAGCTTAATTGAAGAGGATGCTATGTCTAAAAATAAGATTGGGTAGAGTTAATACTTAAGAAAGTCTTAATTAAGCTTAATTAGCAAGTGTTGTTACATAGTATTTTGTAAATTATATTCATGCTTAGGCTAGTAGAGAAATGGATATCTATATTAATTTAGCACACAGTATATATATGAGTGTGTATTTGAGTGTGTTTTTCTGTGTGTGTTAGTATATTTGTGTGTGTATGTAAGAGTGTGTATCTATGTGTATTTGTGCATGTGTATGTATGCTTTGTGAGTTTGTGTTTGACTGTGTGTACATGTTTTTCTGTGTGTGTCTGTGAATTTGTATACACATATACACATCTGTGTATATGGATATGGATATGTGTGTATTGTGTGCACATATATGTGGTTTACGGTCTCCTATGAAGGAGCATTTCCCAGCCATGAGCATTGTAAACTGTAGAGAGAACCTTAGATGCTTGCTTCACGTTTCTAATGAAGCACATGGGAAATGAAAACCAGACACCATGTAAATATTGCTGAACCTGGTTAATATGTCCAGATAGACAGTGGAAAGAATGAGCTCGCACACCAGAGCTTGGAGAAAACAAATTAACAAGAAGTAACAGGAAAAAAAAGATTCATTCGGTGTAATATAAATCTAACTAAACTATCAGCCTTTACAATGTACTGACCTGAAAGTGTATCTTTACTTGTCCAAACAACTCACTGAATAGGGTATAGGTAGCAAGTACACTGTCTAATTAGGGTCCATAGCCACTCCCATGATTATGGGATGCTATGCAGTACCCTACCCTTACAATCATGTTGCTCAAGGAGGTGGGGCAGACCACCAGCATTCCTGTAAGCATTATACAAAAGATAAGTAACAGCTGATGATGCTGGGATAGGCTTCTCTCAAAACTGTATGTCTGGCCTCAGGTTTTCTGCCACACTGGTACATTTTAATCATTGCTTTTTCTGTAGTCTGTAAAGCACTTGGTTTGAGATTCTTGATGAGGTCCCTGCCACTCAGGCTGGATTAAAACTTACTCCCCATCTTGATGGTCTTCACCTTATGCTAGAAATGGACCTTGTAGAATCCCCCACAGGTACCATGATCCATTCCTTAAGAGAATGAAGGGCAGACACATAGACTGAACACCTGGCAACAGCTGCTATGGGAACATGATGAGAGCTGCTTCAGTGTAGCGGGTTGAAGCACTCAGTTTAGGGGTTTAGCTTCTCCTGACTTCTGACTTTGTGTTACTTTTCATGCTAGTGTTTTGAGAGAGTAGACTCTTTTGTTAATGGCATGCCTCTTTGAGAGGGGACAAGCTTCAGGTTCTCCAGGCCTTTCAAGGCGATTCAGATAAGATAGTTGAGGTTCATCCAGAATGAGAAGAAAGGTGTTGATGATGACGCCTTTGTGGTTTTCAGAATGCAATCCTATACCATGGGGTTGCATCACTTGCCTTGTAAGGAGCAGGTTTTCTTTATTTTTTTCCCCTTGTGGGCAGAGTTATTTTCTAACAAGAAACAATACAAATGCCTTCTGGATCAAAAGGCATCCTAGACAATAGTTGGATGGAGAAGGAGACTGTGGGATCATGTCTAAATGCTTCTAATAACAGTGAGGAGCCTTGTATTGTGTTGGAGGCACTAGGAATTTAGCACACAGCTGCAGACATATCTTCCTCCTCCCTTTGCCTTGCTGTTATTATTGGAATAGAAGGATGTGAGAAGGATTGTCTTCATGTACACTGTACCCTACGCTGTTGGACTTTATCTGGCTGCGAGAGAATGCCCCTTCCTGTGCCAGGGTCCTGCTTCCTGATACAAGGACCTGGCTGTGACAGTGACCCTCCCTCCCCCATTCCTAGAATAGAACACCAATTGAAGCAGTGAGTGGGACTGGCATGATGACAGTCATTTATTTAAGCTCATCCTTTTTGTACCAGGAGTTAAGTCCAGTAAAACAGAAGAGAAAGCTCTTCCTAGATGTCTGTAGAGAACTTTGTGTGGGCCCTGGTCCATGATTAGGTCCTTTGAGTTTGTGAGCATCTCAAAGTTCTACCCCAAGGAAGAATTCTTGAGTTTTAAAGTAGAGGGGGACAGCCCAAACACTGATGATTGTTATAAGTAATTGATAAACTGGACAGTTTAAAATCAGACCAGTCCATTATTTTAAGGAGGGAATGGAAGTAATTATAGTCTTTCAGTTCTGTCTTCACTGTCTCTTTTTTCACTCCCACATGATGTTTTTTTTTTTTTTTTAAAGCACAATACATTCAAGATGTGTCTACACTGAACCTTCAAGCAAGCTAATCTGGGTTTGAATTTTCATTATGAAAATTAAGACCCTTTGTTTTCTCCTTGTCCAGATTAGTTTCTTTCAAGATGCTGTATAAGCTACTGTTTTATGGTCAACTGAAAAGTACTGCTAAATTCATTGCAATGCATTTTATTTGAGTAGGAGTATTCAATAGGGAGAATAAATTTCAGAAAAACAAAGTAATTATATAGATACATAGATATACAGACAGACAGATAGATAGAGAGTGTGTGTATATATTACACCACGATTCATGTACACACTTTTTGTACTAATCAGTCACATGATCCCTGACTTCTGTGCTATTTGCTGTACCCGTGAGATAATCTTTAATTACTCATAGAAACTTAAAAGACAGCAACTAAGGAATAGTCACTGGATTGAGAGGATATGACTTTATTGGACATGTTATGTCTAACACAGCATTTCTGTGTCACCACATATAACTCACTATCTTGCGTGTGTTGAGAGAATTGATTAAAGATAATTAGGCAGGTCCCAGTTAACAAGGTACTGTGGTGTCCAGCCGAGGGGTGTGATATGCTTTGTCTGGGATTCAGTCTTTGGTGAATAAGCTCTCTAGAGTTTCTCCCTTTGAGTAGGAATAAGAGTTGATATCAATACTATAATAATCAGGGTTAGTTCTCCTGGGCAGGGTTTTTTACCAATGCCATTCTTCAGGAGTATAATGGCAGATATTCTGTCTTTGACATTGATGAGGCAAGAGTCCATATTGCAAGGAAGCGTGGGTAAAGCTTTAAACCCAGCCGATAAGCCAGCATAATATTCCGAATCAAAGTGGTAGAGTTTTGCACTGGAGGCTGGTTGATTCTTGGCTGTGGAGCTCTGCATGAGCACTGCAGGCTGTCAGCAGCATCTCCAGCCTCGATATACTAGATGTCTGTGATACCCACCCCTCAGTGAGCTGTGAGAACAAACAATGAGGACACTGGCAAATCAACCATCCACTCATGGGACCACCACTATAAACCTAATTTTAGTACAGAGAAAACAGATTTTGAATGGGAGCTGTCAGCTGGGTTGAATTAAGTGTCTGAATGAAGTAAAGGTACTTATTTTTAGTACAGATAAAGGCTGTGCTAGAGGGAAAAATGGAAATTTTATTCTAATGATAATAAAGATACCTTATCAAAGTACAATTATTCTGTGTTTTATGTATTTTAAATCCTACTTGGAGCATTGAATATTAGAAATTAAATTTTGATAACTCTTCTTAATTCAGTTGTATTAATAAATTTAGCTTCTCTTCTATAAAAACAGAGTTGATAATGATACATACCCCATGGGTACTTGCACAACTTGAACGAGATTTTTAAGGTTATTTTCATGCTGCCTAAAAGCTTCCAGTTCATAACTAATACTGTTCATGAAGAACTGAGTTAGAGTATTAAATGACACTCTATAATGTTGATACCACACAGATGGACTGTGTCTTTTTAAAATTATGTTTTTTATCAATCAGATCAGTCATATCCAGGTCTGGGGAAGATGGAGGGATGCAACATCACATTTTAGCAAACTGAATTTATCTGTGTATTCTCTACCTAAAAAATCTTACTTTGCTTTTCATATCCTAATTTCTATTTATTTCAGAGGTATCTTGTTTACAAGCCCATCAAAGACACTACAGTCTTAGGCACTGTATATTTTTACAATTAGTGACTGGACTTTGGGTGTTGTGTTTATGTCTCTATTTCTGGCATGGCTTGAGTCTGGTCCAATAGATAAGGCTTGGCATCTTTCATGCAGCCACTGGTGCTGATGAGAGCAGGGATCCACCCAGGAAGCAGAGCCTCAGGCTTAGTGTGCCTCAGTTTTGAACATGTCTAACATGGCTGCAAAATACATTCTGTTTTCTCACCATGAGGATTGGTGCTGGCTGGTGATCCTAAAGGTCTCTTCCTCTTAGACTTTTATGTGATTCACTGATCACAAATGACAAGCCCAAGGAATGTATGTCTGGCCAGAGTCTAGAAATCGTTGTTTACTGTAAGTGGTGCTTGACTTCTCTATTAGCAATGCACCTGATAATATCAAGTAGGAAAATACTTGTTACAACTGGTATAAAATAAAGACCCATCCCTACAATCCAGGACCTGAGACTAATCAATGTATAAAACTCATAATTAAGACAGGTCTTTAATCCCAGCACTTCGGAGGCAGAGGCAGGCAGATTTCTGAGTTCGAGGCCAGCCTGGTCTACAGAGTGAGTTCCAGGACAGCCAGGGATACATAGAGAAACCCTGTCTTGAAAAAACAAAAACAAACAAAGAAACAAAGAAACAAAAAAAAAAAGATTCGCTTTGAGTGTATGTGTCCCTCCCCCTGTTCCAAGCCTGGAAAGCCTGTGGGAAAGGCACATATTCAAGGAAACAGTTTCAGGACGCTATGTCTCTGGCATGCCTCAGGCTGCTTAGGGATTCTATGGCCCATTTTTATGGTGAGAAATTAACATTTCAAACATTGCAAACCAAGAAGTCAGTCCAGAAGTCAGTCCAAAGATACCCCCCCCTTTCTTCTTTTCTTTATTAGATATTTTCTTCATTTACATTTCCAATGGTATCCCAAAAGTCCCCTAGACCCTCCCCCCTGCTCTGTTCTCCTACCCACTTCCACTTCTTGGCCCTGGCGTTCCCCTGTACTGGGACATATAAAGTTTTCAAGACCAAGGGGCCTCTCTTCCCAATGATGGCCGACTAGGCCATCCTCTGCTACATATGCAGATAGAAACATGAGCTCTGGAGGTACTGGTTAGTTCATATTGTTGTTCCACCTATAGAGTTGCAGACCCCTTCAGCTCCTTGGGTACTTTCTCTAGCTTCTCCACTGGGGGCCCTGTGTACCATCCTATGGATGACTGTGAGCATCCACTTCTGTATTTGCCAGGCACTGGCATAGCCTCACAGGAGACAGTTATCAGGGTCCTTTCAGCAAAATCTTGCTGGCATATGCAATAGTGTCTGCGTTTGGTGGCTGATTATGGAATGAACCCCCGGGTGGGGCAGTCTCTAGATGGTCCATCCTTTAGTCTTAGCTCCAGACTTTGTCTCTGCTACTCCTTCCATGGGTATTTTATTCCCTATTCTAGGGAGGAATGAAGTATCCACGTGTTGGTCTTCCTTCTTGATTTTCTTGTGTTTTAGAAATTGTATCTTGGGTATTCTTGGATTCTGGGCTAATATCCACTCATCAGTGAGTGCATATCAAGTGACTTCTTTTGTGATTGGCTTACCTCACTCAGGATGATATCCTTCAAATACATCCATTTGCCTAAGAATTTCATAAAATCATTGTTTTTAATAATTGTGTAGTATTCCACTGTGTATATGTACCACATTTTCTGTATCCATTCCTCTGTTGAGGAACATCTGGGTTCTTTCCAGCTTCTGGCTATTATAAATAAGGCTGCTATGAACATAGTGGAGCATGTGTTCTTATTACCAGTTGGAACATCTTCTGGGTATATGCTCAAGAGATGTATTGCCGGATCCTCTGGTAGTACTATGTCCAGTTTTCTGAGGAACCGCCAGACTGATTTCCATAGTGGTTGTACAAGCTTACAATCCTACCATCAATGGAGGAGTGTTCCTCTTTCTCTACATCCTCGCCAGCATCTGTGGTCACCTGAATTTTTGAACCTAGTCATTCTGACTGATGTGAGGTGGAATCTTAGGGTTGTTTTGATTTGCATTTCCCTGATGATTAAGGATGTTGAACATTTTTTCAAGTGCTTCTCAGCCCTTCAGTATTCCTCAGTTGAGAATTCTTTGTTTAGTTCTGTACCCCAATTTTTAATGGGGTTATTTGAATTTCTGGAGTTTAGCTTCTTGAGCTCTTTGTATATATTGAATATTCGTCCCCTATCAGATTTAGGATTGGTAAAAAAAATTTCCCAATCTATTGGTGGCCTTTTTGTCTTATTGACCGTCAAAGATACCCCTTTGTCTCAAGAAAACAGTTGATTCAAAACCATTAGTGATAATTTAGAAACTTCAAATCATTCTTAGTTGGCGGACAGACTAAGAGTGATGCATTTGCTACCTAAACTATAGTACAAAGTCTACTCACTGGATTTCATTTTCATTCTCAGATTTTGTCTGTCATGTTCTTTCCTCTTCTAACAAGAAGTTGCAGGTTAAACAACAATTTGTAGCGCTATCTAGGTCAAGTGCATCTGGAGCTCTTCTTCATGTCGTAATCATAGCCGCCTCTAGTCAATTTTAAAAGGACTGGGGGATGTGCCCCTCAAATCAGCAAGCACTGTGTTTCTGAACTCTTTCTGTACAGCCTCCATTTTCCACACTCTCAGCACCAAACAGGTCTCTCTCTCTCTCTCTCTCTCTCTCTCTCTCTCTCTCTCTCTCTCTCTCTCTCTTCCTTCTTTTTCTTTTCACCTAGAGTGATCACGTGTGTGTGTGTGTGGGGGGGGGTTGGACATTGAGAGTCTGTGCCAAAGTTTAGTGATTCTCTAGGAAATCCAGTATCTTAGCATGGGGTCCATTTAATGATGGAGTTTTACAGGTGACAGATAGGAAACAAAAGCTGAGTGGCTGCAGGGCAAAGGGGCTCAAGCTTCCAAGTCCCCTATAGGGCTACCCATTTGGGCTTTGTGGAGAATGCTTTCTGCCAGATATAACCCAAGCCCAGGACTTCTGCTGGGGACTGGACACATAAGTCTATTTTTCTGGAAGGTATTAAAATTTCAGGTTGTAGTAGGTCAACAAATAGAAGTAATTCTTTAGTGATCTGCTTTGCATTTTAGACAGACTGAACTATACCTGATGTAAAATGATGCTGGCTGCTGTAATTTCAGCACTAGGTACCAGCTCAGGCTCAGCTCCTCTGGACTGCAAAGCCAGCATTCTCTTCTGATGCAGCTCTGCAGTTATTAGAATATGCTCAGAGCTCAGTGTAGTGTGTTATCAATGGGATTGCATTCCCACATCAGACCTAACCTATTGTGTTTGTATAGACCTAACGTGTTCTAATATCTTACATATAGAAGACTGGTATATAGAAAGGTAGATCTCATTGAAACCCTGAGACTACTATTGGACAAATCTGTCTTTTGTTACCATTTCGTGGGAAACTATACTGTGAATATTTATGCTCTGTTTTAGCATTACAGGTATCCCAAGGACATTGTGTTCTTTGATATTTTCACCATATTTTCAGGTGAGCAAACAAATTCATTTTAGAAAAAATGCCCACGTTTGTGTGGCTGATAAAAGCAAAACTGGAGTGCATGTACCATTTTCCTGTTTATGAATTTCACAGCTTTCTCAGAGTCTGCCTATTGAGTCACACAGTAGTCACACCTCCAATACAAGTAGGTTGCTATCACCGTGTGGATTTTGTCATTGTTCCCATGTCAACAAAACATAGCACAATTGGTCTTTTCTATATTTACAGATTCTACATATGTTGATTCAGCCAACCTCAGATTGACAATGCTCAAGAATAAAAACAAACAAACAAACAAAATATCACTGGGCTGAATGTTTATGGATCTTTTTCTTCCGCACCTAAGAAGAGACTATGGCAAGCACTTATAGAGGAAATGCTTTACTGAAATATAGATAATGATAGGATGTAAAAATACAGAGAGAGTGTTGTATGCAAATGCTATATGAGTCTATATAAAGGCCCTGAGCATCCTCATATTTCAAGATCCAAGGGATCCTGGAATGAATGCTTTATTGGAACTATATGTCACCCACCCTCCATATTATCTACCTGCCATATGTCACCCACCACCCATATTATCTACCAGGGTACACCCTCTGTTCTTAAGCACCAACATATCTGTGTGCATCCTGGGTAGCAGACACTGGGTCCTGGGAAACTCACATGCTGCGGGTGAGGGGCTCACTCTTTATCACACAGTTCTTTCTGCACAGCGTGAATAAAAACAGTGTTTTGATGTAACATCCACAAAACACCTCCCGATGTAGACACACACACAACACTCATGCCTTCCCATGGGCTTGCTGTCCTTTCTTAAACGAATTGAAATAATCCCTTCTTGAAAACTAAGTCACGATGCTTAGAACACAAACAAAATTTATCCTTAACTTATTAGACAGTTACAAATCAATCGGTCTTTGCTGATTAATTATCTATACTAAGTAGCATTTAAGAATCTGTGATAAATTGCTGTAATCTCTTGAAGTGTTAGAGGAGATTATTTATGAAGTGTGATGTAAATGAAATTCACTGCAGTTGAAGGAAAATAAATTCCTTATTAATAGCCAATTATCTTTCTCTCACTTTGGTACTCAATATGTCTTACTTTTGTGTTGACTCTAAGTGCTAGGGACAATGATATTTATTATGATGGCATTTTTACTCCCAACATAATTAGGTTTCATTCACATTCCAGGATGGCACTGTCATATTACCATTTACTGACAAAGTCCAGACATCATTGCAAAATAAAAATGATAAAACACAAGTTTTTATTTCATTGTCTGGGAGTTTCAGGACACCATTTTCTCTGACTTTTTCCTCAATAAATAGATGGTCTTACAGTGTCTGTGCAAGCATCCTCCTTACAGAATCAGCTCACTTTCTACATCTTATATGCACAGAAAAATAAATCATTTCTTTCTCTCAGCCTGTCTCAATATAGTTTTTTCATTGTGTTGAAAGTATTTGTGCGCAATCCCAAGTGAACTCATTGATTGGCAGTTTTAGTATTTATCAAGTCTCAACAGATAAAATCTGCCAATAGATTTGCAAGGGCAAATCATAATATAGTCAGTATGATATCCATTGCCAACAGATGGATATGGATATGGAACATGGTTAAACCCTACTACATTCATCAAGAAAGGGTAGCTGATAGCACAGATGTCTAAGAAAAAAAAAAGATTAGACGTTGAAAAGTTTCTTACATTATTTCTTAAACAGCATATAATTTTAAGATATTGAATATGGCATGTTACCATTCTATAATAGACCTTGTCAGATCTGAAGGATTACTCCTGGTTTTGAATGAAACATTAAAAAACCAAGATGCTTAAGGTAAGAACTGTACAAAGAAATAAAATGAGTATGATCTATATTAAAACTCTTTGTACTCAGCAGCCAATTAAAAGGCCATCAATGTCATATTTTGCAAATCTTGCTTTATCTATTTCCATGTTCACTCTTGGTCCCAGGTTGCCTAGAAACCCATCCTAAAGGATGTGTAATCTCTCATGTTAATAGGTGGTTGAGGTCTATACTTGAAAGTGTAACTAATAGGAAGGAAGGAAGCAAAACTTGGGGATGAATCAGATGCTGTGGTCTGGGAAACTAAAGAGGAGTTTGAGTTCCATGGCCAGAGAGAAGGAGGGTGACTTGAGGATACACACACACATATGTGTATGTATGTGTGTGTGTGTGTGTGTGTATATATATATATATATATACACACATATATATATATGTATATATATATACAAAGAATATAAATATGGACAGAGGTAAAGAATTCATCTGTGTCTGCAAAGCACAGAAGCAGAAAGCATGAGTAAAAAGTATGAGTGATAAATGCCAGCTCTGTCTAATGAAGGACTTGCTTTTATCATGTTGACCAAGGATGTATGTGACAGTTATGATGAACTGGTATTTTCAGACAACTGGGACTGTTTTAGCGGATGAGGGGTCAGCATGCTGGTTAGTAAGGTGGGGGAGATTAAAGTGAGATTTGATGTGATGTGCCTATCTCCAAGTCTGAGGTTATATAGACAGCTCAGTTCTCAGGTTAGCTTCAAATGGTTATTGTTTTGTTTTTAAGTACATTGACTATTTGAACCCCATGGCATCTCAGATGCTAATAAGTTCTCTACCACAGAGTTATACCCTCAGCTCTTAAGCACGCATCACTTGTTTTTATTTTTTATATTATAATGTAAATACATCATTATCCTTTCCTACATTCAAATCCTCCCATATATCCATCCTTGCTTGTTTTCAAATTTATAGCCCCTTTTAATTTTTTGTTGCTATAAATTATATATGTATATAATTATATATATATTTGTGTATGTGTGTACTCCTACATATGTAAGTACAACACAGTGAGTCTATATAATCTTACTTTCAGGCTGACCATTTTATATTATATAACCAATTGGTGTATTCTGAACCGAGGCTCATCTAAGTCTCCCAGAGGACTTTGCTCCCCTTCAGAGTCAGTCTTAAACATGCACCCCCCTGACTCTGCTTCAACTCCTTAGTTTTTTTGAAAGCCAAGAATCTACTATGTTGTGCATATTAAAGCCCTGTAAAAGCCTTCATCTTTCTGGTGTGGAAAAGAGTACTGCCTCAAGGTCCTGGAATTTGAGCCAGTAACCTCGAGGCTTCCCTGGATCAGTCATGTGCCAGCTCAGCAGAGCACACATTCCATGAAGCATAGACATTCACTGAATCTAAGCTTCCTAATCTGCAATCAGGATGTTTAAGGAACTGTCTGGAGGTTAAGTTAACAGCAATAATGAGACTCTCTCTCCTTTCCTCTGTGCTACAGTTAGTGCTTCATATCTGCTCTCAGGCTACTTGTGATCACAGCCTGAGTCTCACAAGTTTCCCACATTAAAACTCCTGTGGTATACATGAATTTTGATGGATTTCTTCTGCAGTCCTAGAGGTGCAATGGTGAGATATCCAAGCTTTCTTCTGCACTTGGCTAGAATTTTGAGAACACCCTATACTGATCTATCTCTCCTCATTATACTGGTAAAAATATTATACTGTGCCAACCCCTTTCCATTGAGAGAGTAGTCATAATTATTTCATATCTCTTAAGCATCTTATATTCTTTTTCTCAAGGAAGTGGTTGCTTAAAAAAGAAAACAATATTTTATTATACTATTCTAAGTGACCTGATAAACATTTCTATTTTAATATAACTCTACACTAGACAATGATAGTTTATTCAGCCAAGCATTACATCATTATAATGATAGAGACATTTAAAAATCTGTGGAGTCACAGCCCTCTAGAGATAGTTAAAAATCACACAATACTCTAAAAAATCATGTCTCTGTGAGTTCTCTTTATTAATAAGACTCCAAGATAGGCATTCTCCTTCCAGGATGCCTAGGAAGGAGAGAAAAGATTGTGCTATGAAATGAGTCCTCATCTAGCATCAAAACAAATGTGGAATTCCACTCAGACCTTCTCTTCTGTGGCACCATCAGCCTGCATTTCCATCCCACATAGAGATTCCTTGCTGTCCTAAGATGCCATCGGGGCAGATACAAAGAATCAGTGTGTAAAGCTCACCCAGTATCGCACTGAACACAGATGCCTTTCGTTCATGGTTTGGGAAATGTGCACTGAGTGGATGTTTTATGGTGGTAATAGACGATGTGGGAGTGGTTTGGAAGGAGAGGAACTGTGGGGCAGGGAATGCTAAAACTTAGTAATTCCTCTTTGGTCTTCCTCCACAAAAATCTGCCCTTCTCCTCCCAGCATTTCTCAGATGCCAGACTTCAACAGAAAACAGCACTCCAGATGAGGGTTTCACATTCTCACCAGGCAAATCTCACTTGGTAGAGCCTTGTGTGGATCCTAGAAATACAGAGGAGGTAGGCAGAGTCTTGGGATGACCTGAAAAGAACCTGAGCCTGTAGCTCACTTGGATTTGACCCTCTACTCATTCTTCTGGCAGTGGTCACCTGCCTAAGATCATAGGGATCATGAATATTGACACACAATCCAAAGACAGGTGTCAATATAGCCAAATATCCAAAAGTATCCAAATATCCTAAATATACAAAAAAAAATACCCAAAAGTAGACAACACTTTATGAGTCACATTGACTGGATCCCTGGACCCGGAAGAGGCTACACACTCTGCATGGACACATGCCAGTTATGGCTAAAAACATAGCTATCAACCAACAATTGTAAGGAGGCTCTATGAGTTGGCCTTTATATCCACTGGAAGATGTAATTAATTTGTTTGGATAAATCTCATGGTTCTCTATTCATGGGTAAAATCAACTGGACTTGGTCATTTAACAAGGAGAACTCCTTGGCTAGCAGATCTTACCAGGCAGAGAAGATCTGTGTTAGGATGAGGCCATCAGGGGCATGCTTTGAGCTCCTCCTGGTTTCTGGAAGGTCTGAGGCAACACTTAGCATATATCACAGATGGAGGGGGATATGCTTATTTGCATTCATAACAGACAGAGCCTCTGATACTTGGCTCACATATGAACATTTGCACTTTTTCTTCCTGATATTCACATGCATATATACCAAGAATACCAATAATTAAATTAGAAAGAAATTAAGTATTAATTAATTAATTAATTTCAAATGAGGATAATTCCTATTTATCTTCCCAGGGCTCAGAATAAAGATTATTATATGATTCTTGTCCACAGTCCATGAATCCAGGTGTATTTTTCCCCATGTCCAAGGTAGCAAGTATCTGTAGCAGGTCACATGTTTTGTAATGGCCAATGGTTAGATGTGTTATATAAGAGCTATACTCAGTAATTAGAGTTAACTGCCTTCAAATGTTTGTATAAAGTTATAAACTCAGACATGTGCTTTCTTTCTTGCGTAATTTCACTCTTGATCTGTACTGAATACACCCGCAACTAAACCCACAGTGGAAGGTAGTACTGTTAGGAGGAACCCATGTTCCCAGCCATAATCTGGGGCTGCTAGCATGAGAACTCTGGAGCATCTTCACCTGAACAAATACTGATTTCACTTTTAAAAAATAAGAATGGCCTTGTTTAATCACAAGAGCTAGAGGCACAGTTTTAGGGTTTACCTAAAGCATTATTGAAGTGAACACCACTGGACCTCAATGGCAGTGGGGGCCTTTGAAATTTTCTCAGGTCCTTTGCACCCCTTTCCTTCCACTATGCCCATTTCTCCTGTTCATCCCAGAGTCTTTCTTTCTCCTCTCACCTCCTTGCTTTTGAATGGTTTTATAAGCTGGATTACTCTTGGATGTGGAAATGTGCTCCACCAATATACTGCATTCTTGAGTGGCAGACAATGGAGCCAAGCTGAAAGTAGTGGACCTCACTGCCGTTTGATTTTTTTTCATGTCATGCAATACAGTTCCTCCGAATAGTCTTCAGTTTAAGCTTGTTTATACCTGTCATTTTAATTCCATAGTTCCTTAAGGGAAACTAGGCACAAAGCCACCCTTTAAGAGTTTCCAACTTTAAAATTAGCTTGACAGGAACTGCAAAAATAGGTTGTCCGGCTAAGCTCAGTTCTTATCAAGCTCTGCAGGGGCAATTGGATGAGACAAGGCAAGAATGCATTTGAGAAAAGATAAATCATTACAGTTCATGATCACTCTTTGAAAAGGACACACAAAAATGAGTACCAGGGAAAGGGCAAGCTAGGCTGAGTGAAGCCACCACTAAAGAGTAGCTGGCATGCTTAACAGTAAAGGGGATCCTGTGCGGGTAACATGATCTGATCACGCTTGTGCAAACACTGGGAGCACTCATGCAGATCATTGTTGGTAAGGAACAGTGTTTTAGTACCTTGATGGAGCCAACTCAAGTCATAGGTAAGGACTGAGTTGGAGGCTGTGGATGTAGCTCAGTTGTTAAGTGCTCTCTGCACAACCAGGAGGAACAGTGTTTGATCCCCAGCATCCATACTAAAACCTGGTTTTGTTGATGGCATGCCTATAGTCCCCACACTAGGGAGATGGAAGCAGGGCATCATTGAACCTTGCAGGTCATGTAGTCCCATTTTTCTGGAGAGGCCCACGCTAGTAAGAGACTGTCTAAAACAAACAAACAAACAAACAAACAAACAAAAACCAACAACAAAAAAACAAGATATTTCCTAGGAAATGAAACCCATGGTTGACATTGGGCTTCCAATTGCACAATTATGTGGACTTGTGCATGCACGGATACAGACACAGACATACAAAGAGATAAAGGGGAGACAGAGAAACACACACACAGGGAGAGAGGGGGGGGGGAGAGAGAAAGAGAGAATAGAAGTATATAGGACCCAACATTGTAATGACATCAAGAACTTTATTCGTGGAGTAGAAAGCTAACACTCAGTTCTGTTCTTTTCACATGTAGCAAATTTTCAATGCATGGCATTACTCTAGCTTTCTCAAAATATTTCAATAAGTAACTTAATATTCTGAACAGATTTTTTGTTTGGTTGGCAGACATCTGTATCCCCACCCCCTCCTGACTGAATGGATTTAGCTTTTTAAGTCATTTGGAATCCCACGGGCATTTATTTGGAATTTTATTTTTAAAGCTCCCTCAAAGCAAAGAATAATTTCTAGTGAACACGTGTGGAAATATTGTTACTACGGACCTTCTGTGAATATTAAAACCAAATCTTTCCCAGTAGCGGTTTGCATTCCTCCCTCCCACTGTCGCTGTTCTTCCACATTACAGACAGATAAAATAAAGGATTAGAATGGTATTAAAGGGGGCTTTTCTTTAAACAATTAAAGTAATTACACAGTTAACAACATTGCAAGCTTATTATGTGCAGACACAGTACTAGAGGCTACGTATAAAGTCCTCAGCAAGACTCTTTGATGTCATTGCTATGTATTGTGTCCAGCAACCAATGAGAGAAAGTGAGGGAAAGAGAACTGAAGAGATTGGATTGATATTTCTAGTCGGTGTCTAGCCTACATATCCATACCCCAGGGTATGGTCTTGTTTCTTTTCCCATTGTCCTTGATAAGTGTCAGTTCCCCAAGGATGCTAATGACCTGCCTATTAGCCTGAAAGAGAGAAGATGGATTGAACCACAAGCCTTCCTTATCAACAGCTTGCCCAATTGGCTATCCATCTTCATTTGCTAACATAAAACCAATCCCAAGACTCCGTAAGTCTGATCGATGCATTTTTATCTGATATGCCAAAATTTTTATGACATAGTAAAATTTTGATTCTATGAGCCTTTTTGTCCATGAAAATGTGCTTATCCATCAAAGTAGCTCTATGAAGTAAAGAGGGAAATGTCTATAACTTATCCTTTTCATATTCTTTCCAAATCATTAAGAATATTTCTGTTTTCCATTAGTGACATAACGCCTTGCATGGCGTCTCATCTCCCCAGTGCCCCTTCTCAGACCTTTAGTTAGTTTTCTGTACTTAGTTCAGGTGAGCATCCTGCCTCAGCTCATCATCAATGGCCTCCCAGCATTTCTCTGTTGTTCATCTGCAGCCTATGATGGAGAAGGAAACTGCTGACACTGGGATGAGTTCCTTGCTACCTCCAGGACCTGCTGTGGTTACTGGAGTGAATCTCTCTAGGGGAATCCCACATCCTTGCTCATTTCCAAGATGTTTCTGAAGCTTGTGTAAATGTCTTTGGATAGCCCTGTTGCTCTTGTCAAATAGAAAGCATCTGAAACCATGCCCAGCACCAAGATGCAGTGCTGACTAACCCTAATACTAGGTTATGGACCACATGTGATGCTTTTGACTAAAGAGGAGGGAGGTGACGAGAATTTCTTCCATTTTCACTGTTTCTCACTGGCTCCCTGTGCCACAAGGAGACTGTGGTCAATTGCTTAGGTCCCCAAAGCTCTCCTTGCATAGAAAATACACAAATCATGTATGTATTTTCAGTGAGGATAACAATTGTTTATACTGCATTTGAATCTTTAGGTGAGGATCTATGGGGATTAATAAAATGAAGTTTTCTGAACTCTTTTGTCAGATGGGCGGAGCTTTCCCATTAGAAGAGCTATGTAAGTGTGTGTGTGTTCATTTTCCCACATTGTGTCCATTGGCAACAACAAGTCAACCAGCCAGTTCCTTTATTGATGTCTTTAGTTGCTGACCACAGAAGATTCCATGTTGACTGTACTGAGAAACATTGGGCTAGAGTTTATCAGGGCGGCCAAATGCACCTTGATGATTTCACTATAACCTAGGAAAAGAGAGGTGATATTCCTGCTCTCATAGAAGTCCAATGAGTTCAGATGAGTTCAGAAATGCAAGTGGATTGGCCCAGACTTCACATCCACTTGAATATAAGATGCAATACCCAGTGTTTCTACTGAAGAATATAATGGACCTCTCACGTTAAAGTCTTCAGGTTCTGCCACCTTGAAAGAGATTCACTGTGTCTTCTCAAGCTACCAGATTAGTCATTCTTTCAACATGGATTTATTGAAAGTGCACTCTGGGGCAGCCAGATTTTAAATGCCTGAGAATAAATTATTGAATGGCATTACAGGTCTCCTGTGAGAAGTTGTATAGTCACACAAACATTTAATCAATTAACAGTAATTAGGAAAAGCATTGATGAATGATGATTGCAAGCAAGCCACAAAGAAGCTGAAAGTGGCAGAAGTGACCCTGATGGACTTTAAAGATGCTCACAATGAAAGACTACACCCAGTACCTGGGGTTAGATCTTATGACTAGCTGGTAGGGCTTTAGGCAGAGGTGAAGGAAAGGTGAAGGAGCCAGTAAATATACAGGTATAGAACAGGGAAGGAGTGTGGCAGTCTGAAAGCACCTAAAGGGTTTTGAAATGCTCCCTTGTGCTAAAGTGGCAGAGAAATGCCATTAAACAGACACTGAAGGCAGAACCTTACCAGGCTCTGTGAGTGAGGCTGTGGGCTCCACAGTTCAACTGCAAGACTGTGGTAATTTACTAGAAGGCAACTTGCCGTCATCTGATTTCCATCTACAAAAAGTACTTAAAGTTGGGAAGTGTTATTCCCACTTGGAGATTGGGGAAAGGACACTGGAAAGGATCTATCTCATTGTATTTGGATGTAGGAGTGACATAATTGGGTGCCTTTGTTTATTGTTTTATTATAGTCAGAATTAATGGTAACATGAAAGCAAGAGGAATCAAGAATTTAGGGAGTGTTTAACAACTGGGGAAGCAGCGCCTGAGGGTGAGGACGAAAACCCAGGAAGGATGGCTGCAGAGCAAGGAACGAGTGGTTTCAGAAGGAGACCCTTCTGCTTTCTCAAAGCTGAGAAAATTCTTGGGAAAAAGCTTCATGGAAGAGTCAAATATCAGATTGGACATTGTTCTCCAGGGAAGGTGATGATAATGTAATGGGTTTCCTGATCTTAATGTCATGTGTTGGGTTAAATCATTTTTCGTTCCGACCAGGAGTTTTACATGAGACCCTTGTTTTAACTTTATATAGGAGTATCATGAGCAGCTCCTTGATGTAGACCCTGTCTACTGATCAGTCACATGGAAATCAATTCCATCCGTTAGCAAGGAACTGTGACTCGGTTCCTCTGTTTCCACTTCCCCCAAACATAAACTCAAATAAGCATGAGAGCCACATGTACCTCAATAGACACTCCCTGTTTCTCAAGCAAAAATACATATAAGATGGGAAGATAATTGATAACTTATCATTATCCCCCCATTAACTGGTTCAGTCTGGAGCAGCAGATGCCTCTGCCAGTGCCTGCGCAGCTCACAGTAGCTGTGTGCATCCTTGTACCACTCTGCCCAGCCTGTGTCTCATTGTGTCTCACCGCTGTTTCTTAAATGTGGCCTCTTAGTAAAACCAGCAATGGTTATGGCTTGTTTTTTCTTGTTTGCCTTGCTTTCCCTCTGAGTTTTCTATGGGATTCTGTTAGAAACTTAGCTCTTTCTTGACCCAACCAGTTGTCTGTAATGTTCCTCGGTTTTTCTTTCCTTAGACAGCGTTGACTGTCTTAATATAAGAAAACTGTTTTCACACTGTACTGCTTAAAACCCTTAAGCAGTTTTTAAAAATCTAATTTTACAGCACATCATATAAGAAACTTCCTGGTGTCCCATTTTATGACTTTCCAGCTTCAGGATTGGACGTTCCCCTCCATCCAACCCTTCCCGAGTTTCAGTCACAAACATGTTGTGGATTCTTTGAACTCGATATGCATGTCTGCTTCTCATACCTTAACCATGCTGTTCCTAACTTCTAGCAATCATCATATTCTACCAGCACCCCCTATCCCTCCATCCCTGCTCACACCCCAACCCCCACCCTGTCTTTGTTTGTGCTAGCAGCCCTGTCCTCCTGCAGAGTTATCTATTTTCATGAAATGCAGCCAGGCCACATGTTCAGGGGATCTGCATCAGTGGATTCAACCCAGTGCCATAAATGCTTTTAGAAAATGCTTCTATACTGAGTATGTATAGACTTGTTGTCATTAATCCCTAAACTATGTACTGTAATAATTATTACAGCACTGTAGATATTACAGGTCACCAGCAGATTGTTTAGAATATATGGAAAAGTATGTGGTGGTTGCATGGAGCTATGGCGCTATTTTATCTAGGGATCTGGGCATCTGTGTACTTGGGCATTTATGGGGAATCTGGAATGCATCTGTCTCAGATACCAAAGGACAACTCTATCTCTTTACTTTTCAACTTAGAATTATTTATCTGTTATCTACAGTTGGCTAAGAATTTCTACCAGGCACCACGGCCTTTGTAATATCCTGAATCCTTTCTCATAATAGGATCTCAGTAAACATTAGTTGAATGCATTTTTCAGTTAGAACGGTGCAAGCACACACACACACACACACACACACACACACACACACACTCTCTCTCTCTCTCTCTCTCTCTCTTCCATTTTCACTAATAGCTGACAGTGCCTGACTTTTTAATATTTTCCTGGCATAAAGTTGATGAAATGATGAGATGAGGCTTATATTTATGTGTTATATAGTATGAGTGTTTTAGTATTAAACATAGATGGGGATGTCTTTATTCCTACTTGTCACGGAAAAGCATAGATTTACTTTTTCATCTAAGGACTGCGACACTATAGTAATTTTTTAACTCTGATATAAAGGCAGTGCCAAACCCACTTTATCATGATAAGAACTTACTTTTCTGAGAATCGTGGTTATTTGAAGGACATGCAGGGATTGGCTGAAATGCCTACAAAGGTCATCTTATTTTGGCAGTGGCCATATCAGAAATCTAGAAATGATAAGAATTGTGAGATGAGGAGGGTTTTTTTTTTAATTTTTTCCAATACCACATTTAGAATTGCCAGACCTTTATTTTATATGATCATCTTAAAACGGGCCAGCTAAGCATGTGGATTGTATATTTGTGTGACTATAAATCTAATAGGTTATAATGGTATTTGTCTAAACACCATTGAAGGTAGATTGACCAAAATAGATTTGGAAAGTCTTTGTGAAAAGAAAATCATTGAAAACACTGAGGACAGAGATAGTTTGCAAAACCAGTAATCATTTCAGAAGGACTAGAGGACTCCAAAACACAACGGGCTATTACTGTTGCCCCGAGTTGCCTACTGTAACTACATGGTAAAACCCTCCTGATGATGATACCAGATATTTGGCTATTACACATAGAGAAGTCATTTTAAACTAACTTGGAAATTTTCTCTCTTCTGGATAGTTTTCCTAGTGTCTGAAAATAATATGTAGGCTACTGATTAAAAACAAAAAACAAACAAACAAACAAACAACAACAACAACAACAAAACAAAGGTAATAGCCTTAGGTCTTACCCAGTGCTTAACACCTGTATGCTACAATACCAGTCTGCCGGGTAGTATGTTTCCACTAGTACAATACTGGCATGACTGTATAAGGGAGCTGATTTCTGATTAGATTTAAGGCCTGTACCATAGGAAGCAGTTTTATGCCTGGTACTATAATTCTGATTAAGAGCCCATGCTCCATTAGTTACCCCACAGACTTGCACTTAAGGGCAGCACTAACTGGATGTAGCAGATTATATTATTCATCATCATTATTATTATTATTAACAACAATAGTATAAAAATAATGTAATATAATGACTTGAAATTGGAAGGACTATGTTGTGGAGCATGGAGAGACCTGGAACAAAAGAATGGTGTCAGCCAGGATCATATTTCATTGAATCTATGTATGGAACTCTCAAAAAATTAAAGAAAACAAATTAAAAATCCATCTCATACTTTATCATTGTTATTTGAGCATATGTACGTGGAGTCTGATTTTCACAGCTATAATATTCTCCATGTATAATTGAGAGACCTAATCATCTGTCATCAAAATTCATTAAGTCATTGCCACCAAGTAAGAACATGTATGGAAATATATAGGAGAAAGTTAGTGTATTTGACATATAAACTATCTTTTAAAATATACATTCTTCTTATAATTTGAGAATTGTATACAGATTTCCTTAATGATCCACTTTAATCATACTGGTAGCCCTTAGGGAATGAGGCATACAGCTGTTTGTATTAAAGACTTCAGAGCTATTACAGACTCTGTAGGGTCCCTAAGGAATCCACAACTATCCCCCTAACCTTTAGCACTTACCCAGGGTGTTAACTAATCAGCATCATACCTCAGAGGGAAACTCCTGTTGTGGAGGACAGCAGGAGAATTACAAACGACAGAGGAAGGGGATGTTTCTCATAGACAGTGACATCCTCCTCCCCAATCACCGCTCTGTGCAGTGAGAGGATGGGCATGCTACTGTCTTTCCTCTTGGGGATATGGGAGGATGGGTGGGCGTGGCTACCATCTTTTTTAGTGTATGCTAGAACCTGACTTTCGTCACTTAAGAAGAATATGGAGTTTCAGGCTCACAGCTTGGAACATCAGTAGGCTATCTTGGTCTGATAATCCTCCCAGCTCCAGTTGCAGACACAGTTCCATCTGGTGACTTATCACATCTGAATACAAAATATGTATTATGGAACTTTAGACAGAAAATCAAACTGGAGTCTATTCCCAAACTGGGTTTCTGTATCACATTAGAGAAGATAAAGAAAAAAACTATCTCAGGAATGCATCATGTAAGCTGCTAGTACCACAGTGACAGATTTCTGTGTCTTGGGGCTATGTATCGAGCCAAGGAGTTTTGGGTAAGCATACAGAATTGTGATAACATTGCCTGAGTTAAGTTTGTTTTTGTGTTTTACATGAACTTTGAGCGCTTAAATGGGGGAAGAATCAGCAGTGATAAAATGAAAACATAAAGAGGCTGATATCTCCCTATCAACCTTCTCAGCCAGGGTCTGTCTTTTATTACAAGGAGAAAACAACACATGTTTCTTGTTACAACACATTCAAAGCAGGCACACCCAGCCTTTCAACAAAGCTTTGTTAAAATGGGAGGGAATGGGGGCCAAGCACACTCAGACAATTAATTGATGGAAACACCATTGCAGGTGAGTTAACAGACCTCAGAACCAGGCAGCTCTGACTCTGAAGTCTGTTATTCAGTCACCCAACAGCCTTGAAGTACATCTTTCCACCTGCACCTATCACTTGGATGTAAAACTCATGATGGGGCCAACCGTTGCTGGGAGGATAAAATATGCGGATGGGTGGAGAGACACCAGCACCATTTCAGGTCATTTGGATCTGTGTACAAGCTGGAATGCTTTCTCCTGCCTGTTGTCCTGCCAGCCTTGTACGGTGTCGCACCGTTTGCCTTGCTCATTCTTGCACCATTTCCCTTGAGACATTCCGCCAATCCTAGCTTCATACATCCATATGCTGAGTCGGGCTACATCCATAATACTGCTGTGAAAGCAGAGAGTGGGGACTCAACATTCACAGTCAAACTTTGAGAAGTCAGAGTTATTCCCAGTATCACTTATAACGAGCCTTGCGTATTTGCTGTTGACATTCAGGGTTGTAATGGGGACGTGCTTTCTATGAAAATTCTAAATTCTCCTGAGAACTGTGATGCTGGCTGGCTAAGGTCAAATGCCCTTTTCTGACTAGATTGGAGGCAGAAAAAAATATTAGCATTTAGTAACATTTTCTTTTCAGAATTCTGAGAGAAATGTAAGACTCCCAGACGTAGAACATAATTTGCTCTGCGTTCCTCATTTTGCCGCTCATAAATTCCAACCTCCTTAGCTTCAGTGCATGTCCTAGATGGCGAGTTACAAGTTTCCCCTCATTTTTCATTTCTGTTTGTGTCATTTTTTATATCATCTCATTTGCTTGACTTAAGACATGAAATTCCAAGCAAATAAATCACTGTGGTGTGACTTTGAAGAAAAGGTCTTGTGCCGAACTATTTTGAATTCCTCTGATGCTAGGGGTACCTGTCATGTGATTAATACGGTTTGTGTTGTGCTTTTTTTCTCTCTCTCTCTTTTGCCCTGAATGCTAGAATTTATTACCAAGTACTAAATGTGTGCTTGTTTCAAAAGTGTGATGAATTTGTGTGAGTTGGGTCCTTTTCAATTAACCATTTTGGAAATAGATCTGCCTTCCTATCATATTTTTCTTAGAAACAATGAGCAGAGGAGAGTTACTTATGGGGTGAAGAGAAGGCATATTTTACCTGTCACTCAAATCCAACTGGCAAAGCTGAGCATGGGAGAGATGGGAATTCACTTCAGCCAGACTTGAAATTTCATTGTCCTTGTTTCTAAGTTTTCCAAAGACAGTTTTCTTCTGTCCCTGACATACCTGGTGCTCTGTTATTTTTCTTCCCTTCTTTTCCTTCGCCTGTGTCTGACTGTGCATACCTACAGTGGCTTCAATACAGTCTTCTCTTTATCTCTACTCCTCTCAGGCCTTCTTTGAAACCTCTTTCTTTGTTACTAATCTCACAGTAAATGTCCTGCATGTGTGTGTGAGTAGACACACACACACAAACACACAAACACACCACTGGTTTCTATAGTGGCCCTGGAACTCCTTCATAGACTGTATGTAATTCAAGGCATGCTCCTATATGAGTGTCTAGGAGTTTCTACAGCAAATTACCACACACTTGGAGGCTTATCACAACATAAACTCATGTTTACCAGAAATTTAAAGGAGATCTTTGTGATACAAAACCAAAGTGGCAGCTGAGTGGTATCCCCTAGGATTTTGGTGCAGCCCCTCTTATGTTTCTCTTAGTTTGGGGTACACAGAAACTTCTCTGATTATGGCTCTATGAACCCCTAGCCGGTCTCCCTCCACATGGCTTCCTCCTGTGGGAAAGTTACATCGCCTCATGGCTCCAACTGAAAACCTAGACTCCAATCACATCTGTAATATCTTCTCTCTGCCCTCACTGTGCTGTTCCTAGATCTGGGCTGTCGGTGTGGGTGTTTTCCAGGGGCAGCCTTTATCTAGCCCAACAGTTTTATACTTTCAGATCTTGTCCTATATTTTACAGTCTACTCATAGCCATATACCAAAATTCATTACTGCATGCCATTAATTTACTCCAAGTTAAACTCATTTCATGGGAGATTGGGTTAGGATGAAAAATCTGACAGTTAATTGTCAAATTATAGCCCATCACATAACCAAGAGGTAGAATTAGAGGAGGATGAATTTAATAATAAAAAAAAAGTATGCATTGTCAATAGAAGTATAATAGACATGAATATTTAAAAAAAAATCACCAAATCCTTGTTTCCTTTTACTTCAAGGAGTTTTAGTTTTTAAGAGCTCTTTGTGAACAAAACTCTTCCTAGTAGGGATAATATTTTAAGAATTCTGGCATAAAAGTAGTCAGATTACAATATAAATGAAAAAAGATTTGATAAAGAAAATGACAAAATTTTTTTCATTGTAGGTGATGCACTTGTTTAACAAATGGAATATGCAGGGTGGGCAAAGAGATACCAATCAAGTTATGATTTTATTAAATGTTAGCTTGCCAAAAGGCATATCCATAATTGTTATGAAGTTCTCACCCAACATCTTTACATAATTGTAAGTAATGCTTTCCTCGGCCAGAAGTTATCACCCAAATATATATTGTTTCAAAATATAAGAGTAAAATATGACTGCTGAATATATACCAGGAGATACATGTCCAGATCTCTTAGTTGAAAGTAGAGGCTATTAGGAATATGAGTGTGTAGAGCTCATGAGAAGTGCTTTCCAAATATCTTGAAAACAAGTAGATTGATATGTTCTCAAGCTGGAAGTAAAGACAATCTTTGTAGAAGCTGTGTCTCAAAAAGTATGTGTGTGAGAGTTGAATAATGGATTCTGAGTGGCTCACTGAGCATAAAATATTTCCCCAGTAAAGATGCATAATTTTGTCTTTATAAGTGCTCTGGCAAATATAGAGTGCCCACTCTGTCCCAGATTCCCAGAGGAAAATTAATGAGATCTTGAGAATTGTTTGTTTTCCTGAAGCCAATGTCAGAAGAAAAAAAAGAAAGAAAGAAAAATATAAAAGATTCACAGAAAAGCTGGAAACAAAAGCCCATATATTTGCATCTATATTGGTTATTGATCTGAGAGTTCCCACCAGAAGCATTTTGCTAGGATTCAGCCAGGATACTTGATAATAAAAAATAAAATAAAATAAAATAAACTGGTGACTATAGCTTTGGCGACTTTACATTACAACTGAGAAATGATCACACAAAAATGAAAAATAAGACAGTCTTCGTGAAAACTTAAGACACTCTAATACCATCAATAAAATAAAAGGTGAGGACAAGCAAAGCACATGGGACACCTGCATCACCACCGTCCTCAAGCTCTGCACGACCCTTCCTACAGTTTCCATGCTGCCTCCCGATGAGGGCCTTCAGGATTCTTGCTAGCTACCGTCCCTTTAAAGCTCTTTAACCATATTGTGAAATGAATCTCATCACGTGGCTCAAGAATTCACCCCTGCACTAAGGTCAAGCCTGTTCATTTCCACTTATTTTCTTAACGATGTCAGCTTATGATTGCCTTAACTCCTCATGTCTGTGAAAGGAACAGACCCGAGACCACACAACGTCACCATTGTAAAGACAACTGTAATGCAGGCTTTGTTGTACCAAGTTACTTGTTCCATAGAGTAGCCCATATGCCATTATTCAAATAATCTTAGGTGACTCATGTGTGATTGAAAGTTTTCACAGCTTAATCCTTTCAGGATACTTCTCTTTACATGCCCAACGAATATTATTTCAAAAGAAAAACCATAAGTTTCATCTGCTAGATATTTAGCAAATATCATATTTTCACTATCTTGTATTAGATAGATTCTTTATTTACATTTCAAATGTTATCCCTTTTCCAGGTCTCTCCTCTGGAAACCCCCTACCCCATCCCCTCTCCCTGCCTCTATGAGGGTGCTCCCCCACCCACCCACCCACCTGCTCACCCACTCCCACCTTCCTGCCTTGGCATTCCCCTACACTGAGGCATCAAACACCCTCAGGCCCAAGGGCCACTCCTCCCATCCTCCAACTGATGTTCAAGGGCATCCTCTGCCATATATGTAGCCGGAGCCATGGGTCACTCTATGTCTAGTCTTTGGTTGGTGATTCAGTCCCTGGGAGCTCTAGGGAGTCTGGCTGATTGTCACTCTTGTTCCCACCATGGGGCAGCAAATCCCCTCAGATCCTTCAGTCCCTTATAATTAAATGTTTTTTAAAGACATACATTGGGCAACTATGAACATAAGCAGAGCAGTCCTGGTACTCAACTACTGTGATGTCGGGACTCTCAAGCTTGATGGAGCTCTCATTGTGTCATGTACATACAGACACTTTTAAGAACTCCTGTATAAAACTACTCATGCCTCTAGTAATTGGAATTTCACTAAATTTAAGCTTACAGAATGGACAAGACCATATTTCAAGACAGTCTTACTTGAACTCATAGGAATAATTTATTTGAAACTCTGGAGGCAAGAGTATTTCCCTGAACCTGTAGCTACGAGCCGCCTCTGTGACCACCCTTACCTTCACGTATGGCTTTCATTAATGGAAAGACTTCTGAAGTGCCACCCCTGTTGCGTGCCTCTATGCTGGCCACCATGACTTCAGGTTCTGTACTAGACAGAGTAATATTTTTTTTTGACATGGGGATGGTTACTAATTATTTTCATTCCCAGCACCCCCGCAGCAGGTTCATGCTTGTTGAGGAATGAGTCTGTGGGAACTCACCCCATCTTAGTCAATTCTTTTATCCCCTGGTCTAGTCCCCATACTTGGAGTGGCTCAGTCACTAGAAGCATCTATTTCCCCAAAGCCCTGGTTCATCATTTGTGCGTCCTTAGATCCCTGATTTCAAGAAGTTTAAGAGTTTTTGACACCAGCGAATGACTTGTACAAAAATTTAAACTTGGGCATAGCTCCCTCGATATGTAGGCTTTGTTGTTGCAGTGTCTGGGTATCTTTGTTTACTGTACAGCCTGGGGGAAAGGGATCCAGTACCATCTCAGATCTCACCCACACATACTGAGATTCAAATACAGCTTAACTGCCAACTCCCTAAGTAGTATGCATGTGTATGTTTTCAGGAGTAGAAACCAGAACAAAGCAAACAGGTAAGTAGATAGTGCAAGCACTCTGACAGGTGACGACTATCTTAGCCTCACACTTTCCTAAAGATTTATTGTAACACAGTACCTACAGCCCACCCATAGCCTAGCTTTACACTCATCTTCTTTTTTTATGAGCTGTTTACAACACCAGTTTAATAATATAATTACTGCTCTCTCATTGAGAGAATCAATGTTCTAGATGATCCCTTCCCACTCTTCATGTGGCAGCTCCTGTGTACTTCTTGTCCAAAGTCTGGAGGAACTGTGTTGGTGGCCATATGTGATGAAGTCACTCAACCATCTCCCAGGCTTGATCTCCCATGTGGCTCTTCCCTGTGGTGGAGGTTGGGAGCTGGTGGGATGGTCTGGAGCCTGCTGGTGTAGAACATTTATATTCATTTTTATAGCAACTATGCAGTGCTTGTTGATTGTGTGTGTGTGTGTGTGTGTGTGTTTGTGTGTGTGTGTGTGTGTGTGTGTGTGTGTGTGTGTGTGTGTGTGTGTGTGTGTGTGTTATTGTTCTAGGTAATAAAGTAAGTGAACTGGGCAACTCAGCCTCCTGACCAAGCACAGTTTGACATTTAGAAGAAAGGAGAGACAGGTAGATGCTTTTGTCTTTGGGATTTAGGGCTTGCTTTTGGTATCTTCTCCAGTGAAGAAAAGGTCCAACGTGCTGCACAAGTGATTTCCACAGAAGTAAATCCCCATCGCAGACCAAAGTTTACACATGTTTATGATTATAAAGAGGTGAGCATAAGATTGCAGGAGGCATAGGCCATGGCTGTATGGGCTCCTTGAGTAAGGCAATTCCAGAAAGGAGATCAGGTAGTCCACAGGCTACATACCAGGCTGTCCAAATCAGGGCTGCTTTCAATGGCCATGCAAGCCATCTGGAGCAGAATGGACAGAGGCAGTAGGAAAGATGATAGGATGTTCTAGATATCCTTGGTTTCTATTGCTGGTGGAATGGGGGTGGCAATGATGGGTTCTCACATCTACGAAAAAACAGAACTCTGCTATCATATCAAAATCAGTCTGTGTTTGAGTTCTTAAAACCAGCCCAGCTTCTGTAGGTCACACCCTGGCCAGGCAATTGTTGCATTAGATGAATCACAAGCTGCTTAGAATCAATACTTGTTCTGTGAGTGGGTCCAGAGTTTTAAAAATGAATACCTTCTATGACATGTGAATCAATGGATTTTGTGATTAATATATACTGAATGCCAACAGCTCTGACCTTAGACATGCACAAATCTGTATACTTCAGGTATGTATTTTTTCTGAATCACAGCAAAGAGAAACAAAAGAAACCACACGAGCCAAATAACCAAGAAGCACTTAACTTGACTATCCCAGGAGCAGGACAGGATAGGCACAAATCCAAGCCATGAAATTTCAGTGTTAGTGAACCACCTGAAATCAGTGGGACTTTGGCAAATACCCAGACAGTACCTTCATCCAAAATCATATAGTGATTCTGCTTATCACATGAATTATAGACAGCAAAGTAAGATAAATGTGTAAAAACCCCCCTTCTATTGTCACTAGTGCATCCAAGGTCAAGGAATTGTCAGTTATTGCATTCGACTTGGGAATTAATTTCACCCAGAGCAATCACCCTTATTGGTATGTCATTGTCAGTTCAAATGTGACATGGTACTGGGTTTACTATTAGCCACCCCAGTCAAAACCCATACGAATCTCAAATTGTGACCTTATTTGGAAATACATCTTGCACATGTACTAAAATTAGTATGAGCTTGTCATTACTGATTTGTGTTGGGCTCTGATCCAGTAGCTAGTGACCTTACAAGAAGAGGGAATTTTGTCTCAAATACAGAAGACCTTGTGTTATCTGAGAATTGTTGTAAGTGCAAGCCAAGGAATACCAAAGACCTTTTCCCTGCTAAAGGCTAGGACGGTGGCCTAGGCAGAGTCCTCTCAGTTTCTAAAGGAGCAACCCGTTACTGCCCTGCTTTAAGACACTCAGCCTCCAAATCTGTAAGACCATGTTTATTTTGTTAAAATTACACAGTTTTTCATACAGCCTGGGGAAAACTACAGTGTTATCTTTACGAATTAAGAAAACAAATACACGAGGAACATTCAACATGTTTGGAGCCATTATGCACTTAGCCAAAGTGACTTTGACTTGGTATTAGGTGAAGAACAATAAAGGACTCAATGTATAGTAGTTAAAAATACTTTAATACTTACCAGAGCTCTAAGAATAAGATATATCACTGAATTGCATAATGATGTTGGTGCAATAAGAATTAAAAACAAGATATTAGGGGGTTTTTTGTAGAAAGATATTTGTAAGAAGATATTAGTTAAATTAGTTCCTTTGTTGCCTCATGATTTTGAGGAACTGCCCATGGGAAACAACTGGAGTCTCTAACATAATCAGGGAGGCAAGTATGCTATGGATTCATTTGAAAATGAACAATCGCCTTTTACCTTAGACATAAAGACAATGTTGAGCATTGGGCAGCTCTACCAAAGTGACTAAAATATTTTACCTCTGTAAAATTAGATTTATGTCACTCTGGAATAGACATAACAGCCAAATAAAAGTAAGTAGTGAAGACAACCAAATTCAAGGTTGGCTAGAAAGATGATCTATTCAGACACTGTGAAATCCCCACTAGTTTTGAGTTTCATTTGAGTTTTGCTTGTTTTGAACAAAGGTATGGCCCCACAGTCCCTGACAATTTGTTTATAATGGTGGTGACAATGTAACACTCTCCAGTGTGTCACAGAAATACATGACATAAGAATATGAATACAAACATAGGAAAACCACACACACTCCCACAAAGCCCTCAGGTGGTTGTTAATTTTTGGTGCTGTGTAATTAAACTAGTTTTTTTAAATGTTATCTTTTGCCAGTATCTAATTAGCAAAGCCATCTGCTGAAAGAGCAGTGGCCCATCTGCTTAGAATGTTGTTCTCCTCATTGTTATGAAAAGCATCCACCACTGCTCGTCCCAGTCTAATTAACTTCTCTTGCTGTGGAATGTGATAATACACAGATTTGTTTATACACTTCTGAGAACTGTAGATTTATATGTATGGAAGAAGTACATAAAAGGAACCAATCTTTTTCTCCCCAACATCTGACTTACTCTTGAGATCACAGCTCCATTTGTCATGACGGGAGCATGTCTCTGTGCAGAATGAGGAGACATGTTATAGTCTACTGTGAAACAACAGATTGTTTTTTACATCCCTGGGTTTCTGTAGTTCTAAAAATCAGTGTTCTGTTTGTCCTGAATTCTTCTCTATTGGTGTGGTTGTAGCACTGCCATTTGCCAAATATTGATTGAGAAGGCTGTCAGCCCAGGCATTACCACAGGACTTGAGAAACACCACATGAAGCTACCAGGAGAAGGATGCAGGTGCTGCTGTGTGCTCTGCTCAAGTATGCAGTAAACTCTTTTCTTTAAGGTTTTGAAATAATTTTATTTCACAAATTTATTGCACACATATTATCTATCTTTGTCCACCTAGCAGGATGTAGTATACTTAGTAGATATTTAATGAATATTAACTGAAAAAGAGATGTCATGTAAGAACCACAGCCAAACTTTTAAATTTATTTCATATCATAGATGATATTTATGTGTCTTTATAGAAAAATGGGCTACCTCTAGGAAACCTAAGTTTTTAAAAATGTAGATCTTCAAGATCATTGATTCCATGAGTATCCAAGTTACCACTACTATTATTTTATGTTTGCTTCTGACATGTCTAATGAACATTAAACATTGAATAATAGAATATTTGTGTTTCTTTCCTCTCCTATAGTAGAAAAGAAAAAAGGTAACTAAAAGTCAAGATTTTTTTTTTAATTTTGAGAATGTATGACTGAGTTGTACTGGCATTGGAAATGTGCAGTGCCTTAGCATTTGTTTTGACTGCCAGAAAAATAGGTTAGGGGGCGGAGAGCCCAAACGTAGCTGGAGTGAATGTGAAGGCAAGTATATAGAACACTTCCTACGTCAATTGTAGGCTTTGCTGCACAATAATGATACATGTACAAATAACCAGCTTCAGTGAGACTAGAATCAAGTTAGAGCCAAAGGTCTTTCATCCACAAGGACAGGTCCTTATAATAAGAGACAGCAATGAGTTCCACGGGAAGCTGAGCTTGAACAAAAGAGAAGAAACTTCGAGAACAAACTCTAATGCCAGATAATTCCATTCGCCTCTCTGGTTTTCTCCTGTGGAAACATGTTTTCCATAGCTGCCAGAAGACCAGCAAAGTAACGTCTAGTTTGGTGAACGAAAAGAAAACTGCTATGAAATTAATCCAGAACTCTTAATCCTCTTGTAAATCTAGAAGAGTCTCCTTTCCAACTTCACGTCTTACACAGTTGTGCGATACCTAATAACATATGTTCCTCACTATCTTCTCATGGTGAATATATTCCCACCATTAATATATGATTTCCTTTTCCCTCTCTTCATGAATAATGTGAAGCCTTAGAAAAGCTGTGCTTTCTAATTAAGTCTGGATTTGAGTCTGGTTGATAGAGCAGCAGGATCTCCCGAAGCTTCCCCTCTACTTCAAAGCAGAGAAACATCAATGGGTCCTGTTTCACTATTGTCTAATAAACATGTATGAGTAGTTGCTGTTTTTCAGTATTCTGGACAAAGTAATGAAATATTTATGAAAACTCATACTCTTTTTCTTTTTGCAATTTCTTCTCCTTGTCCTTGGCTAATATTTATCTTGAAAATGTGAAGGCTACTTGAGCACCCGCTAGAATTGAGAAGCTGTTTGTTTACCAGCAGCAGCAGCATGGATGGAGATCTAAGAACTTTGATGGCATTTGATTCATATTCTCTCTTAATCCTGGGGCTCACCCTGCTGCCCAGACCTCTTGTGTTTATTCAGGAGAATATTAATATTTTCCCTTTTTTGCATTCCCTTCAGGTTTCCTACTTGGTAGACAAGAGCTCCATCCTCAGCTCTCTGTTTAAGGTCCCACCAGGTCACTCATCCTAAGCATAACTCCTCTATAGCCCAGGCAGGCTCGACACTCATCATCTTTCTTCTCAGACGTGCATCACATACATCAACATATATTTCATGTGTGTCTCCATATATGTCCTTGATTGAGATTTATGCAGGTCTGTTTCTGTCTCTGTCTCTGTCTCTGTCTCTGTCTCTGTCTCTGTCTCTGTCTCTCTCTCTCTCTCTCTCTCTCTCTCTGTGTGTGTGTGTGTGTGTGTGTGTGTGTGTGTGTGTGTGTCAGAGACAGAGAAACAAGGTTAGAGAGGGTGAAAAAAAGAGAGGAAGACAGAGGGGTGGTAGAGCCAACCTTGAGTATCATTTTTCTTGTACCCTGGTACCACCTACCCTGGTGGGTCTTATTTTTTTTAATTAGATATTTTCTTCATTTACATTTCAAATGCTATCCTGAAAGTACCATATACCCTTCTCCTCCCCTGCTCCCCAACCCACCCACTCCAACTTCCTGGCCCTGGTATTCCCCTGTACTGGGGCATATGATCTTCACAAGACCAAGGCCTCTCCTCCCATTGATGGCCGACTAGGCCATCCTCTGCTACATTTGCAACTAGAGACACAGCTTTGGGGGGTACTGGTTAGTTCATATTGTTGTTCCTCCTGTAGGGTTGCAGACCCCTTTAGCTCCTTGGTTACTTTCTCTAGCTCCTTCATTAGAAGCCATGTGTTTCCTGATATAGCTATCTCTTGTAAGGCTATGCCAGTGCCTGGCAAATACAGAAGTGGATGCTCACGGTCAATTATTGGATGGAACACAGGTCCCCTAATGAAAGAGCTAGAGAAAGTATCTTACTTTCTTTTTACCATGCTTTCTTAACTTGCCTAAAACTCCCCGGTGAAGCTAGACCACCGGGGCAGTCAGGCAGTCCTGCCTGATGCTACCTCCTCAGAACTGGGACTGTAAGCAAGTGCACTCACACCCGGCTTTTGAAACAGTGCTGAAGCTCCTGCCCTCCTGCATTGCTTTCATACCAAGCACTTTACTAACATAGCTCTCTCTCCATTCCCCAATATTTAACTTTAACAACAATACCAACTCAACAAGAGCCATTGTGGGCAACTCCTCTGCTGAAGTGTTTCACCATACAGAAGTGCTCATAGCTATGTAACCAGAACCCCTTTTTCTGTTCAATGACATCAACCCCTTTGGTAATAAAAGCTTAAATTCATAATGAGTTCTTTGTTGCTAAAGGAATGTATCAGCTCATTGATTCTCTTCTATATTTAAATAAGAGCAAAGGTGCAACAGGGAGTTTTCTATAAACAGATGTAAGAAAGAAGCCTATTAAAGTTCACACAAGGGTAGCAGTGAGTTTATTTTCATTTTTGGAGTCTGCACGTCACAGTGCTGTGTGTACAGCTCTTACCTCTGTGCTGGTATCTTCACTGTTTTTGGAAATATGTGCCGTCCTGGATGGAATCCAAGGCAGTTCTTGTGTGAGACGCTGCCCTCATGGCACCCTGACCCAGGAAAGGACCTCAGAATTAACACACTCTCTTATCAGAGGTCATCAATAACAACTGCATTCTTGATGATTCCACACGATCATAATAAACAGACATGGCACTGTTCCTGTTTGCGAAACACCAAGTGGGTTCTGTGTGGATTGTTTTCTCATTGTCTTGTGTTTGTTGAGAGGGATGAGCCATCCTGCACAGTTGTTATGACTGCCTTGGTTGTGTATCAGTGTTTGGCAACAGCAGCCTGACCTTATATTCTCCTAGGTTTGGAAACTTGAGAAACAATTCTTCCTGGCAGGTGGTGGAGGCTGGTATTTTCCTGCATGTTATTTTACTTTGGTTTATATTGGGTTGAGTGTAGTTTCTTCTTTGACATTTTCTGACCCAAAAAAGATTGTTCCTCACAAGATTTCCTGAAAATAACGTCACTGGTCCATAACTGAATCTTCAGAAATCTAATTTTAACAGCTAGGGGAAAAATTACAAGAAGAAGATATGAAAAAATATATAGACTTCCCACATAAAAAGTCTACATACCACAAAAATAGTAGAAAAGAACAAAAGTCAGTGTTTGGACTGGTGTTAAATGACTCACAAACTTAAGTTGTAAATCACCTCTGTCTTCAAAACTGGCATTATCATCTTAAGTATCGAAGTTCTCTGTGGGACTAGACGTGCTAATCTACCTGTCAACTTGATCAGCATGAGTTAGCTTTGAAAAGTTTGTAATGTATGAAGCATCATGGTTTTAAATCGAGCCAGTATTCTGGGCATGGACCAGTCATGCCCTGACTGGCATGTATACAAGGATTGTGGTAGCTAGAATATGCAGTTATCCCTGGCATTATCCACGAGTGTTGATGCATGACACACTGTGCAATAAGCTCTGTAGTTTTGAATGATTCAGGTGACTCTGCTTCATGGTCTCCTTTGCTGGGAGCTTGTCCTTGTTTTCCAGAGGCAATCAATCTTGTTTACCAGTAACTGTGACTAAAGGTACTGCTGTTTTGACTGTGAAGCAGACTTTAAAGAGGACTTGTCCTCTTTAAATGTCTTAATTTGAAAGTTGAATGTAAGCCCATGACTGGATGCCCTGTATTTGGTATTAATTTTATGCCAGACTGAAGGTGCTGGCACAAGAGTGAGCTGAAATGATCTAATCTAGCCACCAGGACCCAATTATTTCCCACCTTTCCGGAAAAAAGGCCCTAACTTTTGTTTGGTCTCTTTGTAGGCTGTGGAGTGGGAGTGTGACGAAGCCACCAAGAAGGCCTGTTACAGCAAGGGCAAATCGAAGGTAAGGACAGAGAAATATACAGATACCCCACTGTGCACTGAGGACTGTGTATAACATATCTGGTTTCCTGCAAAATGAGGCATATATAAAGAGGATATGTTCCATGTTTCAAAATTTAGTGTAAATGTTCACAATAAACAGGCATTTCACAGAGGGTCAGAAAGCAAGCTAAGACCTAATTTGTACTTTCAGTCATTATATAAGATTCAAAATAAACTATGACAACGTTAGAAAAATGTAGGAAATAATTTTAAAATAGTATTTAATTTGCCTCTCCTATATTTTGTAGTTAACTACAGACAGTAGTTGAATACTTGTATTATCTTATGTTTGCAGTACCAGGAGTGCAGGGCCTTGTATGTACCAAACAAGTATAGGATACGTGCTCAATAGAATCACTACATCAAAATGACCTGAGGTAGATTCTTGATGATCTCCTCTATCTCCATCAGTGCTGAAGTCTACATTCCCAAATTCTCATACATAGTGCACTGAGAGTTGAAGAGGGGAGTGCACTGTCACGCTCACATCCACACCTCCCACACAATGAGGGTTTGGTAACATGCACAGGACTTTATCTTTCCAGAAACTCGCTCTGTCTTTTGAAGAAGAATCTTCTACTTCCTGAGGAAATTGCCTTGCAGCTCTGGTTCTGTCAGTGGTTCTGCCTCTCCAATGCTGACTATACTTTAGTTCATGAGGAAATGTGGGTACATGCAGAGGGGCAGCATTGGCTTCAGGGCCAAGAGCATAGAACCAATCCAGTAGAGTCAGTGGTTAGCAAGGGGTTCTCAACGGTGTGTCAATAATGAGTGCAATGCTTTGTCTACCTCTGGTTATGGTACTTGCTTCTTGCCCCTTAGGAGAGTGGTTCTGAGAGTTGGGTGATGATGCAGATCTCAGCGATATAGAAGAAAACATAGTAGTAATAAATCATAAACTTAGCCAGGATAAAATACATGAATACAGAGAGGGAGTGAGGGATGAAATAATGAGAAAAAGAAGGCAGAGGAGAAGGGGGGAGGGAATAGTGGAAAGAATCTAGAAATTAATAGACATTCTTTATCAAAGGATATTTAATCATCAGAAATACCTCAGAGCTAAATCATTAAAAAATTTACCAAACTATAATCCTAGCTCCAGGTTGCAAAGGACCAGAATATGAAATACTCCCAAATAAATGGGTGTATTATGGTATAAATAAAAGCACACCAGAGGAGTCTGTAACCTGCTTAGTGAGATTTATAAAACCCAGTTATGCTTGGGGATTTCTATGTGAACAAGGCCTCTGCCTCCCTGTAGAAGTTGAGGCTCCATATAGTGGATATGTCATAAAACTGGTATTTATCTCCACTAGCCAGGTTTTCAGAGCATGAACCATTCTCGTGTGTGACTTTTCCTGAGGAGTCATGAACAGACATCTCCCAAACCTCAAGGAATGGGGTCATGAACCTTGGACGTTTCCTGAATCTTACACGTCATGGTCTTCCCCTTACTAGGGAAGGTCGCAGTCTTGAGGGGATGGGCACCTTTCCCTAAAGTTCCTCCTATAGGTTTCCCTGAAACCCTGTATCCTAAGCAATCAGCCGAGGCAGGTAGGCTACATCAGGAGGAGATAGTGAAAGTCACTGGTGGGCACACTGGACTTTCTTTCCAGGGTTTCAGCCTGGTGACACTGTCACCATGCAGAAGGCCTGGGAGCTAGCTGGTAACCTGGATAAACTTGCTCCTCCTTTGGTATCACCCCCCCTCCCCCCGCCGCCCCCGTGGTCTTTCCTTTTTATCTTCACTTTGCTTTCAGCAACTTTCTCTTACTTCTTTTCTTATTTTCTGGGTCATGGATTTGCACCAGGAAGCAGTAAGCCTGAGGTGGACTTTGTTGACAAGTCACTGAGTCTGTGTCTGTAAATGCGGATTTTGGTTTAGATTTTGATAACCTGAGACATGAAGACTCCACCCCGATATGGTCCTTGCATTCAGGAGAACCCTGTTCTCTTCTGAGAATTCTCTCCTGTCAGTCCCCTGTTTCCATGACTACTGTTCCTTGACTGCCTGGTTCAACTCTTAGGGCACAGGTTTGGTGTTCCAACCTTCATTCCATCAGTTATCAGTCGTGGAAATCCCTGTGGCCATCGGTCTTTGCCCTGTGAAGCTAACCATCCAGCCCTGGACCACGAGCTGTGGCAATGGCTTCCTTATGGCTCGTGTGCCTTTTTGAAGGCCTTTGGCACACAGTGTGGAAGTTAGCAATAGGGTATGAGTACATGAATACACTAAGGTATTCCTCTGATCATCCTCACCGCTTTTGATGATGGGGACAAGATTTCATCCTTTCTTTCCATACAGTAGATTTAGCACCTTATCTACCTGTGCCCACCATGGCATGACAACCCAAAATAACCAAATCTGCTCCCGACATCCGACATTATCTGGAGAATCTGTGCTTTCATTTATTTAATATACACAAATTAGAAATTTTTGCATTGTTCATTTTTTTCCTGTCCCCTGAAGCATATATATATATATATTTTATTGCACCAGGAATCTACTTACATATTTGGTTAACAGACTTTCAAAAAGTGCTAATAGTTAATTCTATTCTTCTTCCTGGACTTCAGTCTCTATGTGGTCCTTGTGATTTAGAAAAACAACACCAAGACTTGTTGAGCCATGGGGTTTCTGGGGTGTCTCTGCAGCATTGTCTACAAACCCTTAATCAAAGCATTCAGCTAGTTTTCATTTTCTCGTGTATTATTGCTACTTAGGGAAATTGCTCAACTGAACCCACCAGGCCATGTTTCACCTCCAGCTGTGACCTATGGTTAATTTTGTATTTAGAATTTAAATAAATTTTTAGAATAGTATTATTCATGCCCAGTAGGAATACACTCCTGATCCAATGAAGGGACCAATTTTCAATACACAAAATCGAGTTTTCCTAGTACCAATAAGGGAAATGAAAACAAATGTACTTACATCAAATCATCCTATTATATTTCGTATATTTTGGTTTTAATGGATTAAGGGTAATGGCAAATTTTGGTAATTATGGTAATTCTAACTGTGTGTGTTGGATCTTTAAGACATATATTAAAATAAATGAAGATAAATTTCATACACTATATATTATGTGCAAGATCAATTATGTTTTATTTTAGGCTGCATTAAGTATAATGATGAATTTATCTAGAGTTTTAAAAGGCAGTGTTCCAGTGAAATCGAATTTAGTTTATGCGGCTGCTTGTTGAGTTGGTCCCTGCCTATGATTCTTATTCCTGAAGAGGCTGAGTTAGGAACATTAGAGTCCCTGGGAGATTGGGGACAGTCTGGAGTAAAAGTAAGGCCACAAACAAAAACAAAACAGCAAAACCAAAAAACCAGGAATGGTGTACAGTAGGAACTCATGTTTACAAACTGAGGTGCTAGCTTCATTAACATGTTAGAGTAGATAACACTGTAGCCTGGTCCAGGAGGGGAGAGCAAAGGATGCCTTATCTCCCTACCCAAAAAAAGTCCTCTTTCCTTAGTTTATTCTCTTTATCTTCCCTCAAATGGGAACTGGAATGATTACTATCCAGTGAGGAGACCAAGCTCAGCTCCCAGGACACATAGAAGAACAAAAGCAGAGTAATGTCTAAGAAAGGGAGAAAGCATACCAAGATCGCTATCAATGCACCATCCCTGAATTCAGATTTCAGGCATCCCAGAGATCTTCAGGCTGACAGGTTCTAGGATATAAGACAAGTAATGTTTCCATTTGACTAATATATAGTATCTCTTTGGAGGAATGGAATTCAGGGCTTTTCGTAGTGGTCATGAATTTATAAGGAAAATTCAAATACTTTAATAAATTTGCTTGTGCTGTAGTATTCTGGGAATGTGCTCAGAATTACAAAGTCTCCCTTCTCCCTGTAATAAAAAGAACAATGTGAAAATGTGACATTTAAAAAATATAAAACATGCAGGCGTTTTGACTGAACTCAGTTTGTTCCTACTCTCCCGAAAAGTTGTGTGTGCTATACTTGTGTGTGCTATATGGCACACTGCATTTCACTGTGCAGCCACTAAGATATGATGTCTGGAAGGAGGTGGCTGAACCTGCAGGGAGCTACTGCCTGCACCCACTTCTTCTCTAGCGAGAACATTCCTCAACTGACTGCTGAGCTCAGGATAATAAATATGACAACTTTTCTCCCCTGACATTTCTGGGTCAAGTGCAAGCCACCTTCCATGGAGTAGGGACATGAAATTTATAATCTAGGGAGCCAAGGTCATGAGAAGTTACCCAAACCTTTGATGGAGGCTTGCAAGGGAAGTAGATGCTGAGACTGTGGATTCTGAATAAGGTCCAACCTTTAATTTACTTCTAGATTTTTCCACTCACTCTGTCTCCAGTGCTCCACATGCATTACAGCTGGGGAGAGAATCCATTCTTATTGATGCAAAAGAGCAGTATAACAAGATGCATTGCATTTCATTGTCTATGAAATATGTGTTACTGAAATCAAACTGTAGAGCTCTTTAAATACATTTCACATAAATATTATTTTAGACACAAATAGCCAATTGTCTCAGCATCTAACAAGAATGCCTTGTCTGTTGTGGGTTCTTGTGTCTGGACTCAGCTGCCTCCTCCCCCAGCAACCCGCCACCCCCTGTGGCGTTTAAGGGCTACACAAAGGAAACATAACTAATTATTAAGGGAATGAAAGAGTTACTTTGTGCCTTTATGGCATTTCATAATCTTCAAAATGCTCTTGTTTATGATCTCATTTCAGTATTTTTGACACTAAGTTCTTAGAATTATTGTGCTAATCAGCGGGAGAATTTGGATTAGAATCCAAAGCTCTGTCTATTGTTACTCATTTTGTGTCCAGTAGTCCTGCTTTCTCGGTTGTCAAAGTCAAAGTATGCTTTTAAAGAGCCCAACTCCGAGTGGCTAAGGAGAGGAAGACATGCTGCCTTCCGCCTGGAGGCCTAGTGCTGAAGGGCTGGAGCTTGACATTGTTACCTGAAATGCTGATGTTGGAATGGCGGTCAGTTTCACCATGTGTGTAGGATACTCTAGATCCACCTCTGTGCTTTAAGAACTAAGACCCTTCATCTTGGACAGAGGCGCCTTATGTAGATTATGCTTATCAGGTACTCTATGTGTGTGATTTTTATTAACTAAAAGTATTTTTCTCTACACTGTTCTCTAAATAACAAAAGATCTGTTTGCATAGCATTCATACTAAATAGGTACTAATGAATAGATGAAAAAACCTATAGCAAGATATGTGAAGCTTAGAGGCAAATTCTACATCTTTTGGTACGAGGGGTTTGAGCATCCTTATATTCCTATAGAGTTGATCCTGGATGGCATCATAAACATGTATTTGTACATACACACAAATATAGATACACAGATATATATTATTCCTCTTCATCACCTGAAATGTACATAAAGGTAATATATCATTAAAAGGAAGACAGTTTGTTTTCTCTGAGAGCACTGTGGGTAACATAAAGCTGTCAGCTTCCGACTGTGCTCTCTCCTCTTTGGAATTCATTAGTGGTCCATGTGCTGTGAGGGGGCACTAGAGGGTTCGAGTTGCTTGACAGTCATATCTGCACATAGCTATACATTCTTTGATAAGCACAACATATTTGATAGGGGAAGAGGAAATGATGAGATGTTGTAAGATAAACCAGATAATTCAGAATAAAAGAACCCTAAAACACGTTTTCTCACTTGAAGCCTGAAGGCTGTGCCCATGATCCCAAGTTGGTATTGTTTATTCCCCATTAGGAAGTCTTTTCTGCAACTAAACTATGTTTTTCAGCTCCCAATTGAAATAGGATCTTCTGAAAATGAAAAACAAGCTGATCCATGCATGGACCACAGGCACATATGTGCCATTTTACTATTGAAGTAGAATTATCCAAACAAAGACGGATGACTCTGATTACCAATCACAGAGGCCGTGTGGCAGCTGGCTTTGGATGGCCTCTGAGATAGGGCCTCCAGCCCTATGACTGCTGGAGAATCAGAATTCAATAAGTCATCTTCATCCGTTTCCACAGTAAAGAAATGGAATAATAAGGGGAGAAGTTGATAAAATGTGGAAACCATAGACATTTCAATATGCTTCTCTGTAAAAGAAAACAGTTAAGAGCCCCCTGAAGTATCACTTAACCACACATCTGCCCATATTTCAAAGTGCTGATCCCAAGTACTACTTTGAGCAAGGCCAAGTAACCTATAAAGAGCTAAGTTTGCTGCTGACATTAACTGACTGTTAATATGCTGGGACTCTATGCCAATTTTGTTCATTCTTAAATTCAACTCTCTGACCCTGAGATGCATCTTGTGACTCGATGCTAAGTATGTCTACTTTGTTCCTTTTCATTTTTGCATTTTTTAACTTGAACTTGTCTCAGCCTTTCTTTAAAAAAAAAAGTGCTTTAAGAATACATTTTTCACACCCAATTCTTTTCAAATCAGAGGTGGTAGTCCATCAATTAAAGAGGAGAGAATCATTAAGAGAAGCACAGAGGAAGGTTGTGAGCTGACCTAATCCATGGGTGAGCTATGATGAAGACATATAGATGTGGCCCGCCTCTGCATGTCATGCTTAAAGGGCCTGCAAGGAAGCTCAGCTTGATTTGATCCACCTGGTGACTAAGCAGCCTTCTTCACTGACCTCTACTATGCCAAGAGGATGGGCGTCCATATGACTGAGATCTTCTAGAATATTTTCTATGGTCCTCAATAGGTTGCATTCATCACAAGCCCTCTGGGGTGTCTATAGGTTGTGTCTGCCTCCCATCAAGTCAGAAAGATGAATGGTGCACTGGCCTCCTCCTCTGGCCACCTCAGTCCGCTCCATGACCTCCTTCCTTCCTGAAACTCAGTCGGGAAAACTGGTCAAGGCCTAATGAACTTTCACAAAGTCCTAATTATCAGAGCACGCCCCATTACCCTCTGCTCCAGTTGAAACAGTTTCCTGTTTTTTCTCCCCCTTGTCTCCTGGTTTAAAGAACCAGTTGAGCTTTCTGTGCCTCTGGATATTTCTGCATCCCACATCCCTTCTGACCTCCCACTTCTCTACCAGGCTTGGAACATGCCTTCAGGAAGGTGACAGCCTTCTGTCTCATTAACACTGGATTTCTATTTGGGGGATTTGCATAAACACCCTGGTTGGTTATCTCTGTTGCTCCCTTCTCTTTCATAATTGACTGGATTGCATGTTTTCTCTTTGCTGGGTCTGCAGAAATCAGCAGTGGGTCACATCTTTTCAATTGGAACAATTTCCCCTTGGCCTTGTTGTTTATAGCAGAGTTGTTCTCTCTAGTGAGACTCTCCTTGGGGTGGCCTCTTGCTATAAGAAGAAAATTTCTTTTACATCTCATATTGTTCTTGAAACAATTCAAAGAGCAGCAAATGGAAATGGATGCACTCTGAGCCCTGTACACCGTTTGTAATTTTCCATTCCAGTCTTCATTAACATGACAGTGTGTCCACTCATTTCACCAAGAACACTCAGCCCTGTGTTCTTGAAGGTCTAGGTGGAGATGGTTCAAACAGACAGGCCTCGGTTTCCTGTGTTTGTCCTCCTTTTGATCCTTTCATGGTAAACTCCTAGGTTTCTTAGTTCTGGTGTCCTCACCCCTGGCATGAGCGACTGTGTGATTCTTTGAGGCCTTTAATGCTGTTCTTTGCTGGGTGGAAGGTTCCTTTCCTTTCCCCAGTCAGGAAAGGATTTGGGAACAAAACAAGCTTGGCTCCTCCAAACTTTTCTAACTGTCGCAGTTCCCAAACATTTACAATTATTTATACTTATATTTCAAAATTGTCTGTTTACTTGGCTTTTTTAATTGTTTTTTTTTTTCAAACAGTTTTGTCAGCCCATCATGCTGTGCTGTTTTTATTAGCAATGGAGCAAAAAGCATCATATATTTGATATCTCACTTCCCTTATAGAACAAGTTCATGCCAGTGAGCAATTTGCATTGTATGAGCCAGGCTATACAGCAGATCAGATAATGCAAACTCACACTGCTACTGAAAGCGAAGCTTATGTGACCAGAGAGCAGAATCGCTGTACTAGTGAATCTATTTTGTCAGGGTTTCTATGAGATTTAAATCGTTCCAGCATCCTGGCATTCTGTGCTAGTCCTATTGGGAGATCCTTTTGATGTGTCACATTCTGTCCTTGTCCTTTCACAGCTTAACTCGGTCCAGCCACAGAGGGGAAAGAACTCAGCTATAGGAGAGCATCTCTGCCCACCTCACCTCACTCTGCCACGTGGGTTCTTGAGTAGTTTTTTGACAACAAACATGAGGCTAACTCATGCTCAGAGTATAGCACGGCCTTATTACCCTGGACTGTATGGCCTTTGCTGCACACAGTGAATGTTCCATATCCCGTGGAATCTCCAGCATAGGTGATGTGCCCAGGCATAGTCCATCTTCCTGACCCAGTATAGCCTCTGTCCTTTGTCCAGTGCAGTCCTGCATGGGTCCTCCATGCACCTCCACCTGGTAGCCCCAGCAAATCATGGTCTCCCCTTAAACTTCCTCTCCAGGGAATCATCCCATACCCTTGCCTTCCCTTCCCTTTTAGAGTAGTAGAGAGCGTGTCTCCTAACTTTACCATGTGGGCAGCTATGCAGTAGATGTTATAGTTCTGGTTATCCTGTTTAAACTGTAACTTCTAGTACACAGAGTGTCAAATCAGTGAGTTCTGAATGGAGGGGAGCTTTCTGTCACATGACCCTATCTATTGACAGCTCTCCCTATGTTCTCCCATTAAAACAATGTTCCATTCTCTTTCCTTGTTCTTCTCCTACTGTTAAGTAGCCTCTTGCTAGCATATCTATCACTGCGATGAAGATATGGGCTCTTTGCTGTGAAAGCACCTGTAGGATATTCCTCAGCCCAAGGTTCCTCCTCAGATATTCTGTTGAGCAATATCTCCCTGCTAGTTATACCATTACTTGTAAAGGAGTTAAAATTGTTTATAGACACTTGCTATGTATTTAATGTAGTTTTAATATGTATTAATTACACCAAATGGGTTTCATTATAACACTTCTATGCATGCATATATTACACTTTGATTAGTCTGAGCCCATAACCATCAACTTGTTCCAATGTGTAGTTTCCATATACAACCTTCTGAGTGGGAAAATGTTACATCTACAGCATGTCTATAAAAGGCTTGTGAATTCTCTTTTCTTTTTAAAATTATTTGTCTTAATTATTCTAATTACGTCATTTCCCCCTTTCTTTTTCCCCTCCAAACTCTCACATATACCTATCCTTGATCTAACATATACCTGTTCTAGTTCTCTTCCAAGTTCATGGCCAGTGTTTCATTCACTGGTGTGTACATAACTATGTGTATCTGTGTGTATATGTGAGTGTATTCCTAAATATATAAACACAACCTACCCAGTCCATATAATGTTACTTGTGTTTATGTTTTCAGGACTGATCATTTAGTATCAGATAACCAATCGGGGTGCTCTTCCCTGGGGAAAATTATTTCTCCCTTTCTCAGTATTCCTTAGTTGAATGAATTTCTTTGCATAAGGATGAGGCCTCATGAGCTTTTTAAAGCAATCAATGCTTTCATAAAGAACATCAGATGAGTTGATTTTACTTATTTTCTTATATGTATCCAAAAAAACCTTAAAATCTGTAGTACAATTCAAAATGAATTCATGTTCATCAAAAGAAAGCATACGTATGGAAGATATAATCATATACACATTTACCTTTGTAAATACAATCTACAGAACAAGTGTCTGGGTACCAACTATCTACAGAACCCTTATATCTATGGGTAAAGATATAAGGTTAACAGCTTCCTTGCTGCTTTAGTCAACATTTGGGAAGGTCTATATTTTTTCTTTGCATGGCAGACATAGTATGTCCACACTCACTATCCCTCTTGGTTTTAGAACTTGTTAATGTGTTTCTCATACTTTTGATTTTCAGGAGGAATGTCAGAACTACATACGAGTGCTCTTAGTTGGTGGGGACCGGCTATTCACCTGTGGGACCAATGCCTTCACACCTGTCTGTACCATCCGCTCGGTATGTGTCCATGTTGAGCTTTAACAAACTTACTCCAGGAGCAGCCAAGCATGATGCTTTTCAAAGCCCAATTGTGAAAATGTTTCTGTTTACTAAGGGAAAGTACCTTTGCAGCATTGCTGCATTAAACAAATATCTGATATGTTTGCTGCTAATCAACCAGGACTGTCATTTATATAAAAAAGCAAAAATTAATTGGACACTACATATTGAAGGATGCTTTGAAATTATTTCAGTCAGCATTTTCTCAATGAATGGCCCTAAGAATCGATCATAAACACATCTTTCTTATTTTCATAGTGGTAGAAATGTTATCCATTACTAAAAGTGGTATAAAATCACAACTCATATGGGAAGAAAATATCTATAAACTGGATACAAGGTATGCCAAAAATAAAATGAACAAATGTTCGTATGCAATGTAATGTTACAACTGTTATTATAGATGTGGACTTTCATCCTACTCATCTCCCTGTAGAAGCATGGCAAGGCCATTAGACATGCATGCTATCTTCTTAATTCAGGATATTAACTTAATCTTCTTTGAGAAATATAACTAGGAAACACCATTATGTTAATTTATGGGTATTATAACTCCTCTTAAAACCTTAACTTATCATCTAGGCTTAGTGTTCATTATTTTAAATTTTAAATTCATTCTCATCTATGCCATGAGGTTGGTATTTGAAGGGAGGGAGTTGTTTTTTAAAAGGAAGATGCTGAGATGTAAAGACTTGCTGTAACTTCCCACGGACTATGTTTCCAACAGCAGCAAAGAAGGTGAACCTACTATTCCTGCATAAACCATCTTCACTATTTTTCTAACTCATTTAAAAGTCAAAAACCAAATTGAAATTTAATCTTGTCAAAATTCTCCAATACAAAAGAAGAAAAATAAAAGCTATACTTATGTTTTATTAGATGGCAAAAAGAATCTTGTAAGACAATTGAAACTTAACATGCATGCAGATTTCTCAGGACTAAATAGGAAGTAAGAAAAATATAAGAAATATGTACTACACGGTACAGAATATTGACACATGCTTATCACTAAATATTTAAGGACATCTTTTTGTCAGATTAATACTATGAAGATAGTTCCTTTTTGTGTTTCACATATCTATAAATATTAAACTTGGATTCTTCATTAAAGTAGAAATCAGTTGACATTCACATATCCTATGGCAAGGCCATCTATATAATAATCTTGCTTTATGTTGTATCACTAGCATGATTTTCTGTAACTACAGGAAGGATTCTCTGGCCAAGATTATAGAGAACTGTTTTCATATAGTCAGAGTTATGAAAGGTTTTCTTCTCACATACCCCAGAACATGCACAGTACACATGTGTCTAACAGTGGTAAAATGGTACATGAGCGCATTGAAGGGGATTTTTCTGGATTCACTGGTTTTCTTCTCATCTTCACCCACAGTTAAGTAACCTGACTGAGATCCATGATCAGATCAGTGGCATGGCCCGCTGTCCCTACAGTCCCCAGCACAATTCTACCGCCCTACTCACTGCCAGTGGTGAGCTCTATGCTGCAACAGCCATGGATTTCCCAGGGCGAGATCCAGCCATTTACCGAAGTCTGGGCACTTTGCCTCCTCTTCGAACTGCACAGTACAACTCCAAATGGCTCAATGGTAAGTCTTTGAGTCACCCCTGAGCCTCACGTTGTTTTGTTTGTTGTGCTTGGTTAGTTATTGCTTAAAACTTCAGTCACACTTCATAAAGAAAAACAAAATCTTCATCTTCAAGGTATAATGCATTTAGTACTGATAAATAGCAGTACTATCTGTGTTCTGCTGTTTCTTCTATGTGTTGCTGTTTAAAATCTAGCAAGTTGAATGTTGGGTCATAGACACATGTAGGCTCATATGTACTCTTCCTTAATGTCTACTTAATATATTTTGAATAAACACAATTAATATATGACATTTTCAGCAGTATCAAGAACCTATTTGCGTACAATTAACTCAAAGTAATTTGACAATGTAAAAAAAAAATGTTTCCAGTATATGTGTCTATCACTTTGGGGCAAGCATCTTCAGATTTAATTCAATGCATGGAGAGTTCATCGGGATCTTGTCAGTTTAGATTCTGCTACCCACAGCTTGCCACGTTGGTCCTAAGAGCCTCCATGCTCAGCTCATGAAGGCAAAATCAACGCTGTAGTTTCTGGCTTGTTTGCAGTTGTGTCAACATCCCCTGGAAGAAGTACCACACTCATGTCCATTCCTCTTTTAAGAAACTGAAAATTACGAGGAAGTACCAGTCAATTACAAGCAAGAAACAAATTCCCTGTTAAATAAACAGCCAGAGAATGGACAGAGGCAGCTGTACAGAAATGTATGGCTGTGTGAATGTCCTGTGTGCTCTCAGCCATCGTCCCTGTGTGTCTGAGTGTATGCTCATGTGAACATTGCCACATTCATGAGGGCAGGGTCTATTCATGCTGTGGGATTCATCGCCTGCGAACTCATGTGATAGTTTGCAGAAGGCGAATCATGATGCTTTTGCTAGTATAATGTGGCAGGAAATATTAAAAAGAACTGTCTGTTCCTGAGCTACACCCAGCTACTCTCTGCCCTGGCGGTGGTCTCACTGTCTCTGTCTCTATTTAGCCCCAGCAGCGACAGATCGACGTCCTCCCAGCTCTGATTCACTTGTCTCAGTGCCACCCGTACCTTCTCAGCCATTTACCTCCAGTTATTAGTTGTCACACATCCCCTTAATCCAGTAAATTAAAATCTAGAAGTTACCATTAACCAGTCAGATTTATATACCAATAAATTCTCAATATACAATATGCCCACACATTAATTGCAGAAAAAAATTGATAATGATACAAGCTGCCCACCAAGATTAGACAAATTCTATACTTTATGGTATTTATAGCTATTTGTGGTTATTTAAAGCCACGTGAAATTTGGATCATCTTCCTCCTGTTCCATCTTCCTTCCACCCCTGTCTCCTCAGTCTTGCTCTCTCTGCAACTCTTAGCTCCACCTCCCTTTTCCCTGTCCAATCACAGGTCTCCTGCTGCACCAATATTTAAATTAATTGGACAGGGAAAATCCTGCCACAGTATAATACTTATTGTTTTGCTTCTTCAAGATCTTCAAAGATTGGGTTGCCTTATGCCCAACTCAAATTATTTGTGTAGGTATACATCCTCACCTCATTAAGGCTACTTATGTGTTCAGATAATTCTTTGTTATGGCAAAGGTATTTATTGTCTATGTGGAGATTGTTTAGTGTCATCTATAATCCCTGCCTACTAGATCCTAGCAGTATTCCCACATCCTTAACTTATAAAATAAAAAACACATGCATACATTCTCAAATATTGCCCAGGGGAAGTTGTCGCCTTTTGAGACCTACTGCTTTCACTTAGGCACACCATCATCCATCCGTCTGTCTGTGTGTATTTTTGTATCTGTCATCTACAGGTCATCTATCCATCTTTCATCTTTCCATCATCTGTCATCTGTCTGTCATCTATCTTTCACGAGCAATTGCTAAATAATACAGTCAACCCAAGCATCCCAGTTTGACTTAGAGCACACATAGAAAAATCTATGCTATCACCACTGAGCCTCTAGTAGCCTTGCTGACTTACTGTTCCCAGAGAGCAATGTGAAAGTTTTCTGAACTGAAGCAGCACCTGGACTTCTCTCATTAACACCCCTTCTTTTGAACTCATTTCAACTCAACCCACCTATGCCCTGTAGACAGTCCACTGCTGTCCCTGAAGCCTGTATTGTGTATCTTAATGTTGTTTTTCTATGTATTGCCAATTTTCACTGGCTGAGCATTGTGTGCAGTTGAAAATCCACTATTTTTTTTCCTATTGGCTAACTGCTTTGATCTGAGTTTTTCTTCAAATATTCCCTTCTCCATGGACCATCATCCTGACCACGTTATTAAAATTCACATCTTTTGCTCTCTAGTCCTCATAGTCCTTCGCCATGTTCAATTTTTAACATTAGTCACTATAGCCTTTTACCATCTTGCTTCTACCTTTGAACAAAAGGGGCATTTGTCAATCATTGGAGTGAAACTCTCTTGTGCACTGCTTTCTTTTACACTTGCAGGGTTATGTACTTGGGTGTGGTTGATGATAACTGAGTAAATGAGTTAGCAAATGCCATAGTCTGTGTCCTAGAGGTCACAGAATAAAATCTTACCCACACCCTATATGAAATATGTAGAGGGCAACTCTGTCCCAAAGGTGGAGCTCCCATGAAGGGATTAGTGTCCTCTTAAAAGAATCACAGTGAGGAGAGCTGTCTCCCCTCTTTCATCATTTGAGATCTGTGAGGTTAGAAATAAATTTTCACCCAACATGAAGCATGCTGGGTTGGCAGTGTTCATCCCCCAGCCCTTTGAGAAAAAAAATCTCTGCTCTTTATAATAAGCAAATTCGTATTTTTTTTTAATCGCAATCTGAATGGACTGGAAAAAAATAAAAAAGAATACCTGACATTTTTGTTTCCCTCATTAGTTTGTGACTCTCTTGAGGGCAAGGGTGAGGTAGGGTCATCCTTGTGGTCTTATCGCCTTAGGTTCAGTCAGTGCTTATTGAAAGAGTAGGAGAATAGAGCATCTCTTAAATAGAATAAATAGTGTTGTTATATAAGGCAAATATCTCGGCTGTAACCTAGAATCATAAAAACAAAACAAAGCAAAAAAAAAAAAAAACAAAAACAAAAACAAAAAAACAAAAAACAAAAAAAAAAAAAAACAACAAAAAACCCTCAAAACAAAACAAAAACCAAGAATTGTATCTTTCACACTGACTCTGGATCCAAACATTCACCTCCAGCTCATCTGCCCCCACTTCAGCCGTTGTATAATCACTTATCAAAGCCAGTGTAATTGATGGACTAACATTATGCCGGCATCTGGAACATTAACTTGTGTGTTTGAAGGCGAACATAATTTTCAAAACCAGATTTTTTTTTCCTTTGTGTCAAAACCACTCTTAAAACAAATTTATGTGTTTAGAGAAATTTCTTAACAGCTTTAATGCATTAAAATATTAATCATTACTAACCCTTATTAAATGATTACTGTAAGGCAGGGCAATAAATGTTTAATAGCCAAAACTTAAAATAGAAGCTGTAAAACTCGTCTTCATGAAAGTGACAAGTCAGATTGAGGAAAACAGTAAATCTATGAAAGAAAGAGGAGAGGGCATGTACAAGACAGCACTGTGTGATCAGATTTGGAAACTGAAGTGACTGTGTGTCTACATAGGACATGGCAAACAAGTGCCTGAGTGAACTTTAAAAACACACCATGAGCTCGGTGTGGATGGCATCTTATTAACACCCAGGGACTCGCTTGTTTCCTCATTTGAGGAACCATTTGCTTGGCTGACATGCAAATTCCTGAGTTCCCTTGAATATAAGATTCTACCCATGGTTGCCTATGGAGGACTCATGAGATCCATAAACATCATTCATAATACAAGTATCATGTTCTGTGATATGTGGCACACAGAAGTACAGTGAAATTTTTAATGTTCCTCCCAAATTTTGTTCCTCAGCAAGATGGATCTGGATGAATATGCTATGGAGACTTGATTTAATGTAGTTTGGAAATTCTTACAAATTATATATTATCCTTATGGTATATGTAAAGAACTTAATAAGTTCTTTTTACGTATAATCTGCCTGTTGGCACAGCTGCTGTAGTCTTGTTACCATACAAGGTACATGGGAAAATCTCAAAGACTAGGGAGAACACTTCACGTAGAAGGGACACCCACATCCAACCCATTAGCAGTCTTCCCTGCAGTCCTCCAAAGGAGATCCTGGCCCTTAATACCCAGATGACATCTTGACCACACCTAGTGAAGACCTAGGATTTAAAAACAGATTCCACTTCATAGCTTGCACCCCTTGCCTACCACATGCTACCAACCCTCTCTGCGTTTAGACTCACATTAGGATATACTAGCATCATACCGAGGCTGTTCCTTTTCACTGATACATATATCTATGTGCAGAACTGCTGTGGGAGAGAGCCATGTGTACTTTCAGAAAAGGTTGATAATTTTCTTCGTTGTTGAACCATTGCAAAAAGGATAAAATGAGCTGAAATTACCCAGCAAAAGACAACAAGTCGGCAGAATGATTTAACACAGCCCTTTATGAGATGTAAGAAATCAATTTTGATACTGCCTTTTGAAATTACATGACATTAACGGAGCACCGAGTGTCTGAAAGCTCCAGAGCCCCAGAGCCCGTGGTTCTCTAAGGAGTTTCTGTACTTGCCAACAAGTCACTTAGAACCTGTGAGTTTTGATTTGTACATCTCAAAGGAGAATGGGTGATACATTGCAGTAAAGGCACAAACTGTGCACCGGTTTACATGAAACTTCACATTAAGATCCACACAGGAGGAGAGACATCTGCCTCCAGAGAAACTATGCAGACATTTACTAGCGCTGACGTAAATTAGAGTAATGTTCCATGCTCGTTGTCTCACAATGCTAGCCACTCCTAATGAGAGTCTTGCATTCCTCCCTTGCTGGCTCTTAATATTGCTTCCTTTCTGTCTGCCCGGGGTAGTTTTGTGGACCATCTTCTTGATCCAAATCCTAGTTATCCTTCTTGTAAGATGCACAGTTCTGTTTCTCTCCCTCTGTTGAGCATTTTTCCCCCCAGTGGATGGCTTCCAGCTTTAGTGCACTCATCACAATCTATGAAAGGCAGCTCGCTCTCTGTGGTTTTATCTTTATTCGTTTTGTTTGTGCTTTCCTTTGGACCCAGTCAAACAAGGAAACAGATAGAACCATCATGTGGTATTACTTATTCTGTTGTAGCTTGTCAAGAAGAAAAATTGATATAAAATAAAATACAGTGTTGCTGCAGAGAGTGTCTTTCAAATGAATTTCATGCGTTTTACTTCATATATATATATATATATATATATACATATATATGTATATATCACATTCTAATATTTCTCATTATCTTTGAATTCAACTAAGCATTGAATGTAAAAATCATATAGATATAGATACTTAGATATAGTAGAGATTAAATTATCTCCTGTTTTGGAAAAAAAAAAAAGGGATTCTAAAAAAGCCAAAAGAGCATCAGAAAGAAAAAAAAAAAAAAAAGGAGCATTGCATCTAGAAATGCCCCACTTTAAAAGTGCTTAGGCATACTTAGAAAATGAGCTCTAGTTAATGAACCTGGAGTCCTGCAGCTTGGAAGATGTGATAAGCATGGTGGTAAAGCAACCAGAGGCTGCACCTAGGCTGAAGGTAGTCAGCGCAGTGGACACCACCAGTGGCTATGTTGCTTTGAGAAGGAATATCTCAGCCAAGTTCCCCTAAGCTGGGGAAGTCTAAACGGGATTAGCTCTTCTTTAGATGACTGGGCACGAGTGTGTGTGGTTCTCTGTTAGTAGGAAGGTGGAACGGATTGTAAGTTATTCCTTCGGGAATCCTTAAACCCCTGTAAACAATGCACTGCGCTTGATTGTGGTCCCCACAATGCCTTGCAGCTGGGCTTACTCTCCCACAATGCACTGAAACTGTTCATATTGCCCATAATGCACTGCAGCTGGTCACACTCCCCACAATGCACTGCAGCTGGTCATACTCCCCACAGTCCTGTAGAGAATAGTCTCTTGAACCAGTGTTTCGGTTTTCCTTCTGCCTTGCCTTCTGAGAGTAGATGGTCACGTGGCTGTACAGGATAAGCAGGGTTATGCACACTCTGCTTTCTTGCGGCCACTTCAAATTCCACAGAAAGTTGAATATCCCTGCCTCCCAACTCTCCATTATGGATTATTAGTCTGTCCTGATTTTCTGCCCCAAATCTTATGTCCCAACCCTGGTTCCATTCCAATCCTGTCTACCCTCATGGTCTCTTAAGCTGGTCCCTCGATTGAGCATTTATCCTATCCTTGGTCTGTGGTCCTTTCTGACCTCACTCCTGCCCTTCCGTCTCCTTTTTCTGGCTACTGCTGTAGATATCCAGGGTCCTAGTCACCATTGCAGTTACTAACTGGCTCTGTCTCGGTGCATTTGCACTGGTCCAGGAAATGGGCAGTGTCTATCTGTTTAAAAGGATCCAATGAATACCCAGGGCAGTATAGGAGCTGTTCAGTGAGCTGGTGAGGGAGGCTTTCTACAGATGGCATTGAAGGCTTTGTGTACTGCACAGTCTCTATAGCCATATCGTCCCAGACTAACTGAAAGCAGTAGTGCCCTAATTTCTTATGCAGAATGGAGGAGGGTTGTCACATAAACAGAGATGATCCATTTACCGTAGTATGTGTTTCTTCAATCTACATAACGAAACAGTTATAACTTTTGTTCTGCGTTTTGATTATTGCCAACCAAGCGCTTGGCACTTGGCATGCATTCCCTTTGAATCTCACAGCGATACTTAAAGTGGTGTATCATTATTGCCATTCTAAATCAGAGAATATAATGGTCATATAAGTTAAATAAAAGTTCATACAGACAGTAGATGGAAGTATTGAGCCATGCATACATATACCTCAGTACTACATGTATGTGATACACATGAACCTACATTGCACGTGCACACAGAGATGTGTGTCATCTATGAAAAAAAATCTATCTCAGATCTAGTTGAAATCTTAGGAAAATGTCTATGGTCACTCATTAAGGGTTAAGGGACATTTAATTAACTTTAAATTAAGTGACATAAGTACCTACATGAAACTGGGTGGTCTAAATAAATACCTAAGTGGAGTTCAACTTTGTTTTGAAAGTTTCTACAGGACATTTTGTTATAGTTATGACAAAGGAAACATAGTGTGGTGGGACTAAAAGGTATAAATAAGGAAACTGCTTCATCGTGACACGTATAAATTAGGGTGATTTGCTGTTTGTCATATGGAAAGAATGTTTTCATTAATGCATTTTCCTAATAGTGAAGCAGCTTCCTGTTGGTAAAACTCGGCCTAGATGCATTTATGCTTCTCAGATCCTGATCATCTTTAAGCACAATATATGCAGGATACGTTTGATCATTCATTGTTAGTATTATTTGAAGTTCTGTCAAAAACAAATTAATGTGAAAGGAACAGGAAGCACAAAGAATGAGACAAAAGCATTTGCCATCATCTATTGTGATCTTACTAAGTGCCAGCCCTTCATCAGACAGTCCTTCAGAGTACATCTTCAGTGCTCTCAGAACTCATGTAGGATGACAGTACATGGCACATGCCAATGGTTCAGTCCAGAGCAGAGCTGCAGCACACATGGGCTCCATGCCCAGTCATGTCAACTTTGCTTTTCACAAGCATTTTGCAAGGTGGCCTTTTCAAGTGATTTTTCATGGATTTTGATTCTAGTACACATTGTATAAGCTTGACACATTAGGATTCTTTCATATCTTTCATGGATATTCTCATTGATTCTATGTCAGTAACTACCAGTGAAGCAGCCCCCAGATTAACCCATTTAAGAATATTACATTCCCGGGCTGATATTTTGGGCACTAGAATAGAAAGAGTAGATTGAAAGACTTCAATCAGATGGATGCTGTTTGATTTGGGGGCCAGACTCCTCTCTGTGGCTTGTCACTGGCATCCTCTCATCACACACATGTATTCATGTTGAGAGTCACTTCTTGGTGCTGCCAACTGCACAGTCATCATTTTGTAAATTGTAACACTATTCTTAGATCACAGTGGGCAGTCTTCATCTACTTTCTGACATATGTTGCATAATATTCTGTAATCTGTAATTCACAATCTGTAATTCACAAATATGAGAAATGACAATTTCTCCACTCCCATACTTTTATACATGCTCACATAGAGCTATGTTTCTTCCCATTCTGAATTAGTCAACATGAAATCTTCTATTCATTGATAGATAGCTCTGATAGTAATGATGTATAAATGATCTCTCAGATTGCTCTCTCTAATATCCATCAGAGATAAGACAGCAATGCCCGATTTATAGCTTGTTTGGTTCCTTCAACAACGACACGTAGTAGTTTGCAGTGAATCACACTTTAACAAGAGACAAAAATCAAATAGTGGAGGAAGACAGTATGTATCTTATGATTCTTCCTGGTGAGATTGGTGTCCTCTTCTTCCAGATTTACATCTATAAACACAAGATATTTGACTGCCCGTTTAACGGTTATTTTTGGTATTTTCATTGCATTTGGAAATGCAACATGATGCTAGATGAGTTTCAAAAGTCCTGCTCTCCAAAACATGAAGTTTCCTGATCTAGCAGCTGGTCACACAGGCAGGGACTGGTCATCATCCCAAGGTTCACTGTGGGGCAGCAGGGCTTGTTTCCAAATGGACTTGGTTCTGATACCAGCATGACCATACAGTGTAGTAAACTGCAGAACAATAACTACTACAGGCTCAACCCAAGTTCTGTTTTCTCAAACAAGACAGAAAGGGGGTGAGTCTGAGCATTTCTATTGAAGTGTGTCAGTGGTTTTCAGGCTTAGGAAGGATTTCTATGGAAGAAGGAAGAAGCTATGGGCGAATATGCTGACCTTCCTATGAGAAACTTGCATGAGGCATATGGGCCGGGCCCTAGGAGAGCACTGAGTGGTCAGTTGTAGATGTTCCACTTAAACCTCCAGCTCTGTTGCTGCTTACACCCTCCCAACTACATTCTTGCTAATTAGTCCCTTGAATAGCGTGCCCTGCACTTCCTACTGTCCTTGGGGTTTGAACCCAGTTCCTTTTACTTTCTTAGCAAGTGTTCTTACCTACTGAGATATCTGCTTGGTCCACTGGTCGTATATTAAGGAACTGATAGAATATTATGTTTTGTTTTGTTCTGCTTTGTTTTATGGCATTTCTTTTTCACTCCTTTGTAACTATTAATGAATGTGCAGGCCCTAAGCTTAGACAGTCTGATTTGGGGCTTCTTCACCGTTCACAATGCTGGCTTGTGAACTTGGCTGAGTCATTAAACCCTTTAGTATCCTTCACTATAAAGCAACATCTGTAACACATCACCTATCTCTGTTTCTTGTGAGTTTAGCAGCCCAGAGCATAGCTCACAGATTAGTGCAAGAATAAGTTCCTCAGAGTAGAGTTAATTTTTATTATAAACTTAAGTGGAAGAAACAGGATAGATCACTTCCTTCGTGAGAATTCTCCTACTCTACCACTGTGATGTACTAGAGATAGATGCCACATTTTGTCATATATCTGACCCCACAGTAATGGCAGAAGTGAGTATGTTTGATAAATGTTGGTGAGTCCGCCTCAAGCTTTCCAATTGATTACTGTTAACCTTAGCCCCAGAAGGACACATACACATTCAAGTGCTCCCTATATCTTGTCAGGTTTATTTTTAACATTTGTTTTTAGTTCTGTGCACATGTGTGTATATGTACACACATGGGTACCGTGAACCTTGAGTTGTAGGTATTTGTGAGCCTCCTAATGTGGACACTGGAAGCCAAGCTTGAATTCTCTGGAAGAGCAGTGTGAGCTTTTACCTGCTGGACCATCTCTTCAGCCCTAATCGTTTCCAGTTCACACGAAGTTTACTATTGCTATTGATGCTGGCAGTGGGAGATTTGCCTATTTTTGCTATACTCTCACATTGTGATCTGGCCATGTGAACCTGGGTACAGGATACATCCTGAAATGAAGCTATGCATACAGATGACTCTTTTCTTCAAACACTAAGTATAGTTTTGCCATTTGTCTTTGATTTTGGCATCTGTTTCTGTAATAGTTCTCTCTTGGAGATTCTTAATTAGCATTACTTTTTAAAAACCCTTCAGGACTTTATTTGTGTACCATACAAACACCTGCCTTAGTGGGTGTATCTCCAGGATCCTAAAGTGTTCAGTAATTGTGCATATATCTATTATCATGTCATTCTTTAGTGCAATTTAGTTTGTTGATTCCTAATGTATCTGCTTCAGGTTAAAGCAACAGTGACCTAAAAACAAATGCTTGGTGGCATAGAAATTAAATCATTTGTCAGGATTTGTGTGTATGCTTTTATTTATTTAATTAGCCTAAGAATGATATAAAGAGATGAAGGAAAAGCAGAATAGATATGCTAATTGTTGTGTTTTTATGTTTTTAAAATGTAAAGCTGTGTTAGGACATTTTTGATGATAGAGAGATGATTGAAAATTGGTGACAGTTCTCCTGGACATGCTTAAAGTTGGGTCAGTGTTAGTGTTGTGTCCTGACTATTCCAGCTCCTAGATGAGCTTCTGTGTGTCCTATTAACATTGAGGGCTTATCTTGCTTGCAAGACTATTCTTAGTCATCTTGTCAATAGAATTCAAACTGGTGCAATCAATCAAATATTGTCAAGTACAAGGCCAGGTGAATTGCCCCATAACAAAGCAATTGTCCCTAAAAAGTGGATCCTTGTAGATATAGCTGCTGTGTCTCTCCATTAATTCTGAACATCAAAGGTTACTGCCATGATTATCCTAATTACACCATAAAATTCTGGTGTTTACTGAATGAATTGAGATGCCTTGAAAATAAACAAAAGAGAGGTGGAAGTGGTTCCTGGGGGTTTTAGAGAAAATAATTAGGGCATGAGTGTGTGTGAACACAGCTCTTCTATTATCATTAGGATCAATACCAAGTTAAGAAGATAGTACTCTAGGTGGTATGTGTAAAATTCTGATTCCTAAATTCCTAATAAGCCTGATGCTTAAATCATGGCTTCACCATGATTTTAGCATTTGTATATTCTCATATTTCCACTGACTATGAGACCATAATGCTTCCAGACTATTTCAACACTCATTTTCTCTCTCCATGGATTCCCTTGGTGACCTAGAAATCAGAAAACAAGGCTTGATTGTCACAGTTACCGGGTCACTATAGTAACAGTGGATGCTAAAGCTAATTCAGGCTATCAACCTTGTGGTTTGTATTTTTGACTCCGTTTTCATCTTCAAAAAATCATTTTTAGGGCCCTAGTGAAAGCTCATAAATTATGTCCAGTAACGTTCATAGGTTTCATTGTTATGCTCAAGTGTTACTGTAGAGTCCAGAATTCCCCATACGTATTCAGTCCTTATTTTCTTCCTCTCTTTCTCATGTATAAGGAAGGATTTTCCAACAGTCGAACACATATTGATCTGTGAACATGTGCTACTTTCTCTTTGGTTTGTTTTGTCTCATTTTTTAATTCCTTTTCTTTTCTTTTGGGGGATTGCAATATACTTAGATCATTTCCCTCTTCCCTTTCCTCCCTGCAAACTCTCCAATATAGCATTCCTTGCTCTTTCAAATCCATGGCCTCTTTTGTCATTAATTGTTGTTCCATTCATACGTGCAAATGTATATATCTAAATTCCTAAATAAATTCCTAAATGGCACCTATTGCCTTGTGAACTTGAGTGCAGACTTAACTCAAGATGACTGAGGGAAAATCACACTGTTGATCTCATATTAAGACATGCAAAAACATGCATGGAAGCAATATAGCATGCAACAGTAAGCAACAGTAAGCAACAGTAAGCAACAGTAAGGTGCTTTCAGAATCTTACAGTTTTCCCCCTCTCTTTTTTCTTTCTTGTAAGCACTATTTGTTGTCAACCATAACAATATTTCCTTTGAGAAAAAAAAAAAAAAGATTATCAGAGAAGAGTTAAACAACAGGAATGGCATATGATATTGAGATTTTTCTCCTCTTGTTTTCAGAACCAAACTTTGTGTCTTCCTACGACATCGGAAATTTCACCTACTTCTTCTTCCGAGAAAACGCCGTGGAACATGACTGTGGGAAGACGGTGTTCTCCAGGGCTGCCCGGGTCTGTAAAAATGACATTGGAGGGCGATTTCTTCTGGAGGACACCTGGACTACCTTCATGAAGGCTCGCCTCAACTGCTCCCGGCCTGGTGAGGTGCCCTTCTACTACAATGAGCTGCAGGGTACTTTCTTCCTGCCGGAGCTGGATCTGATCTATGGTATCTTCACCACCAATGTGTAAGTAGCTGCAAATGTCCCCTCTGCTCGCTCTGCCACTTGTCCTGAATGGGCCTTTTGTTCTCTGACCTCTGAGGGTTTAAAGTTGCTCTAGAGGAAGTCTTTCTTATTTTCCTGGGCCAACAGCCAAAGAACCACAAAAAGAGTCTTTTCAGTGTGGATTCAGTATTAGGTAAAGATATATGCTTTGCAGGACTCGCTTTAGGAAAGGAAAGCTCATTCCAAATATTTTTCTTTTGTCCTTAGGAAAAAGGAGTATTGAATTATTGTATTTTGGATTGCACCTTCCTGATGAGTGAGTGTGCTCTAGACACTATAGGAAGTGCTGATGCATATCAGAGCTATTTTTTTAACCAAATAAGTCCTAGGTCTACCACATGCACATCAAACCCTTTGGCACTTTTACATATTCTCATCGCTGCAGTTCTCTTTGAACTGTTCTCACAGTTGTTGGGTAGGAGTACAGTATGGAAAATACTCCTGAAAATGCAATGTATAGGTGTGCTTTAATTTTTTTTTAGTTATTTTCTTTATTTACATTTCAAATGTTATCCCCTTTCCTGGTTTCCCCTCTGAAAACCCCCTTTCATATCCTCCCTCCCACTGCTTCTATGAGGGTGCCCCCCCCCCCCCAGCCCCTGATATCCCCATTCTGGCATTCCCCTACACTGGGACATTGAGCCTTCACCAGATGTTTGGTTTTTGTTGTTGTTGTTGGTGGTGGTGGTGGGTTTTTTGTAGAAGAGTCATATATTTTTGCATAATAAAAAGAGTGTTGTCTGGAAAGTCTGAGCTTTGTGATCACATTATTCTTGCCTGGATCTCTGCAGTTACCTGAAATGCAGTGGCTATTTTCCTGTCATGGCACTTTGTGTTTTTCTCTTGGGAAGATGTTTCTAACCTCACAACAGATAGTATCTGGCTTAGGAAAGCTTGGGAAGTTTCTGAGCTCTCACTCAGCCTTTCCTTGGTGGGATGTCTCGTGAGCCTGCATTTGGCTTGCCTTTCTTTAGCTGTGGTTTTGTGAGAAGATCTCGAGTATCTACTGCCCATCTGGGTATTAAGGACCATTGAGGAACTCTGGTAAGTACTTCTCTAAATGAGCGGTGCCAGGTATAGTTCTATAGTGCAGGTTCTGACTTGGAGCTCCAATCTGGAGATCTAACAATCTACACAAAAGTCAAACAGTTGCTTCCATAATTCGAAGTAGATGCCAGAAAAGTGCTCATAGGTGGAATACTGACCCACCCACGTCCATGGCTTTAGTTCTGTTTCATTGTTGATGACTGACTTGCATCCTGGAAAATCTTATCTCTGCCCAAAGTAGTCATTGGATTACCCTGTGATGTCTTCTCCTCTCTATATATAATTTCCTTTAACATTTGTGTGTGTGTGTGTGTGTGTGTGTGTGTGTGTGTGTGTGTGTGTGTATATATATATATATACATATATATATATATATATATATATATACATGAATGAATGATATGGGTGTATATGTGTATGCATGTATGTATGGGTATACATGTTTTCCAGCGTATGCATCTGCATGAGTTTGGAAGCTCAAACCTGATGTTGGATATCTTCCCCAATTTCCATTATTTATTGAAGCACAGACTCTCACTGAACTTAGAACTAGCCAATCCTGGCTTTCTATCTAGTCAGCCTGTCTCAGGGGTCCCAGTCTTTGCCGTCTAAGTGCTGGGATTATAGGTAGCCAGGTGTTTTGCCTGGCTTTTCAGGAGTTCTGTGTCCCAGTCTTCAAGCCTCACACTAGAACAGGAAGTGCTTTATCTACTGAATCATCCCTCCATCCTCTCCTTTGCTTTACATCACTTTGCTATCAGAAGAAGCCTGCCTACAAATGGTGTGCTGAAGAGCCCCGTGCCCATGGACTCCTGCTTCCTTTTTCTCTATTCTCACCACTATTGATGAGTGTTTATGTTCACTGGATGTAAACATTCACCACACTGACTGTCTTACTTCAACTTGACGTTAGAAAACTGTAGTATGGATAGTTTGCTGCCACCCACTTCTCAGTGGCCATTTCTATTGTAGATTTGCTTCTCAGACCCAGAATCAGTTTTACTACTTGAAGATTTTCTTTTTCATACAAAACCAAAACAAAACAAAAAAACCAATTTCTGGTTTCTAAAGTTGATTTGCTTTTCAAAACCTTGTTTAAGAAATAGAGTCAGCCTCACAAGATGAATGCTCAGTTGCTCAACTGACATCAATTTTATACACTCTGGGAGTTTGCCTTACATAGCTCTCCCTTTGCTGACTCTGAGACAAAAATAACAGCAGCAAAAGCTCCCATTTGCAAAGTTCTATAGGTTCCATGCCTGCCTGTGCCATTTCTAGGTGGCTTCTCAACCTACCTAATGCTGCAGTACTTTAAAACAGTTCCTCATGTTGTGGTGACTCCCAGCCATACAATTATTTCATTGCTACTTCATAACTATAATTTTGCTAGTTGTGAATTGTAATGTAGATAGCTGATATACAAGATATATGATATGCAACCCCCAAAAGGGTCATGAGCCACAGGTTGAGAACAACTGATTTAGAGTTGTCAAAATGTTTCAAGTACTGTTCAGGACTGCAAATGTTCACCATCTCAGAAGCCACCCAACATCAACTCTCTCCAGACAGACAAGATTCCTCATCACACTTACTTTCAGCTGTTCACCAACTTCATGATGGGCTCCAGCTCTCCCCTTCCCTGGCTTCCATCTTACCTTCTTGCATGAGGCAACATTCTTGAAGAGCAAGAGAGGGGATGAGAAAGGGAGAGGTAGGGAGAGGAAGTAAAGGAAGGAGAGAGAGGAGGACTGAGGAGGGAAATAGAGATCCCCTCCTGACTTCAATTAGAAACTATGACTTTGTGTGGCTGTCTCTTAGCACTAAAGGGTGGAATGTCTCTGTTCAGGCTCATTTCCTCCACTGGGGACTCTGGAGTTTTCTTCACCTTAGGCATAAGGTAGACTTCATGAGTTGGATTACCACTGGAATGTTTGTTTGTCTATCTGTTTATTTGATTTGAAGGTTTTTATATTTTCTATCATGACAGAGAGCTAGGAGATAGCTCAGCACATAAGAACATTAGAAACTTTTGCATAAGAACAAAGTTTTGTTCCCAGCACTCACATGGCAGCTCACAACTGTCTTTAACCCTAGTTACAGACAATCTAATGCCCTTTCTGGTCTCTGTGGGCATCAGGCATGCATAGATACATACAGACAGACACTCATAAATGTAAAAATGAGTAATGCTTCTTTTAAAGTTAGTGTCACACCACTATAGCTGTGTATAGTATAGAGAGTATGTGACCTACATAGTATAGTTTAATTATATCTCAGTATAGGTATATATAGAATAAAGTTGTTTTGGGGGCCTTAGAAAAAAAATTTTATTGTACTGTTTCTTCTAAGTGAGTTGATAAGATTAAGAACCTTTTGAAACCTCTTCTACATTAGTTGGAACAAAAATTTAAGTCCTCATAATTCTGGACTAACCAATTGTGTCCCTGGCATCATTATAAAATTTAATTATTATTACTTCTTAAATTTTTTATGTATATGTGTGTGCTTATGTGCATCAAATCCATGCAGGTGCCCATAAAGACCAGAAGGTTTCAGATCCTTTAGAACTGGAGACACAGGCAGTTGTGAGCCACCCAATGAGGGTGCGGGGAATTAAACTCAGAATCTCTCCAAGAGCAGTAACCACTCTTAACTGCTGAGTCACCTCTCCAGCAAGCCCCCATTCCTGCATCATTCTCATCTACCGAGTCTCTAAATAAAGTTCTGAGATAGTTAATATACAGTATTGACTACACTACACAATCTGCTTGATTGCTCATGGAGGCCAGATGGAATACCTGTGTTCCAAAGATATGTTGACCATTATTGCTTCCAGTTTTCAGTAACTTATTCAGAGGCTGATATAGTAGTGCATAGCTGGATGGGGTCGCATGCCTGTGAGGGAGATGCTACAAAAGAAACTGGGTATGCACTTTAATTTCTGTATGTTGATCTGACTCAAGAGGATAGATTGGAAAAAAATAATAGGGGTAGGGTCCTCATGTAGCTCATATAAGCCCTTTCTTCCCCACCTGTCTCTTTCAGAGTAAGTAGAACAGAGAAAAGACAGAGGGTAGATGCTTTAACAAAGGCACTATGCCCAACAGGGTCATAGAGAAATTTATCCTTTGCCAGCTCAGATGATCAGCTGTCAGGACTTCCTAGGGAGTCCCTGAGCTGATAGCCATGCCCATGTCATCTCAGTTCAGAGTAAATTAGTGTCTCTGTCTAGAAGAGGATGTAGTTGTTATTGCACTTGGCTTCTTGGCCAAGCAAATGGACTTGGGGACCATGTGGAAAGTAGGAGATATCTGCTTCACCCTCTATGGTCTATGGCATGGGCTGATTCAACTCACTCTCTGTCTAGAACCTTAGGGTCTTTTTAGGGTCTGTAGACTCCTTGTGAAGAAGTAGATGGTATATGCACAAAAGCTTAGCAGGAGGCTCAAGGTGATATTATGATTACTATGGATTGCCCATTATCTGTCAGGTAACTAGTTGAGGCTAGTCCTTGCTGTGTGTCTGCTTCTGACCCAGGGTAGCTGCGTCTCTGAGTGTTACCAAAGTCTAGCCATATGCCCCAAGTCGGTTTCCTCCTTGAATTTAGGAGATGTTCATGTTCTACTTTTCCAAAGATAGTGGAAAGGAAGATAAGAGCAGCAGTCTGAATACATGCACATAAAGCATCCAGTTCCTTTTAATCTCCTTTCTCAGGGCCAGACTCCCAGAACAAACACCATCTTCTATGAGATGTTCTTTGACACTATACACTTCTCACAGAAATATCACAAAGAATTCAAATCCAGATCTTTGTTACAAAGTAGTCAGGGTGCCGCTCCCCATCTATGGGCCTGTGTCAGGATCTCAATGAGTAGGCTTCATTTCCCTTACAGGGTCATGTCTTTTACCTTAAGAAGATTCTGAGATTGTACTGAAATTAGAGAAGTCTTTTGGGCTCTGCCCTTCCCCCTCCTCATTGCTTTTTCAGATAGTTAGATGTGAAGTTCTAAAAGTTTTGTGATTTTTCTCTAAGATGTAGAAAAAAAAAAACTGACTTATTTCTGACCAAATATTGGCTCAGTGCATTAATATGGAAAATACATTCGTGCCCCTCATTTGGTCTTCATTTTCCTCTGAGAGCGATAGCCCGCTTGAAATGCAAATTTGAGAAAGAAGCATTTGCCATCCCCATGCTTAGTCAAAGGGCACTGACCTTGCTGAGCCTTCTGTCTGCAGCTTTCTAGTGGAGCCTGAATTCTGAATGAAGGCTTCCCAACTTCATGTCAGTACTTTCTTAATTTTTTTCTTGCCTTTAGATTTATAATTCCCTTTAAATAATAAATGAGACAAATCTGACAGGCACTCCCTGCAAGATACATTCAGTTTATTATTTTTTTAGAGAATGACAAACACAAACACCTGGAGAATTAATAGAAATCAGAGGTTGGCCAATGGCCACCTAAAGTAGCCAGAGATACAGGTGGAAGAGAGGTGGCAAAATGGATGGGTAGCTCCACCTACTGGAAGACAAAGCCTGTCATCTCTGGAATTAAAAATTCAGGAAGCTTTTCAAAATCCCTTGTTGCTCCTCTTGTAGCTGTGTGAATTTAGTCCCAGCTGGTAGGGTCATATCTGCTATGGATCCCTACTTCATTATCTGGATGTTTGTTTTCACATGAGGAAATCCCAAGGAAGCCCTGGGTGTTGCCCTGCCTTCACCTCTTGCTATATATAAGAGCCTCAAGTGAGCTTGAAATAGCTAAAGGTAGATGCTACCCTGGGATCAGTGGAGGTCAACAGTCACTGTGGGCTCTGACCAGCCTGTTCCTTCTCCTTTCTCATTCTCCAGAAACAGCATCGCTGCCTCTGCTGTCTGTGTCTTCAACCTGAGCGCCATCTCACAGGCCTTCAATGGACCCTTCAAGTACCAAGAAAACTCTCGCTCAGCCTGGCTGCCTTATCCCAACCCCAACCCCAATTTTCAGGTAATCTCAGGGGAAGAGGGCATTACAAGAATCCTCTTTTAAGAATGAAGAAACTCAACATAGTGAGCTTGAGCAATTAAACCTTGGCTTCATGCACAGTGCAGCTGCGGTCTCCTGCCCCCCACAGCACAGCACCATCCTGTGCTTAGCGAGTATCAATAGAACACAGCCTTTTGTGGACTATGGCGCCTAGAAAAGAAAAAGGGGGGCTTTTGTGAGTTGTGGTGACTGATCCTTAACCGAAAAAGGGCAGTCTTCTGCAGTAGGCTAGGAATCCAGGCTTCAATTAGTGCTAATGATGATGGACTGTGTGCCCCAAATCTCTGATCCTTAATGAATGATGTTCCAATGAATAGGGCCCAGGGCACAGAGCAATGGGTCTTGACAAACAGAATTCGAGCTCTAATTGGCAAGTATGGTGAGGCTTCCTGTTGGGAAGGGGGACTGTGGCAGTGGCTGCTGGGAAAAGAGATCTGACTGGTGTGGATTCATCTTTCCGTCACCCAATTAGAATGTTCAAGCTGTGATGTCTTTGTGAAGCATCCCACCTCCAGTGCTCAGAAGAAGCAGAGACCTGGCAATGGTGCTGTTTATTTTGTTAGTTCAGACCACAGCTCTATTCATCTGCTTAAGCTACTGTAACAAAATACTGCAGTTTAGATAGTATTAAAAAAAAAAAGAGTCCCCTGTTTCATCACAGTTTGGAGACTATATCTTCAAGATCAATGTAACAGCAGGATCATTTTCTGGTGAGGTGTTGTCTTGCTTAGGGTTTTTATTGCTGTGAAGATATACCATTACCAAGGTAATTGTTATAAAGGACAGCGTTTAATGGGGACTGGCTTATAGTTTCAGAGGTTCAGTACCTTATTATCATGGTGGAAACCATGGCAGCATCCAGGAAGACAAGGCTGGAGAAGCTGAGAGTTCTACATCTTGTTCTGAAGGCTAACAGAAGACTGGTTTCAAGGCAGCTAGGAGAAGGGCCTCAAAATCTACCCCTACAAGGACACACTTCCTCTAACAAGGCCATACCTGCTTCAAAAAAGCCATACCTCCTAATAGTGCCATTCCCTGGGCCAAGCATATTCAAACCACCAAAGGTGTTGAAGATGACAAGATTTTCCTTACATCATCCCTTAGAAGAAAGACTCATCCCTGGTGTTTCTTCCTCCATCCTACTGGGTCAGACTCCTATGGCATGGAATGCTTCCTAGAGGTCCTGTCTTCAACTACTGCCATGCCGAGAGATAGATTCGACATAAGAATTTTAATGCAGCACACACAAGAGCAGCCTTCTCTGTGGGTCTGTTACTAACAACACAGGCAAAATATTTAACATCATCAAGTTCCAGATACTTGGTCTGATGTGTCATTTTTGTGACTATACATGTGGCATCAGTGTCACATGAATGACACTGTTCTATGTATAGAGAGGGGCATAGCGTCTCCAGGCAGGTCAAATAGCCAGGGCCACAGCTGCTTAGTGGTTAAGCTTGGATCTTACCACTGCCAGCAAAGGAAAAATCCCAATCTCAATCAACTAAGTTCCTGTTAGTAGCAATCATTGACTAGTGATATAAGACAGTCAGTCCTTCCTTCCAATTTTGGGTGGTTTAACATCCCAAATCATAAAACTCATGACTTCCAAGAAAACTGAGCTTTAGAAAAAGTTTAAATTTTTACAGGTAGATTTTGGTAATCATCAATCAATTACAATTGAATTTTTTCCTTTCAATATTTTAAGACTTTTATCAGAGAATGAGGCTAAGAATAAGATAAGTAGTTTGAGTATCATATTTGCACTGCATTGCTTTTCTTGGACAAAATGTTTAGCATCTTCTCATTACTTCCTAGATACACAGGAGAGGGAGGGATACAAGTAAACTTTGCAAATGTCAGCCAGTGTGCATGGTTACTAAACAGTACATTTGATTGAAAAGACTCATGAGAACAACCTGTCTGAAGTCTTCTGTGTCTTTCATGTTGAGTAATTACATATTTCGACTGGATTTTCTATTCAATATAAAGAAGAAAATATATTACCACCTTTAAAAATCTGTTTTATTAAGACCTGAAGCTTAAGAAAATGAACAAAGACATTTAGATTCAGAGCATCCTCCTTTGCATTGTCTGTTGGATTGCAGCTTTCCACAATGAACTGGGTGATTAGGCAAACTTATAATCCTTTACGGATTCCAAACAATGTGTATCTTTTAGGTCATGCATCTGTATATATCCATAGCACATCTAAGTACCCTCGTGTGTTATTATATCAGAATAACATTGAAAGACTTGCTTTTGTTTACTAGTGGAATTAGGTCCATGCTGAACAATGAAGGAGACATGCACAGAAGTGGCACACATGACAAGCACTAAGCTAGCTCAGCTTACATCATCCTCTGAGCATACATTTAACACTTCCAGGAAACTAAAGTTACAGATTATGGTGGTGGTGATATGTGTGTATGTGTGTTCCCAACTACACATAGGTGTTTCCATTTCTAGATTGCCTAATAGCCACATTGTCATAGGTTCCTGATTGATGGTCGAGCTCTCACCCAGACTGGCAGAGAGTAGAAACTCATTTTCAACCGATGAGCCGTCTTTTAGACCTAAGGGTCCCAACATTGACAATAACTAAACATAATATTTATATTTGTTATTGTTGTTATTACTGTTATTGTTTTGGTTTTCACCTTGACAATTAGAATTTTATGTGACACTTTTACAATAGGAAAAATGAAATAACTGAAGGAGCCGATTCAGGAAAATGATTTAGGAAGAGAAATACATCATACTTTAAAAGCTCAGTAAACCTCAGAACACAACAAAGGCTACTAGTCACCCTGATCAGCCACAGTCTCAAAGCCACCCCCAGTGGCATTTGTCTGCCCTAGTAGAGGTAGATCTTAAACCCTATGAAATCATCAGCTATTGAAAATACTGTGGGACTCAGATGGAGAACAGCTAGGTGACAGGCTCCAAAACCTTCCACAGGTTTTATCACCAACAATGAGAAATGATGCAGCCAAAAGGAAAATATCGTCGTGTAGGAGTAGTTGGGGAAGACTGCTTGCGACTCGGGCTGAGATGCAGCTGCATCCTGAGAATCCACGAATACACTCATGTCTTGGCAGCAAAGTGGGAAGGGACAGGGGATCCAGTGGGCATAGACACCAAGGAACATGTAGTCTGGGATGAAGTTGGCCTATTTTGAGCTTGATCTTCAAGTATGGGTATTTAGAATAGGGATTAACATGCTACCCTTGAAATAGATACCATCTGAGCATTTATTATTTTCCTAGCAATTATAGAATTACCGATCTTGTTTGAACAGGCATTGGCATGACAGTTATTGAGGGCTGTAAGCCACATGAGAACACAAGCAATGTATTTCTTTCCAGTTTTTGCAGTTTCTTCTTGTATGGGGTCCCGAGGGTAGTGAGTACCTGACAGTAACTAGGGCAGACCAGTGAGTAAGGTTCAACTCTAAAACTCGCAGCCCTTAGAGAGCTTGATGAGTTGCTATGCAGCAAGAAATACATGCAGTAATGTTGAATAGGTTCCAAATATGGGAAAGAGAATCCTTGGGTGAGATATTTATTATAAGATGGTGTCAGGAAGAAGCAGTAGAAGACAGTTCAAATATAGCTCATGACAAAACAGGCAAACAGCTTACAGGAGACATGATCCATTTTAGCACTCTGCCCCTTAAGCTCCTATATCTGTTTTCAAGGGGAGTGGAGGTCCTTGCTTTTAGACTATACCTGCTGGTTTTCAGCATGCCATTTGTCTTAAAACAGCATGCACATACAAACACTACTTTTATGCGATTGAAGCCAGCAGGTAAGCCATTGTTGCTACCCACACCTCAAGTATTGTCTTTGACTTCAATACAAGTTGATCACAACACACAATCACCTTCAGAATTAGCTGTCAACTGGAAAGGTTTCAGACCAAGTGGTGATCTTTTCTTTTGCTTTAAAAAACTGTTTTCTGGGGGCTTGGAAATATGGCTTAGCTGTTAAGAGCACACATTGCCTTTCCAGAGAACCCAAATTCAATTCCCAGAACCCATATGAAGAACCTTAACACACACACACACACACACACTCAAAAACAAACACATATACACACACTCACACATATTCTCACATACACTCATACATACACATGCACATATAGACACTTAAAGGTAATAATTAAAATATTAAAACACACATATACATTCCTGATAGTCAGTGTGCCCATGCTTAGAGTGTTATTATGTTAAAGTGCTATTCATATAAAATCTATCGGTACAGTCTTTTCAGACCCCAAAACAACTGCATGTGGCAATATCTGTCCATTTCTCTGTCCCATTATTCATTCACTTACTTCTCTCTGGATACCACAGCTCCATGGACCATGGATGTCCTTCCTGCTTTAAGACAGATGCATTTACAATTGGTTGCCTAGCTTCTGAGCTATCAGGAATGTTGTCTGATTCCCGGCATTTACAAGGACTTTAATTTACAAATGCTTTCCTCTCATTACTTTACATCAGCCATGAGAGATGAGCCTGGAGCACAGCCGGTGTGTTCCAACAATTTAACATTTGAGGAGACAAACCGAGAGGCTGGAACTCCCTGGAGGCCACAGGCCATCTTCTGCAGGCCTCAGCTTTACCCTGAACACATCCTTTACATGATGTCAAAGTAAAAGGTGCTCAAAACTAGGATGTGAAATTAAATTCATTGCTCACTAGTTATGCTCAGTGCACTTAACTCCAGGTTTCTCTAATTCCACAATCGGCCTATCATTTTATGGAATATAGGATATTTTATCAAATGCTACAAAAACATAATTGACTTTCAAAAAGTAATTTCCATCTTCTACTCCTGAAACTCTAACCTGTTATAAAAAACATGTATTGGAAATGACATGTTATAAATAGTAGTTTCAGGCAGTGTGGACCCCGTCACCCCTGCTTTAGGAAGTGAGCAGAGGAACCTCATTTCCTATACCAGCCTTTAAAGTTTATAAAGGAAATGAGAGAGGTTGGTGATAGATTTTCTGGTCCTGAGCTGGGCTCTGAGAAATCGGTTCTCTCTTTCTCACCTGCCCTCTTACCTTGTCCTTGCCACCTCCTGTTGTTTATAACACCTGCCAGCAGCCTTCCACACGACTCTGAGATTAATCCACAACAATTTCTGTGTTTGCTGTGTATCCCAGATCAGTCTCATGAAATTGACACTCCCTGCAAATTGCTCCTTCCTTCCTCTCTCCATCTCCTCCTCCCCACCTTTCTCAGCCCTCTTTTCCTCACTGCTTTTTTCTTCTCTCATTACCAACTTGCTATCTTACTTTGCAAATTCCCAGGTTCTCACCTATTACTTTAAATTCTCCTGAAATCAGAAATACAAATAAATTTAGACCAGCCACAGTTATTCACAGTTATTTGTGTAGCCCACGTGAGAGATAATGTTTACAGATTTAGTTAAGCACCAAGGTGTCACCATGGAGTTCAGGGTTGCTTATGAACCAACCCGCTGTGATAGCCAGGAAATGCATCCATCTGTATGAGCCCAACTGCTTCATGGTCAATGTCAGCTCAGCTTCATCAGTCAGATGCAATCGTATTGCAAGCTGACAGACAGCTACTCCCTAGAGACCCGACAGAACAGGAGGCAATTCTTCCCATCTGCTGTTCAAACTAGAGTCAACAACAGTGCCTGCTCCAATTTAAAATGTCTCATATTCTCTTTACCATACATTGAGAGATCGCAAATATGTTGACTTTCCATCCACAGTGGGAGAACAGGAGGATGCCAGTCGAGGGAGATGGAAGGATTGATTCGGTTGCACACTCAGTAATACATCATGGCTTATTCAGTTTGTAGTTTGTTCCATTTTCGCCTCCATCTGGTAGCCACGTGAGCGGTGGGCATCCAGCTTTTACAACCTGGCCTGTCTTCTCTTGCAGTGCGGCACCATGGACCAGGGCCTGTACGTAAACCTGACGGAAAGAAACCTACAGGATGCTCAGAAGTTCATTCTGATGCATGAAGTGGTGCAGCCAGTGACCACAGTGCCCTCTTTCATGGAGGACAACAGCCGCTTCTCCCACTTAGCTGTTGATGTTGTGCAAGGCAGGGAGACTCTGGTCCACATCATTTATCTGGCCACAGGTAGGAACTCGTGCTTCTTTCAGATGGTTTTCTTGTCTTCTCATTCATGTCTTAAATTCCAAACACTCATCTTTAAGCACAGCCATGGACCTGTATTGTCATGACAAGTGGAACCCACAATGCACGCTTATCTTTGTCAACCTGTCTACTCTTCCTGGATACCATATTTGTACCCTTATGTAGGGGGTGGTTCTAATACTTTGATTTAATTGGTAATCTGGGAGTACTGACTCTAAAGTTCTTGTTCCCCAATTGGTTCTTGATCCATCAATAAAGATGTTGGCCAATGGCTGGGTGAAAAAGGCGGGGTTTCTAGGTTCCTGAAGGTAGGAGAGGCAGGAAAGAGTTTTATTACCGTCCTTGGAGGGACACAGAGCCACCAGAGATGTAAGAACTCTGGTAAGTGACCTTTGGACTGTGCCTGGAGTAACAGGAAGAATTAGGTATGCCCAGTCATTGCTAGCCAAGGCATTTTGAGAATAACTGGTGTGTGTGTGTGTGTGTGTGTGTGTGTGTGTGTGTGTGTGTGTGTGTGTGTGTTTCTTCAAACAACAGATCTGAGATAACTCCTGTGCAGGTGAGAGCATGCAACCTACTGGTGGGGTAGTGAAAGCTACATGAAACACTCTTACTATACTGTTAGAATTTTAACTAGGGAGACAATGGCTCCTTTCTTAACTATTTCTGTCTGTCAGTGGTTCTTGGCAAGACTATTTACATCTGGCTAGTTTAAGACAATGAAACGTTTTATTAGGAGATACTGCTGGGAAAAATGTTTTCTGGAGATTTTCATGCTGATTTCTGATTGAAGCACAACAGTGCTCATCTCAAGCTGTTCCTGACAAAGGTTCAGGGAAACATTTGAAGAATGAAGCAGATGCACACAGCGTTTCATATGTAGGACAGGCTATTGTGCTTACCAAACTGTAGATAACAACTAGACTTCTTTAGATTCCAAAGTAAATGTGGAGCAGAAAGCAGGCTCTATCGTGTTTTACTACTCTGACAGTGTAGGGCGCATATCCCTGCCTCTGGAACTATCTCAGCTCCGCCTTCCTATCCCCATACAGAGTGATTTCACTGTGCAGTGGGTTCCTCCCACCCTTTGAGTAGTGTGGTGTATACTTGCCACTTCCTTACAATGCATGGCTACCTTTTTGTGTGGCTGTGAATACTGTATTATTCCTTCATAGAATTTCTCAATTTATACTTGTTTTTTTTTTAATCACTCATGAGATTGCAATGATTTGCTGGCTTTCCACTGTCTTGAATTTATTGGGCACACTGGTTATTTGTGGTGAGCAGGCTGGTTCCATCCTGCCCTGCCCTCCTATGCTCACATTCTTAAAGGGATAGGCAGATAATTAACCAACCAATAAGTAAAGTGCATCACCCAAAGGATGAAGAACCAATGAGATGGGAGCCAGAGGAGGAATGTGTTGATGGATGTGCCTGGGGATGGGTCCTGTTTCTTGGCTGGGTAGGATCTTCCAGTGCCTGAAGCATTGGATGCTGCACACTATAGAGGGAAACTGAACACTGGGAGATGTAGGGTTGGTTAGCTTGGACCAGTGCTACTGAGTGGTTAGTAATGCAAGGAGACAGACAGACCATTGGATGAGGGCATGATGGGTGAAGGACAGTCAGTGGGAAGACTGGAGAGTTGCAGAAGGATCATACTGACAAAGTCATGTGAAACAACTGCTCAGAAAAACAGTTTGCAGAACTGACTCAGAAAAGGAGTGAGTGCTAAGGTATCTAGTTGTCATAGGAAGTCAAGAAGAGAGTTCTCCTCCTCCTCCTCCTCCTCCTCCTCCTCCTCCTCCTCCTCCTTCTTCCTCTTCATTTTAATTCTTGTTCCTACTCCTCTTCCTTTTCTTCTTCCTCATCCTCCTTCCTACTCCTCCTCCTTCCTGTTTGTTTATTTTGAGAGACTAAAAAATTGCTTGTCAGTGAGGGATTGTGTTTCTTTCTGGCTTTGTTTGTGCTTTAAAACCAGAAGGCTTCCTGACACATGGCAGATTTTAAAAGTAAGTAGATTGGATCTTCCCAAAGGTATTCTTGGCCTTTACATCATAAATGTTCATGTTAGTACAAGATAGACATAATTTCTCTTTGGATTTCTAGAGACAACTGAGGTCTCACCTGGCTCTGTGGTAAGAGATGCTGAGAGGCAGAGCTGAGCCAGACTGTGCCTGAGCTCAGGGTCTCAGGATCATTTATCTCCTAGTTCTGGGGGCTAGGTTCAACAGTAAAGTGTGAGCTGAATGGTGTCTGAGGAAAGCTGTCTTCCTGGCTTGGAGATGGCCACCTATTCACACCATCCATATAAGTAGAGAGGAATTTCTGTGATATGTCTCTTTGTTTAGGTTTTTGAAAATAAACTTGAATAGCCAGGCTAGTCTGAAACCCACTGCATAGCCTAAACTGATCTCAAACTCCTGACCCTACTGCCTCAGCTTTAGGAGGCACTGTTTCCTAATACATTTACATTAATGTTGAGGCCATCAACATACGACCTTGCATGATACAAAGAAATTCATACCCATAGGAGTATAATATTTGAGGGTCTTTATTAAAAATAACATGTGTAAAAATAGTCCAACACAGTGAAATTACAGGGCTGAGACAAAAACCACAGCTAGCATCAATTAGCTTTTAAATGGTACATCTAGAAAGTTTCATATGGGAGTCTGATTTAAATGATCTTGTGGACTGACTACTCCCCCATCCCCCATATCATAAATGTACCTTACTTAATTGCATTTTAACCTTAAATCCACAGATAGATGATCCACAGCAGACAGTCCTGCCTTGAGCAAGTCTACCTGTGACTTTGTTCTCGCAGTTCATATGATTAAAAGTATTGGATAAAGCACTTTAATCAAACTTGTGCATTTTTAGGACAACTGCTGTGGCAGTATAGTATAGTGCAGACTATAGTATAACTTTGACAGTCATTGGGAAACCCTGAGTCTATAACTTGCTGTATTGTGGTATTACCTTATTGTAATGTCTGGTCCCAAACCATTAGTATCTCTGGGTTTTGTGGGTTAGTGTTCGCTTAGATTTGGGAGCTACAAAGGAGCCCAGGCTTACTGACTCTGTCCTCACCCTTTTGTACCGACTGAGTCACAAGGCAATGCCCTCTTTGGTTCTACTGGTTTCATGTTTACCTTTTGCTTTAGTCTATTGCCTTTTTAAATCCTGAATCTTTGAATGCACCTAAGTAGTACTAGTTATAATGACAAGTTCTTTTTGTAGACGAAGGTTGTATGTGATGTATGTGTGTGTGTGTGTGTGTGTGTGTGTGTGTGTGTGTGTGTGTGTGTGTGTAACTGTCCTTAGTAAGTTTCCATTGCTTGTTTTCCTAAAAATGAGTTTTGCTACTAAGAATGCAGCCTGGAGAGATGGTGTCCTGCTTTAAACCTTATGCATAACTCAGGTTGGAACACGGAACATTCTCCTGAAAGCTAGAGGGCTGTTAGACTCATTTAACAAGTTTAGCTTTGGACCTTCTATAAATTACCCACATGTTCCATTAACTTCTAAGCAGGCTAGTTACTCTTACAGCATGCGTGTGTATTTTCAAGGAAATTTCCTTGTTTTAAAATTTTAACTTTCAGTAAAATTTAATTTTATACATATTATTTTTAGTAACCAAGTGCAGTATCTATCTTATTTCTAAGGTAATAAAATATATAAATGTGTTATGAGAAGCAGTATTTTGAAAAACAAGCTACAAGTTCCTTTTTACTGCACATATATTGGCTGGCTCTTGATACCCTGACCTGTAAAAAGCAGCAGTTTTGACTTTCCTGATTCTCGAGGCTGTTGCTTATCTGGTGTCTTCTCTGTATCTTATCCTTGTGTAAAGACAAGGACACTCATTTCCTTGGACAGTAGAGCCCGAATCGTCAGTGTGCAGTTTCCCTTGCTACCACTTGACTATAAATTCTCAAGGGATAGAGCATGGCTGTACCACTCACAGGAGTAGAGGTGATGAGCTTGAAAACAGACTCTGATTAGCTTTCAGATTTCTCCTTTGGTGAAAGTGTATATTCTCTCAGCTCAAATAAATGCAAATAGACCACCTGCTGTCAGTGGCCATCCGAGAAACTGGTTTATTTTGCCCCTATTGCACTACCCACAGATATCCAGAGTTTCCTCCTAGTGGCAATATTGTGTGCCCAGTTAATTTCAATGTCATTTCCCTGCCGCCCACCTCCTTCCCAAGATCCTTCAAGGTCTGTTTCTTATGTATCCATCTCTCCCTTCTGAATCTCAGCAAAGGGAAGCCTGTTACCTAGGCCTGACCCTGCCAACAATTTGCCAGTCACTTCTTTGAAGGTTATCTGAGTTGGAGCCTCTGTACATTCCCAATGACAGAACAATTAGGACAGGAACTCTCAAAGTGATTGAATCTTAAATGCATCTGCTTCCCAGTTTGTCACAGAGACTACACCCAAGTCCAGTTGAGCATTGTAGTCTGGGATTCCCCTGCTTCCTTGCCTACAGCACGCCAGATGTTCTGGCAGCCCCGTCCTGGCTATGTAAAAGCACTTCATGGACCTCACTTGTGTCCTTTGTCTCATGTGGACCAGACTCTGGGCTTTGCCTTCGGCATCTGGTGTTCCATTCCACATTTCTTCTCATGGGCCCCGTCTCACAGTTTTCCTTTCCTTCCAGGATTGGTTATTACAGTTTTAGTTTTTCTGGCCACAATTCTGATCTATTCAAAATTATACTGGGTTTAAATTATATATCACTTCAACATGGGTTAAATGTAGATTGTAGTAATTATTGTACAACTCAGAATATTGTGAAAATCAAAGTCAATTTTCTGTCATGCAAATAATACGCTAATAATGGATTATTCACAAACATTTATATAAAAGGCCCATGATTTTAAACAAATGAAGAAAACACATAAACATTTTCAATGTTGTAGTTTTTTTTTTATTATGAACTTGCAAAATTCCCTTAGAAAATCAGAGCAGGATATAAATGGGCCAAAAAGGAGTCTCACTCCCCCCCCCCCCACACACACACACAGTGTACCCTCTTCCCACAGGTTTAAATGCTTCTAGCTGTTTGAATAGCGACTTGTGCTAAGTTTGCTAGCATGATAATCCTCTTTTTCCAGCTGTGTATTTTTATCTTAGAATAAAATATTTATTAAAAAGTTTTAGAAAACGGACCTGGCTCAGAGTCTTTAACAGAGAGACCCTGAGCTCACCAGGCTACAGAAAAATGGACTGCACAGAATCATCCACTGAAGGATTGATTGAAAGTCCATTAGTGACAAAATATGCACAGGGGGAGGGGAGAGGGAGAAGGAAGGAGAGGGGGGAGAGGGAGAGAGAGAGATTGAGAGAGAAAGAGAGAGGGGGATGGAATGATGAAACACATAGAAGGAGATTTGTTTTAAAAGTTCCTAGAAAGAAGGGAATTCTGGGAGATCTATCCTACTGTAAGGGAAATGATTATATTCTAACACCATGGCAACTGACTCAAAGATGAAGGTGTCTAGAATGGGTGTGTGCAATGAGAAATAGTGTGGATTCTACATGGGCAGGGCCCACAGACAATGTCTATGAAACTGTAAAAGGTCATGTGCTGTTTAAGCTTCCCAAGAAGCTAGTTCTGGGGATGGAATCATCTCCACCTCCATTACAGACCGAAGCATGCTTGTCTTTAAGTGTACTCTACGGGCCCTTGTCAGAGACATGGAGCAGAGAACAGCCACAGAGAGAAACCCTATACCCTTGAGAACAACAAGAAGGTGAACCATTTCCCATGGAGACCATTATTATCTGTCCCTTGCTGGTATTTGCTCTTTACTTAGAAGCACACTAGAAGGGGCGCTGCAATGCCTGAGACTCACTCTATGAAAATCCTGCTTGGATGCCTTAGAGTCTTTTCCATTGATTTCTGATGAATATTTTAAGTGCCTGATTTGGTTATTGTATTAGTGACTTTTTTGTTGGTGTGAGGAAACACCATGATCAAGGCAGTATATTCTTCTATACATGTTTATTTGGGTTCCAAAGGATTCGATTCCATGATGGTGGAGTAGAGGCAGAGGTGGCAGTCAAGGTGACTGAGTTGAATCTGATGGCTCATATCCTGACTCACAAGCACAAGGCAGAGAAACCAAACTAGAATGACATGAGTATTTACATCAATAGTTTTCAACCTCTGGGTTGTGACCTCTTTGGCAATTCTCTAGCTCCAAAAGAATTTACATTGTGATTCATAATAGTAGCAAAATTAATACTTTATGAAGTAGCAGTGAAAATAGTTTTATAGTTGGGGTTGGCCACCGCAAGATGAGGGACTGTATTAAAAAGTCACAGCATTGGGAAGGTTGAGAACTACTATTTTAAACTCAAAGCCTGCCTCTGGTGACACACTTCCTCTAGCAAGGCCATGCCTTCTAAGTCTCACCAAACAGTACTCTCTACTGGGGACAAAATGTTGCAATACATGAAACTATGGGAAACATTCTTATTCAAACCTCTATCCAAGGTGACACTTTTCTGCCTATCTACTTACCTACCTGACTGCCTGCTACTTGCTATTTATTTTGTTACATTTGCCTGCTGATAATTAAGAAACTCACTCCACTAGGATGAAAAAGATGGCTATTTAGATAATTTCTCTCAGCTATATATCACATCCACATAGAGAACTAATAAATCTCTCTCAAGATGTCATTAAAGAAAATTTCCTGAGACAAAAGAATTGAGTCCTCATATATCAACACATACTATATCTCAGTAATAATGATTTCAAATAATTTTAAGATATTTTAAATTATAAAGGAAAAGAATTATACAGATATTTAGAGATTAAAATGCTTACAATTTTTTAAAAAATGTCCAGAGGAATCTCCAAATATTCTGCAGCTGGCTAAGTCCATGAACCATCAAAAAATTTTCTAAGAAAACTAAAATGTAATTCAAAAATATTATAATCTCTCTGAGAATAGGGAAAACCAGAAGGAAAATGAAATTTTAGAGCAATGGAATATCAAGGATCTTCAGGAACATGAAGCGAGACTAATTAGCGTCTCAATTCAGCCAGGGATGGAGATTTGAGACGGAAAGAATAAGAGAACTAAATACCAGATTTTAAACAGAACAGAACATTTAAAATCACACAAAAAATTAACATTTCTCAAGAGATTTATTATAAGCTAATCTTTCTTTCAAAAGTAAATATGCATTGAGAAATTATGGACATAACACCTAACTACTTTTAAAACCAGCATGTTTCTACTTCTAGACATAACAGAAAAAGAATGAAATGAATAAAAAACCATAATCATCAAGTAAATCGTTGGTGGCTGAGAATCTGTTTCTCAGCTGGCAAAGGATGAAGGTGTTGTGTTAGACCAATGATGGGAAGAGGACTTTAGCCTGGGATAAATACAGTACACACAGAAGCATAGGGAAGGGTAGCTTATTAGACCATAAGGATGTCCTCGGCTTCTTTCCACTCCATTTCTTCTTCATCCTCAGCTATTTTCTCTGCCTCAGCTGTGGCCAGGGAATATCTACATTTTTCCAGATGATGCTGGATAACTGGTGGCCAAAAGTCTCTGATTCTTCCTGTAATGCCTGGGCCTGGATGAAACACCCTGTGATGGTTTGCATATATTTGGCCCAGGGAGTGACACTATTAGAAGGTGTGGCCCTGTTGGAGTAAGTGTGGCCTTTTTGGAGTAGATGTGTCCCTGTGGGTGTGGGCTTGAGACCCTCACCCTAGCTGCCTGGAAGCTAATATTTTGCTAGCAGTCTTCTGATGAAGACGTAGCACTCTCAGGTCCTCCTGTACCATGCCTGCCTGGATGCTGCCATGTTCCCTCCTTGATGATTCTGGACTGAACCTCTGAACCTGTCACCCAGCCCCAATTAAATGTTGCCCTTTATAAGACTTGGATTGGTCATGATGTCTGTTCATAGAAGCAAAACTCTAAGACACACCCCAACACTGAGCATGAAACTTATAAGATATGGATGTATTGATTGTAGAGTGGTCTTGTGCCATTCAGAGACTAGCAAGTACATTACCCTTTCTCAGGTCCTCCCAATGGTCTGGGCCATTTGTCTGAACCAAGGGTCCTAGTAGAATGAACAAATAGATGCTTCATTGTGGATCACCATAAAGGGTATCTTGGTGGGACCCAAACACATAGCATTACTCTCCTGCTTCTCTCTCTCTCTCTCTCTCTCTCTCTCTCTCTCTCTCTCTCTCTCTCTCTCTCTTTCTTTCTCTCTCTCGACAGAAGAGAGACAGACAGATATCCCTTTTTCTTTTACTCATATAACCCTGAGCTTGTATTAATATTGACACATCATCAGTGTTTTCCATGTACTTACAATAAGGGATCCAGAAATTGCTAGAAGCCATGAGGACATGTAAGGTATCATGGCTTCTTATGTGCACATATTAATAACATATTAACTTATCATGTTAAAAAAACTTGGATATTTTATTTAAGTTTAATAATAACTGACAAAATTTTAAAGCAAATAAGTAAAGGGAAATATTTCATGAGTCTAGCAATTGCTTGTTGTAAGTCCTGGAGAAGAATTAAGGAACAGCAAGTATAGACACAAGGTGAAATGTGGCCAAGAGTTCTTAAGTAGTATCTATGCCTTCCAGTCTATTTGCCATAATACTAGACTATTATATAAAATAAATAGGCACTTTAGATGTCACTGTACTAAATTAGATAATAAAGTCTAGACTGTGAACAAGGCTGTTTCTCTCATAAACAATCCAAGAGAAGGCGGGTTTGGCAGGCATGGCTAGCAGTTAGGCAATAGTGATATGACTGTGGTATACTTTTTTTTTTGGCTGTCCTGGAACTCACTGTTTAGACAAGGCTGGCCTCACTGAAGGTTGAAGATCTCAATCAACCTCTATCTCTAGAATGCTGCGATTAAATATGTGCACCACCATACCCAGCCAGGGTGTAGATTCTTGTAACAAGATTAATATCCACCCATCCACCCATACCAAGGTAAAATGTGATTGGGAAGAAAAACAAATTCAAGTGCAAGTTACAAATTCAAACAATTCACAAACATATAGTATATCTGAGGTATAAGTTTTATTTGTAAGGGGTTAAGGAAAATAGAAGTCTTATGGGTGGGTGAGGCACTTATCAACTAGATAAGGGCAGGTATGGGTTAAGTCAATGAAGAGAAAGTAGCCAATCAGGTAGGTTTCAGAGGTGCTTTGATGTACAGGAATGGGTCCAACCCAGAATGATACGTGAATGTTCTTGATGTGGCTAACAGATAAGCTTTCATAAATAATGTGAAAAATAGAGCTTTTTTACTTCAAAACTCACCTGAGAGGGTTCAGCCCTGAAGAGTGCAGATAGGTATCCTACCTTCAAGAGGTTCCTTTACAGAAAAGGCCAAACAATTAAGTCAGTAATTAAATGTCAAGAGGGAAGGGAAAGTGAAAGACAGAATGGGGAGGTGAGGGCCTCAGTAGTTGGAATTTATACAAGAGGATGATGGAAAGAAAATACAGAGTGCATTCAAGTTCTGGTGGTATTTGCAGGAACATATTTCCCATGGGATAGCCAAGATGAAGATAGACAGGGTAAATTGAGGAAGTGATGGGGGTCAAGACCTGGCAAGATGACACCTCAGAAGATATTTTTGTATGTCACACAAGAAGCATGATGGGGGAAGATGTGATGTTTGCAGAATCAGTTCACATAAGGGACAGCATCAGTTAAAGTGAACCTGACACAGGAAAGGACACTTATAAAGGTATCCACTTATGGTTCTGCTGTCACCTATACTTGCTGAATCTTGCATCCCTCCCTGGAGGCTGGAGAGGAGGCTCTTTCTCTCCCAGGCCATCTACACCCTGGGCAGTGAGCCCAAAGAAGAGGAGGACTTGTCAGGGCAGTCCATAGAATGCAGCAGCTGTGACAACAGGGAAGAGGCAAGATGGTGCCTTTGTTCAGCATAAACAACAGGATAAGGATTGTAAGGAATTTTACAATGAGAAAGACCAACTACTAGAGAGAAAATAAAAGAAGAAGGAGGAGGAGGAGGAGGAGGAGAAGAAGAGGAGGAGGAGGAGAAGAAGAAGAGGAGGAGGAGGAGGAGAGGAGGAGGAGAGGAGGAGGAGGAGAGGAGGAGGGGAGGAGAGGAGGAGGAAGAGGAAGAAGAAGAAGAGGAGGAGGAGGAGGAGAGGAAGAAACAGAGGAAGAGGAGAAAGAGGAAGAAGATGAAGATGAAGAAGAGGAAGAAGAGGAGAAAGAGGAAGAAGATGAAGCTGAAGAAGAGGAAGAAGAGAAAGAGGAAGAAGAGGAAGAAGAGGGAGAAGAGAAGGAAGAAGAGAAGCATTCCCCTTGAGGTCTTTGGTTTAGGGAAAGGTTGGCTTTGACTATCTGTTGCAGAAAATAGAACCCATGAATCTGATTGACAATGGACAGCATCTACCTGAGAGGGAAGAATGTGGGAAAATGTGAGGCAGAGGCTTCAAGGAGCATGAAATACACACAGGGAAGAGAAAGGAGATGGCTTTGTTCAGATGAATCCCAGACTCACTCTGCCTCTTTGCTTTGCTTTGCTGTGGGTTATCACAGATGCAATACAGTGAATGACTCCCACCCATGCTCCTTCTGTTCCTTTCCAAGTGCACTTTAAATATGAAACATGACATTTTTATTGCTACTTTTTACTAATCATTATTAAAGTCAAGAAATCAGTGTCTTCCAATGTGATCGTGTACATTAGTAGCAGACAAACAACGTTCCAAAAATTTCTTCTGCGCAGGATGAATTTTCCAACAAGTTCAGCAAATGCTAAAGTCCCAGTCCTGACTTGACATCTGTGTATTGTTTCTGGTACTCACTGTGGAGCTTTTGTTTCCTTCCTAAGGAAGGCTATGGGAGGATACATGATAAGAGTAAGCCCCACCCTTCCCTTTCCTTTGGGGGAACAGATATCAACTAGTCTACTTACTATGGCCACACTTGATGAAAACTCTCAGTATTTGCAAGCAGTTGACAACTAGTTAAAAAACATGAAAAAGCATTGGTGTTTGTTCAACACTCATACTGAAATTAGTTTTTAAGAGAGTCACGGGATTCTGTCCTTTTCAGTAGAAATTATAAATTCATGCCTAATTCATATTTTTATGAAAATATGAATGGGGTTTTATGCAAGAGATTCTTGTATATTAAAAGAGGTCACTGTTTAATATGAGTTCCTATTCAATACAGGAAGATTGAATTTGTTGAGAATACTCGCATCAATTAATATAAGTGCAGAAAAGAAATCTAATAATTAAATATTATTAAATAATCAAACTGGGTGTCCCCTCCCACACTCATAAATATGCTACAGTTTCTGACTGCTCCCAAAATCTCAAGTGTGAACTTAATGGGAAGATGTGCTTAGTTAAACTAAGATGAGGTTAAACTTAAGTTGTAGGTTACCTCTACTCTAATATAAATGGATGGCTTACACAGTAAGTGAGATAATCAGGATTAAATCAAGTGACCACACAAGCCAAGCTGTAGAGGCCCAGCTACAAGGCACAGACACTAGGAGTGCACGGCCAAGGGCATCACTAAGTTGAGGCGAGATACATTTCTCTTGAGAACTTCAGGGCACATGGTTTCTTCAAGACTTCATTTCCATATCATGGCATCCAGAACTGTGAGATCAAGTGCCTGTCACCCTAACTCCCCCAGAATGTGGTATATTTGCATGTGTGTGAAAGGAATGGGTGTGTATTCATGTTTGCATATGTGAGGCCATTTGTAGATGTGGGTGATCTAATGAGGACCAGAGACATAAGACACCTTCTGTGATACCTGCTTCCCCCACCCTCCCCCACCCTCCATAGGCAGGGTCGAGCACTAGAACCCAGAGTTTACTGATTGGGCTAAGATGCACAGCTTCCTCGGGAATCCCATCTGTTACACACAAGAGAGTTACACAGAGACTGGAGTCTGAAAAATGATCTTAAAGCTTACGATGTAAGTGCTTAACTTACATGATGGGCCATCAGACCAGCAATAGAATGTAAACTCTTACAGCAGCCCCAGCACACTGATAGGTCCATAAAAAGCACCACTTTGGATCTGTCCTATAGCCAAATGTAGAGTGTACCCTTGCTTTATTTGTTCTACAATATTGCTCAATGTCCTGCACTCAGTGAACAAAATTAGTTTATATTAGGCCTACTGAGAACAAAAACTCTACTACAGAAAACAGTGTAATATATAACAAACTACTTAAAATACCATACAAACAGCTAATTGTTTGAGTAAATATATGGACATTACATCTTTTATTTTAATGTTTGATTTTCAAGCACATTTCCTGGATAATTTTGGTAGCCTAAGTGTTTGTTTCCTAACAATGGAATAATATGAAGTTATTAGCTATGAATTAGTAATTTTCTCACTGTGTTTTAAATGTGATGGAGATGATGTCTATTTATGGAGAGGGTACTTTTCCTGTTTGCTGTGTGGTCTGCTTTCTCACTCTCTGATTTTCTTTGCTATTGTTTCACTTGATCAGTATTGATTATTGCCTCAGGTAGTAAAGACTGGTCTTTGAACAATAACCAAATCTAAGAATACAAATTGTTACTCCTTACTTCTTTTTATATAGCTCTTTCACAATAGATAATTTTTAAACAACCCCTTTAGGCTTACTGCAAATTGATAGACCATTAAGCAGGAGAGAAGGGTAGTCTATTGTTTATCAAAGAGTTGTCCCCTGGTATGTCAACAGTCCTGGATATCATGCTGTGCTTCTGTGTGAGATGATGTCATACCTTTGAGACATTTTAATGAGCAGTATCCCACAGTTTCCTGTTGTGCCTGATCTAGACCTCTACTAATGTGAAAGGCCATTCTAACTTCTTTCCTTGTAGAAATCTTCGAGAGCAGCTCCCGTGTGGCATACAAATTACTAGAGTCTCTAGGGTAAGACTCAATTGAGACATTCGGACACGTCTTTTTATCTTGGGGAAACTCAGTTAAAGAGCAGGCCAAGGAGACTATTAGTTTACTGAACAATCCACAAAATAATATAATGATAGGATTCCTCAGGTTCAAAGGTAACAAAGATCCCCCCATGAAGTGCCCCATCAGTCCATCTGCCATAGTTAAGCCCATCCCATATTACTGTCATAAACAGCATATGGTAACTGTTTCTTCCATGCAAACTAATAACATGTCTTAAAATACATTTTTTTTTCCCTTTGACGTAACTCTGATCAGATGTGAGCATGAATGGTAGAATATGATAAGAACATCTTTAAAGCAAAGCAGATATAGGGTACCGTGCTGAGGCAGTGGCTGCCCATTACTTCTTGGGATATAAGAGACCGAAAAGGAGGAGGGAGATAACACTAGGGCAAGTTGGAGTCCTAAGGACACCTCCCTGGTGATATGCTCTGTCTATACCCTACTTTTCACTGTCTCCCCATATGCCTGTGGTATCTTCAATTCATCAGGAGTTTACTCCATAGATGAGGCCGTTGCCCTCAGGATCTATGTGTAGAAATGTCCTCAACAACTAGAGAGGTGCTTCACCACCTCACTAGACATTTGCCCATCCAATCATGTTGCCATAGAAAGTAACTATCATACTCACTCACCTTTCTTCCTCTTCCTCTTGTCCTGTAAGCTATATCTTCAGCTCTCCTCTGTAGAAGAATGGTATCTAAATACATGTATGGTCCATCTGTACCTGCTCTGAATTTTTTTTCAGTTTTTACATAACTGCTTATCTGCCCAGATATATTTCCAACACTATTATTCCAATGGATAATCTCTATTATTTCTTTTCTTGTCTCCCTTCTCAGCTTCTGGCACTGTGTCATTGATGCTGCTAGAATGTCAATCACTGCTAGACCCAGGCTCAGGGAAACAAGCCTTTATCATCCTGACTGGATACTTCTATTCCAGTTAAAAATGGGTTCTTTGGTGAATAGGTGACCCTTGGATAGTGCAAGTAATGAGCTACATTTTTGAGGTGCATTTCCTCTCTGTTTCCTCATTTGCTATTTAGTCGGGCTTCTTAAATTATAAATACCACTGTGCATTTGAATGTAGGTGTTACAGAAAATTTGGAAGTGGTAAAAGTTTTCCTAACCCACGACCAAAAATGAATTCAAAATCAAGTTCATTGTGAACCTGAGGCATTTTGTGAGCAATTGCCCTGTCTCGTTGTGCAGCTGGATTCCAGCCTCAGTTCTGAATGTACATCATGAAACCTTTGCACTGTGCATGCTTTTCAACATGCCATGTACACCCAGGAATGCTGCCCAAAACACTGCCACATAGCTGTGAAAATAGATGTGGTCTGCCTATGTATGTGAAATTTACTGACAATACAGAACCTAATTTACTTATAGAGAACAAATCCTTTTCATTGCTTTTTATCACTAGCCTTCTTCAGCACTTATCAGTATATCTTTGGCTTGAATTATGATTGACTATCTGAAAAATTGTGATTCGACTAGCTGACGGGAGCTTCATAAGAAACCATTAAAATGTAATTTCTAAAACAGTCCGAACATACTTCTGCCATTTTGTGGGCATACTTATGTGAAGTAATGTTCTAGAAATGGATAATTATAAAATCAAAATATCTGAGAAAATGAAAATGCAGCAAAAATTCAGGGGTAATTTAATACCTTATATAAAAATAAGCATATCTGTTTCATTTGTGCAAATTTTGCTTTCATAATTACTAACTAGTAAAAATCATATGTATAGTAAGGGATTGCATTTCAAAAGTCATCGTGATTTATTGTCAGCAAATGTTTAATTTGAGTACATGTTTTAGATACCTTATGGGCCAGGTACAGTTTTATCAGGAAAAAGGAGACTATGAATGGGGAAACAATGTAAGAAGCCCTGGAGTTTTCTGTGATAAAATAGCATTGCTAGAGTAAAACTTAGAAAGGAATACTTCATTTGGGGTCAGAATTACCAGTAAGAAAAGAAGTCTGTTCTGAAGGATCTAGAACTCTGAAATAAGTGAGTGAGAGAGAGAAAGAGAAAGACAGAGAGAGCGCTAGCTCATGGGCATGTCATTATTAACATGTGGGTACCAATGACTGGGTGTTGTCTGTGGTTAGTAAGAGCCCACAAAAGCAATTCCCACTATGTCCCATAAAAAAACAGTGTTTACATTGCAGAACTGAGTAGAGATTTTTGTGTCAATTTTCCTCATTTCTTTAGGACAATAATGAAAATCTGGCCACTATCTGAATATGTGAACAACCTCATGGAATTCTCCCAGTATTAAAAGTGATCTTCCAAGTTAATTACTAGGGCAGGGGCTTCACTTGGACCCTCGGCGATATAATCATTTAATTAATTTTAAAGCTCTGACCTTGTGCTTATCAGAACACTGGTTGAAAGTGGAAAGAAATAGTTTCAGCTTCAGAGGGCTGGACTTGCCCTTGGTAAATTGGATCTTTTAAGGCCAGTCTTTACAACTACCTGCTGTTCCTTGGAATAAAGTATAATTTTCCCTCTGGTTCAGAATCATGTTACTTAAATATTGTCAGCATTTTACAGCATCTCTGGGTGCCTTTCCCGCCTCTTTGTGAATTAAGAACTGCCTAGGTTGGCCTTTATTAAATTCCTGACATGAGGCCAAAGCTCTGACAGCTTGTTTCATGGATGCTGTAATTTCTATAGCTGAGGCTCTCAGATTCTAGAACCTCCCTCCCCATCAGTGTACAGTATGCAGTCAGTCCCAGATGTAACGCTGGCTCATCATTGTCTGCTCTCAGCTCTGACTTCTTACCTAGTTTCAGTGACCTGGGATTTGACTTCTGACCCTGTGTCCTATAGTTCTGTGGAAAATTCTCTGAGTACAAAATGTTCTGTGAACTCTGGTTCATGCTGTGTCAGGAAACAGAGAAACATTCCTCTATCCTGTGGGTACTGGCCATCTTTCTGTCCCACCTTGCATCTTACTTTCTGATCCTGAAGATGTCCTTTGTGTCCGTACATGCCTGATTTGAATCAAAGGTACTTGCACAGCTATCCGAATTCCAAATTTCAGTTAACAAAAATAGCAAATTTGGTTAAGACTTGTATATAGGCTTATATTTTTTTAAAAGCTACTTTAATAAGGGTACTTAAATGCTGTAACCTCCCTTGTAGACCACCAACCACCAGATGTAGTGAAAAGGAGAGATTAATAGGGCAAAGAAGGACATGGACTTGTCTAGAAATAGTTCTTTGGGGCAAATCCAAACTGTGTTGTCAAGGAATCGGCAGTTTGGTTCACACAAATCAGCAGCAGTAGTAGCTCAATCCAATTGCAAACACCATTCACAAATCAATAATGGCAGTTCAGCCCAGAAGAAGCCTCAAGGCTCTGCCAATCAATCCAAGTCAAAGTTAGCAAAAACATCAAGAAACTATCAGAAGAATACCACTAGAAGTTCTTTAGTGCTTTTTTTCTTTACAAAGTTACGACAAATATCATAACCAAAGAAGGCATGGTGATCCAGGATGACCAGTGTCAGCAAAGCCCAGTGAAGATCAGCAAAGAGTGGCAAGGCAAACCAATACCATACAGCATCACCCACTATCTTTTTGGTTATATTTATACACTTTCCAAACACAATGCGTTCTTGCAAACATCCGCTGTAGCAAAATTATGTACCCTATTTCCAGAAAAAAACATCACATATCTGTTTTCACCAAAACATACTCTCATGTGTCTGCTGCAGCAAAAAGATCCTCTCATAGGTCAAGTTTCCAGAAAAACATCATGTGGCACAACTGAGTCTCGAAAGAAACTAGAAATCGCTACATCACTTGTAACTTTACCTCTGTATGCTGCTGGTTTAGAGTTCCCACATACTGGAAATGCTAATAAACCTACAGCCACAACAGGATTTGGAGAAACAAAGGGAAATCAGCACTGAAATCAATGACTTGTGGGACCCTTGATTTAGTGGGTGAATACTCCAGCTTTTCCTCTTAGGAACAGTGATGTCACACTTTAGAGCTCTTCTGCACGTGTGAAACATTTAACCTCATGTGTCATGCCTGTCCTCTAGGGAGCAGAAGGGTTGTCCTGACTCTCAGATACTTGTTTCACCCATCTCAGGCTCCCGATTCCATGAGCAGGATATACACAAGGCTTCCCAGATACTGTGGTAATGAATCCTTTGGTTTATGTTCATCAGCCCTGAACACATTCAGTAAAGTTGTTTCTCTGACTGCCACACACAGCTCTGGACCATTTTGGATTTACTAAGTTATAGTTAGCGATCTGCTATCTCGCTTAATTTTTACTCCCACCTTTCCCATGTGTTAATCCTGTTTCTCTTAGGGAGAAGGCAATGAAATCCCAATCCATGCCCATATGAAGCCTTTTCTTGACTCCAATCTCTTTATCCCCAAACTCTATCCATTTTTACTGTTGAGAAAAGGAGCATGTGGGGACTCTATGCCAGTGTTATAGAAAGCTAGTAGTACCCAGGGAAAACAACTGGCATAGAATATACATACTCTACCATGTACTTGTCCTTCAGTAGACACCTAAACCTGGATGGCATAGCCCATTACACATGGGACCCATTGCACCAAGGTAATGGCACAAGATCGTACTGAGCTGTAGGCAACAGTAACACTAGGAAATATTTATCTGAACCTCAAAACCTCTGCAGAAGTACTAGATAATAAAAACTGTTCAGCTCCATTATTGACCCAAACACCACTGTGTAGTACATTTACTGCAGTTCACACCTCCCACATACAGAGCTAGGAAGTGGAAAGTAATTCAGCCAGGGTATAGCTTTCGTGGGTCCAAGAAATCAGGAAGCATGGACCTGAGGGTTCAAACAACCGTTGAAATTGAAGTTGAAAGTCGAAGTTATTGTAGCAACTGTGTGATCCAGATACCAGTAAATAAACTAACGAATGGGTTCATTCTTGTATAAGGGCAAATGCTTGACCATTCTGCACCAGAAGTGAACTTGGGCCGTGTCAGGTAGTAAACCATTATTGAGTGGTTGGCTTAAGCAACTGAAGGATCTATGGGTCCTTTGTTATAGAATAGCTCTGTTCTTTCTTGGGGAAATGGGAATGGCAACTAGGCTATCAGCCTTGATCAGAGTTCATATATAATCTCTGTGTGTATATTCATATGTATGTGCATATTTAAGTGTGTGTTTGTGCACATGTATACATGCTGGTGCATGTACATGCCATAGTTTAGTCTTCTATATCTGTCCTCAAGTGGTATCTACTTTGGCTTGAGACATCAATTAGCCTGGAACTTGCTGGCTAGACTAGGCTTGCTGGCCAGCAAGACCCAGAGATCCATGTGTCTCTACATCCCCAGTGCTGGGATTCTAAGCACACATATTTCTTCCTGGCTTTTTAAAATGGGTTTGGGGATCCAACTTAGCCATGTATGCTTGTATGACAAACACTTTTACAGGGTGAGCTTTCACCCATCCCAAAGATGTATGTGTGTGTGTGTGTGTGTGTGTGTGTGTGTGTGTGTGTGTGTGTATACATATATATATATATATATATATATATATATATATATATATATATATATATATATATATATAGAGAGAGAGAGAGAGAGAGAGAGAGAGTTAGACATCTGGATGAGTGATAGAGCATTTTCTTAGTTTCATGGTAAGACACTGGGTTCCATCTGCTACACTTTAGAGAAAAATTGTATGTAAGGTGCACCACTTGATATTCTGACATGTATGTACACTGTACACTGTGAAATTACACTATCGGGCTAATAAATATGCCCATCGCCTTGTTTTTGTAATGGCTTTCTCTTTTTGGGTTAAATGTAAAGGACACATGACTCTTCTTGAGAAATGGCAAGTAGCCAGTAGCTTATTGGTAACTATTGTGGTAAATCTTCAACTAAGTGTAACTGAAGGACTGAACCCTTAACTTGAAGGACTTCGCAAGCCGAGTGGCTGAGAGATTTGCAACACATCTCTGAGGATTGAATCAAATTCGTGCTAAATGTAATTTCTCTAACATTAGGTAATGCACCTCATCACAAGGAGGACATTCATATAAAATGAAGTCTTTGTAAAAACAAATGGACAATATGGTTCAGAGAAATATTTTAGCCTACTTTTTAAGCATACACTGAGTACATTGAGTTAGCTTTATCACGTATGGGCTACAAGACGATGGGAAGTATTATCATCACTAATCACTGTATGACAAAGAGAGGAAGGATTCATGCCTGCTTAAGACCCAAGGAGCTAGACTGCAATGAATCCTGGAAACCTTTTGGAAGCCAAGAAACAGAGAGAGAATTTGGTCTGGAACTGAAGCTTGGCTTTAACCTTTCAGTAACCCCTCGAAAGCCTTGTGTTTCCCACTAGGTCCCATATACCAAAGATACCACAACTTTCCAAAACCATGACACCATTTGGGGACCAACTGTTCAAACACACGAGCTTCTGGAAGACATCCAGTTTGAAAAGTCTCACTGTCATAGAGTTTTTCACTGGAATGAAAAGAAATGTCTGTCCATTTCATACCACCCAAAAGTAGATTTCCACACCTTGCCTACAGGCCTTTCCTGATTCTGTAGGAGGTTTAACACATAAGGCAGTATTTCTGGAATAGAGGGAGTCCTCTTGGTCATGTCACCCTCCTCCTCATCATCATCATCATCAATGTCATGATTATGACTAATGTACAGAAGGTTCATTGTAAGAAGAAATGAGCCAATTGCTTTACATGATGTATCATTTGGGAGACACCAATATTCAAAAATTTGCTTTTTTAGATGCCTATACTCTGCTGCACCTCTCCGGCCTGTTGCCATATGTGGTGATGTGGACTGAAATCAATGGCCCTTAATCAGTAATTATGTAACTATCTTAGACTCCTTGTGTAGGTACACCTGGAGCTGTCATTAGTTACATCAACCTCTGATGTACTGCATCCCTGCTGAATCCCTGTCTCCAGGGCTGCAAGGGGAATATCCACTTCAGGAACAACTGAGTGTACATTCTGATAATATTGGGAACTAGCCTGCTACACTGAGAGAGCTGCTCTCACTACAACTTCCTTTTCAAATCACTAACCACATCAGCTCTTTGCCTTTCTGATGTGTTTCAGGAAGAGCACAACATGAGAGGTAGGTAGAAGTCAGTGGACAATGTATCTGCCTGATTTCTTCAAACAAGTGGCAGCATTTTAACTATGTGGTTCTTTACTATTATTCATGATTAACAACAACAAAGGAGTGAGCAGATCAAAGCTGAACTTACAGGAAAGTTTTTTAAGGCAGAAATAGTAACCACAGTAGATTCCTTCATTTAGGAAGGCACCCCTCTTGGTGCCTGATTGTGTGGTCAGTAGACAAAGTGTCAGGGATGGGAATGAGGCTTGTCACTTAATGTCCAGAGAACCCGACACCATATAAAAGTACAGGTGCTTGTGTTCTGTAGTTTGATTTCACAAACTGCCTGCACTGGTGCAAGAACTGCTTTGCATGGCTGTACAGATTGCAGGTAAGAAGCCTCTTGGAACCGAGGAGAGGTAACAGCTCCCTAGACATGCTTTCTGGAGGATAGGGGGAGGGGGAGCCTTCTTGGGATAAAATGCAGAATAAACAATACATAAAGTTGGGTAAGGGGTCTGAGTGTTTGGTAAGTCAAGGTAAGGCAATCGATCTCCTGGAATTGTGGGTGGGAAGGATGAAGCTAAAGCTGCTAGCAGGTGGGATGGCTCCCACTGAGTGTTCTATCCTAGCACCAACACTCTTCATATCTGGTGCTATTCTGTATCCCTTGAGGTCTTGTGTATTATAGGACACAGTGTGAGGTTCCAACACACTGAGGAACCTGTGTGAAAAGTTCAAGGCCAACAAGAGAGACCTAAGGTTATCTTTAAGGCTATAAGAATGTATACAACCATTCTTGAAGAGAAATCACAGACTCAGAGTTCCAAAGAGCCTGGTGCATCACGCATCATTTTATGACAGGCATAAGGAAGCAACTCAGAAGAATGACAAAATAATTTTCCTTTTCCAAGGAGGAGTAATCATTCTTCTAATTTAATGTTTCATGCGTGCAAACGCACTTAGCACAGATTTTTCTTAACTATCTTAATCGACAACTAATAGGAGCTGACACATTGTAAATCCCACCACTGGGGGCAAGGGGATAATTTAGACTGCAGTATTGCCTGGTCCATGTCAGACAAGGGCTGCCAGCTGGGTGGTTGTTTTGTAATTCGGACACAATAAATCCAAGGAAAGTAATTTCCTTTTAGAACCCCGAATTGCTTCCTTAACAGAATGGCTGGAGCTAGATTTAAGCTGTGAGGTTAGCCAAGAGCTTCAGAAGGGATACCCATGGGGCTCTATTAATTGCACTCTTGTTTTTAATGTAATATGCTTTTTATTCACAGGAAACTCCAGTGGTAAATTTCCTGTAAGCACCAGCTTAGATTCAGCCTACCGAAAAGGCCGTTGAAGTTTTGTTTTGCAAGGCAGTCAAATTTGCTATAAAAGAAGTGGCATTGCCCTCTGCTTGTGTGTGTTGAGTACAAATGGAGTTAGGAAGCTAACTGTGCTTGCTGTTCGGCTCCAGGCCAAGCAGCAGTGAGGTAGGAATGATGCCTGATTCCTGTTCATCATCACATTACGAATCGCCCCTACACTGGGAACTGGGAAGCAGGATGAGAGACAGAGTCTACACAACTTGTAAATGTTAGCGCCAGTGGCCTGGTTGGTGAATGTTCTACCCACGGAACTGTGTGCACTTTGTCAGTCCCTACTGTGTGCCAGGTACTGTTTTGCAAGCCACGAAGGCTGTAATGAACAAGATAGCCTGTGTACTGTAACATCTAGATTTGTAGACTGTAGTTGAATATAATTCTTTGAAATTAAAGACTGCTATGTGAAATACATGACCAAAATTTCTCAGCTGGTGATCATATTTTTTTAGGCAAAAAAAAAATAAATAATAACTTAAATCTGATAAGAGTGTTCATTAAAATCTGTTTTTCAGACATCTACTGGCCAGCAAGACCTATTTTTATTTTTTTGCCCTGAATTCCCCTTTGCTATATAGATGTAATGCTGACTCCCGAGTACCAAGAACAATTTAATCCATTTGTTCAAATTTCAAGTGAAGAAAAAGAACTTTGGTAATGTATTAGTTGTCTGCCACATTGGGATAGCACTGAGCTAAATTGATGAACTTTATATAATGATCTGTTGCTATAGCAACAGGCTGCCCAGTGAGTGGGAGATGGTATTTCATCATTACCGCACTGGTAATGCTTGGCTGGTAGCAGATGCAAATACAAAGGCTTTCTATAACTTTGCTGTAACTGGGTCGATGAGACAAACACAAAAAAATGCCTCTGAATTACAGTGGCACAGAAGCAACCGGAGCCTAGTGTGCAGTGAAATAAAATCACTTAGCTCCCTGCTGAGTGGTCCTGGAATCCACAGTGAATCTCTGACCATCACAGAGGGTCATTGTCCAAGGTGTGGCATGCCTTTCAGGGGTTTTACTTCTGTTCTGTATTTGGTGATTGGAATCTTGAATAGAAAACCTTCCCTTAGAAATATGACAGACTCTAGATAGAGCACAAATGATAAACTATCACCTTGTGACAATCCCTCCATCCTTATCTGTAGTCCTGAAGCAATCTAGCTGCCTTTGCTGGCCGGATTATTGTTCTTTCCTTACAAACTAAAGGAATGTATCCATGTCTTAAATGAGTAACATGCCCATCTCCTAAAATGTTTACTACATTTCAGACAAAACATGTCTATCCTATTTTTTTATTAGATATTTTCTTTATTTACATTTCAAAGTTCCCTATACCCTCCCCCTGCCCTGCTCCCTTACCCACCCACTCCCTCTTCTTGGCCCTGGAGTTCTCCTGTACTGGGGCATATAAAGTTTGCAAGACCAAGGGGTCTCTCTTCCCAATGATGGCAACTAGTCCATCTTTTGCTACATATGCAGCTAGAGACACGAGCTCTGGGGGCACTGGTTAGTTCATATTGTTGGTCCACCTGTAGGGTTGCAGACCCCTTCAACTCCTTGGGTACTTTCTCTAGCTCCTCCATTGGGGGCCCTGTGTTCCATCTTATAGATGACTGGGAGCATCCACTTCTGTATTTGCCAGGCACTGGCATAGCCTCCCACTATCCTATGTCTTGAAAGCATATTTCACTACCATTTTTAAAATATATTAAATTTTCCAAGACATCTTTAATTGGTCAGAGATCATAGGTGTATTAGGATGAAGCCATTTTCACATGAAGTCGAGTGGCTTTACTGTAAGGTTGTCACTTCCATCTCATCGTGTTTACACTGCAGTGAGCTGAAAACTATCTGGTCATAGGCAAGCATCAAGGCAAGTGTAGTTTCCACACAGTGACAGCAAATGTTGAGTATTGGCTGTATTTCTTTTCCCTCCCTTTCCTCTCTCCATCCTTAATGTCTCTGCTCTCTTCCTGCAAAATATGTTTTGATGCTTTTTTGTGAAATGCTTACAAAACTAAATTTCTAGAAACTCTGTCCTAAGAAGTTTACACTAGGGCTGGGGAATTAGCTTAGCCAGGTAACAGTGCTCACTGCACGAGATAGTGTTCAAATCCCCAGAAACCATGTAAAAAGCTGGTAGTTTAACATTCACCTGTTGACACCAGTTTGGTGACCAGAAACAGGAGAAGTGCTTGAGATTGCTGGCTGCCAGCCTACCTCTTGATTCAGGAGGAAGCCTGGTCCCTGACTCTAGAAAATGAGGCACACTGCTAGAGTAGATAACCGTGATCATCCTCAGCATGTGTGTGTGTGTGTCCATGTAGTTGCAGATCTACACACACACACGGAGACGCACATACATACACACACACACACACACACACACAAACGCACACACACACACACACACACAGGCATAAACACCTACCAGGACGCTCTCTTTTTCTCTCCTTCTCTCTCCCTCTCTCTCCTCTTTCTCCCCGCCCACCCCCAAATGAAATGTTATGAACAGAGATGTTTTCCTCAAGTATTTCACGGTTCACTAGTGAACGCTCATTTAGTACTGATTTTTCCCTCAAAGGCCAAAATAGACATTAACACAAAGGTTTGAAAACTAGCATCTTCTATGTAAATTTTTATATTTTAATTCAAACAGATAATGTGTCAGAATTATACTTATGTATATTTAGACGTTTAAATATGTGATAATATGAACAAAATTTTAAAATAATAAGCTGCTTCTAAGTATGAACCCTGCAATTGTGCACAGTTAAAACCATTTCATCTACCGTTTTATTGATTATTGCACTGGTGTTACCATGGGCATGGTGGGTGTCTAGCATTGTGTTCCTCTTTCCTAATGTATTAAAATTTGAACTATAGTATTTTAGGAAAAAAATATAGTTTGAAATTTTTCTGGAAAACCAACTCTACATTTTGTGTTTCTTGATGCAATTATCAATCTGCTGAGAACTTCAGAGTAAATACTGGAGATTCAAGAGTTAACAACACCTGTTGGGGCTGTAATTCCAAGGTGAAATGCCTCCAGATTTCTTTCTTCTACCTGTTCTACCCTTGCTTTGTAAATGCCTCCATCTCTGTGGATCTTCTCATAATCCTCTATGCCTGTGCCTGTGTGTGTGCTGGCCTCCTGTTTCTGGAAGGACACAACTGAGAACCTACACTGACCACATTTTATATGCCTGCTATCTTTTAGGACATGGTGTATCCAAACACAGTTGCATCCTGAAGTAATGAGAATGGAGATTTCAATGTCCAAATCATGAATGGGTAGAACTGGGTTCATAGCAGTCCCCATTTCATTAGATGTCATGCTTGCTCACTAGGGAGAGAGAGTTGCAATTGATTGTATTGAAATTGATTAGTGCTCTCTAAATGAAAAAAATAGAATATTGTTGAAACTATCAAATCCACTTCAGCTACCACAACATTAAATATTAGAAAAGACCTACTATTTCCCCTCAAGTCAAAAATACAATTAAATCCCAGTCACTAATAATTAAATTTTGCACATAACACCTTATGTATCAGAGAGATTAGTTACAGAAAAGCCATATTTTACCTTTTTAGCATTTATTCGAATCTTTAAGCCTTTATTTTTTTTTTAAAAAAATGAACCAGAAGTACTTCCTTTTTTTGTTTTTTTGTTTTTGATGGTAGTGGTGGTGGTGGTGGTCGTTCATTGGCTCCTTTTTTGAAGTGGTTTTGTTGTTCTGCTTCCTTCGTTTTCTCATGATGGTGATGGGAGCTAAGAGTCTTATGGGTCAGTCAGACATGTCCTGGAGTTGGTATCACCTGAGCACCGGCTCGTCCTACAGTGAATTCCAGAAGACCAACACAGATCTACCAATCAGAGCTTCATCTCTGTCTTGGATCCTCACTACTTACCAAAGGGTCTGTATCCTCATCTGGCATTGACTGACCCATCAGCCACACTGCTGCTGCTGAACTAGAGAGATTCTCTGTTAATTCTCCCAGTACTTTCAGAACAACATTTAAAATAAATCTAGACCAAACACTTTGTCCATGTAAAAGGATTCTACATACTGGTTTGGTATCCTGACCTTTGAACTTACAGAGCCTGGTTGAACCCTGATCTCCTTAACTGCAAAACTGTTGGTATATTCAAGTGCCCTGTCATGTCACTTGAAAATTTTATTTAGACAGTGGTTTCCTTTTAGAGAAGACTAAAGATGAAACTCAGCATTTGTATTCTCCAAGAAAAAAGATGACCTCATTCCCTACATTAGAAGGGAATTTTACCAACATTTTACATAATTTTGTCTTTGTACATTATGCTATAAATCTGTATTCCCCCTTTAGCATAATGTAGGAATAGCATATCATATGTCCTAGTTAGGGCTACTATTGACACAAAGAAAAACCAGGACCAATAGCAACTGGAGAGGGAAGTATTGGGCTTATTTAAGTCATAGTTTATTATCAAAGAAGTCAGGACAGGAACTCAAACAGTGCAGAAACCTGGAGGCAGAGGCTGATACTGAAGTCATGGAGGCATGTTGCTTACTGTCTTGTTCATCATGGGTTGCTTAATCTGATTTCTTATAGAACTCAGGACTACCAGTCCAAGGATGGAACCACCCACAATGGTCTGAGGCCACCCCCCATATCAATCACTAATCAAGAAAACGCTCTAAAGCTGGATCTTATGGAGGCATTTTTCAAATGAGGCTCCCTTCTTTCAGATGACTCTAGTTTGTACCATGTTGACATAACACTAAGTTGTTTTTTGTTTTGTTTTGTTTTGTTTTGTTTTGTTTTTATTGATTTCCATCTGTATTGTCCTGTTGTGTCAGCCTTTACAGTACATTACGATCTGAACTACAATGAGTGTTGTATTCAGGCTGTGGCCATCCATCCTTTCAATGTCTTTCCAAAGCTGTGGTAGAGGGCCACATTCCAAGGGAGAGTGATGGGAGCTTCATGTCTAGGAAAATGGAAAACGCTGGACAATGAGGAGCAGATAGAACAGTCTCTTAGGTCATGGTTGCTTGGTGCACATCTGTCAGGTTCTGAAATGACCTCACAATGATTGCTTCCACTCTCATGGAGCACCTGATACCTGCCTGTGATCACTTCACTCACAAGGGTTGCAGTCTAGCTTCTGGGCTCCTGGCTGCATTCCCCAGCTACATAGCTCATACACTGCTCTTTAAGCTTGATGATGTTCCATTACTTTACTTGGAGCACAGAGCACTTGGTACCGTTCAGTGTGTTAGTTGTCAGGTTGTAACAAATGACTAACAAGAAATAACTTAGGGGAGGAATTATTCCAAAGATACAATTCATCACGGCAAGGAAGATCTGGAGGAGGGAGTCATGGATTGGGAAGTAGAGAGCAGGGAATGGCTCACTTTCTCCCTGTTCTTTTTATTTGGTCTGAGATCTCAACTCCTGGAAAGGTGCTGCCCACATTCAAAGTGGGGTGTCTTCATTCCCAGGTGAATATCTCTAAAATCTTCACAGACATACCTGGAGATATGTCTTCTTGGTGATTCTGAATCCAGTCAAGTTAACTATGAAGAGCAGCTATCACATTCACAGATGATCAAACGTTTGTAGAAAAAGAACCTTTTATTGGAATAAAATAATGCAGCAAGGTTTAATATGTGATGCAGAAAAAATGAAGTTCTCGTATTGGGGAGTTTGGACTTGTCCTTTATTTATGGGTGGGGATGCTTGGCACTTGGCTTTCTGTTGACAAAATCAAGATATCATGTATATCCTGAAGTTGTCTATTACAGCATCACAAGTGGCTAGAATTAATTAAAATGTATACACACACACACACACACACACACACACACACACACATATATATATACATATGGATTTCAAAGATTATATAAAATTATAATATTCTAGTGATTTTATGATTATATACAAAATATTGAATAAATAATGTATATAGTATTGAATAAAATATAAAACAAAAATCAATATTTGAGCCAATTTTAACCTATAGCTGGTGGCAAATATTTTAAATTATTTCTATGGATTGTAGCTGTCTCCACTGCATGGTGATGGTCTAGATAACCTGTGCATTCCCACATCTTCACACAAAGACTAGGTAGAGTTCACTGTTAGATAGCCAAACTCTGCTCCTAGAATATAATTTCATTTAAACCTCCTGAAAATCTCAGCCTTGTTTTCAGTTAATCTTTGCACAGCTTGTTCAGTAGCTTATTTGTTCCAAGATGTGAATCTATTTCCCTGTCGTGGAAGTTATGGAAAACAAGGCTTGGAGGTTCAAGGACCATTTCTCACATCTAGAATTCTTTGTAGGGATTTTGAAATATTTCTTTCAGAGTAGTCAGGTTGAAATTAAACTTACTGTATTTGTTGTGACACTATGAAAACTTTACATTTACACCATTGCATTTTCTCTTTGTTTTCCCCTTTGTTCATTCTCTAAGGGTAGGGATTGTTGAGAAGAAAAATTATGCTTTGTTGTTACAGGAATTCCCTTTAGCAAGACATTTTCTATGGTCTGGTCTTCCATGTCTTCAAGATGTATCACTATCAAAAGCCAATGGTGAATATTGTTCCTGTCCTGTATTGAGCTCTGTCAAAAATTCCACTGTTACCATTATGAGGCATATCAAGGAAGCCATCCAGTTTTTAGATGACTGGTCTAGAGACACAGCACAGTATTGTCTTTACTTCTTCAGACCATTGCCCTCTTCCCTTACTCTTAGAAATGTTCATCTCATGTATAATCATTTTTAAACATACAAATGGGAAAGCCACCATGCCTGTCTGAGTGGGCCTGCAATGTTGTAGAATGTCCCCTGTATTGATATAATGTGACCTTTTATATCTTCTAACTTTATCTTGTACATGTTAAGATATGCAACAATATTTACTTCTATTGTTTTCTCCAATCTTATTGGTACATTCACTTTCAGTGTTTGCTGTTGAGTCTTTATGTATCTTTGCCAGTGAAATGTGTTTCTTATAGAGTAGTACTTCCTAACCTAATTCCAATAATTACCCCCATTTCACTTGAGAAATTTTCAAGTGACTCAAGGTATATATATATATATATATATAAGAAATAGATATACAAATTAAACATTCACTGGCAATAAAGCATAAATAAATGTGTTGTAAAACAAAGTATATACACATATACATACATATATATGTATATATACACACATATATTTTCATATATATTATACATATATATTTTCATATAATATACATATATGTGTATATATACATATATATATGTATGTATATGTGTATATACTTTGTTTTACAACACATTTATTTATGCTTTATTTATTTATACATATATATGTATATATACACATATATAAAATATTTTTTCCATATTTAATTACTAGTTTGCTTTCATAATAATCAATGCTAAGAATGCTGTTTTAAAAAATATATAGTATACATGACAAATATGTCTACATCTTGCCACTTCAGAAATGGTTGGAAATTCTGTTGAAATTCAAAGTCAAAATTTATTTTAAAGTTTTTAATAAAACACATCAGCAAACTGAAGTAGCAATTTTTAAAATCAAACATTACAATTCAATACAATACAATACAGTACAGTACAATACAATACAATATAATACAGTGGTAAAATGATTTGGTAATTTCATGTTGAGGAGTAACTGTAGGAAGTTATTAAAACTATTTATTATAAATAGACCACTGTGTCTCTGTAAGGCAGAAAGCTTTTTAAGTCCAGTAAAAACACAATTCATAACATACAGTAGTCTGAAATCCTAGCAAAGTTGTTTCAAGTAGCATCTGTTGGTTTTTTTTTGTTTTTTTTTTTTTTTATTAATGGCATGGAGGCATGGATAGTGTAAAATACTCATGATGTGTGGTGAGAATCAAAGTTGCAGTCAAATTCTACAATGTGGCATGGCAAGTACTGCCAGGGATGCCTCTGATTCACTGCATGCTTCATGATTCCTTAGAAACAGAAGTAGAGAGTAATAGAGACCACTTACTATGGAATAATTGTAGTGGGGTGGAGAGCTGGGGAAAGGATCCTCTCCCACAGCCTGCATGTGTGATTTTGATGTGTGTGTGTGTGTGTGTGTGTGTGTGTGTGTGTGTGCACAGAAGCGTCTTACTGTTTTGTCAGTGCCTATCTTCAGCTGTACTGTGGCACATAGAGCAGAGCACAAACTGTAGGCAACAAACAATTGGCTGGTCTTCTTATCCAATCAGCTAGACTGTGTGTTTTAACTAAATAGTTAAGACCATTTACATTCTGGATTATTACTGAAAGATTGTTGACTGATTCTTTACATTTTATCGGTTGCTTCTCTGAATGATTCAAATGCATAGTTTTTCTTCTTCTCCATCTATATAAGCAGTTTTCCAGTTTGCTGATACGGTCATGATTGATTCTTTTTATTATTTCTACAAAATGTATATGTTCTGTGACCCAAGATTAAGACTTTCTTCCTCCTCTGATTTGTTTGTTTGTTTGTTTCCTTTGCGGTATCAGGTTAACCGTAAATTGCTCCAGTTTGTGCTTTTCTTGAAATATCTTTGCTCCCCATCAATTTCAAATTAGAACATGTTTGGAGGAAATGACCCTGGTTGGTGGTTCTCTGCTTATTTTGAGGAACTGGACTTTGTTCTTTCAAAGTGTGCTTGTCTTTGGGTTACTACTGAGGGGTCTGATGTTATTCTGATTGGGTAGTCTTTATACATCTGTGGGATTTTTTGGTAGATTTTAATAATCTTGCTTTATTCTATAGTTGTTCAATTTTAACTATGATGTATCATGTAGACCTAACCACATCTATTTTGTATTCAAAGTTTTATTTATATATAATATACCAGATATTAAAATTTTTTACATTTCCACTTATTTCCATGCTCTTGAAATATTTCTGCGTTAATTTCAGCAACTAGGTATGCTATGTCCTCACTGAAGATTTTTATACTTGTTCTCTTGATCATATCCCAGTGATCAACCATAAAGTTGTGGTTATGTTTGTCTGTTGATTGTTTGGTTGGTTTAATTACGTGGTTAAAGCCAGCTACTATATCATGAATGAACAGAGGAGAGAAAGCAGCATCAATAATGTACAGTATGTTAGATCAGGAGAGCCAGAAATAACTCAGAGGAAACAGTGTTTTCCAGACACCACAAGGCATGCACTTAGGAACTCATAGCAGTTGAAACAGTATACCCAAGGCCTGTGTTAGTTTAAGTCAAATGAAATTGTAGCACAGAAGTTGTGCAGGGGAGAGACGGGTGCAAAAATGCCACCACTGGCTACAGGGCTCTTGGCATTTGTCATCTGTTGGGAGAAGGAAAATGGATTTTCTTTTATAATTTGACTCCTTTTAGACCAACCGTACTTCATAGACCACTGCCAAGAGTAGTTGGGCAACATAAATTGTATTCAATGCATTTAAAGATAAAAGAAGAGAACTTGGGACCGGAGAGATGGCTCCGTGGTTAAGAGCACTGACTGTTCTTCCAGAGATCCTGAGTTCAATTCCCAGCAACTACATGGTGGCTCACAACCATCTGTAATGGGATCTGATGCCCTCTTATGGTGTGTCAGAAAACAGCTACAGAGTACTCACATACAAAAATAAATAAATAAATAATTCTTTTTAAAAAATATGTACAGGAATAAGAAGAGAACTTATATTTGTGTAGGTAAGCCCATGGGGATAAAGAGGTTGGATCTGGGAGGGGTTAGGGAAGGAGAACTGGATATGATAAACATTTTATTAATTCTCTAATTAATAAAAATATCATTTAAAGCGAAAATAAGATTAGTCATTGAAAACATTAGTAATTGAGTGACATAAGGGACAAGGTTAGTGAAGGAAAACAACGCATAAGTAAAAGATTGGGAGGCACAGGCCCTGGAGAGGAAGAATGAAGTAGCTAAGCAACGAACATGGGGGTAAGAAAGGCTGCATGGATAGAGAGAAAAGTGACAGCAAAACTGCATAAACATGAGAAGGGCGAGAACAAAGAATACTAGTTTTTCAAATATTAAATAAGGTCAAAATAATAGTGTATCGGAAACTGAGAAGAGCTGGTGTATAACAAGAGGCAAAAATACAATTAAAATTAAGGTGAGTATAGGGAACTGGCATGGCTTCTTACCTCGTGCCCTGATTCTCAAGATCACTATAAGAGAGGGAGTCATGACAGAGGGAGTGTGAGCACAGAGTAAGGGTGAGGCTCAGGCAAGGGAGGGAAAGGCAGCAAGGATACAGACTTGAGCTCGGGATCACTCTATGGTAATCTCAACAGGGATGGAATGAGGATTTATAAGGAACTTGTCATGTTACCAGATGTTCACAGATAAGAAGAGACAGCAGAGCCCTGGGTCACAGAATCTTCATTTACCATCTTTCATTCAAATGCTAAGAACCAGCAGGCTGGAGTACTGGGTATAGGGTGTGAAAGAAAGCATACGTTGAATGTTTTACATCGCTGACATCTTACTGGAATCAAATTATTAAAGCTCTATTAAAATTTAGTGCTTTCTGCAATTTTGTAAGAATTTTAAGCACCAACTAAGTTGACTCCAGGGTTATTATTAATTTTGGCAGGTTTCTCAGAATGTTAACTGTTGAATATGTTCTAGTTTAGACCTATTTTTTTTGCACACCATGTTAACAGCCACATTCACAAAGTAGTCATAGTCACTCTCCTGTTGGACTCCCATCCGTCCTGCCCCTCACTGACTCAGACATTGGTTAGGAGGTCCAGCTTTATCACAGTGATATTTTTAAAACTATTTGAGCCATCCCACTTACCAAGGTTAGCCACGCTGGCTTCTCCCCAATCTTTGACTTGAACTGACAATACTCATGTTACTGTGATATCCTACAGAGTGGAATGTTCTGTTGCTCCTTGGGAAGCTGACAGCTCCATCTGCCAGTGTGTGGGTGTTTTGTTTTGTTTTGTTTTGTTTGTCTCAGATTGTTGTAGCTGAGATATCAGAACTGAAGTCACCTCTTGTCCCTGAAGCTCCCATTGTACCATGTGTAGTCCTCCGAGCTTTGGTTACTGATGCCTTCTATTGTCTTGTGCAGGTTGAACTGTAATCACCAAAGCTGGGGCGGGGGGCTTGTTTGTTTGTTTGTTTGTTGTTTGCTTGTTTTTCACAAGCTTATGATCTCTAGTCACCAAATCAGAAGGAAGTTTTGTTATAGAGTAAAGGCTTTATCAAAATGGTCTTGCTCATGCTTTATGAGCCATGAGCTTTCTGAATGGCCATCATTGCCTGTTTTTTAGTGCATGTAGACACTCCTGTCAGAAATTCTATGTTTGCTGGATATTTTTCAACACTAATATTTAGCCAGCTATCTTGAAGGAAACTTAAGCAGTTGTTACACTGTGTATATGACATGAAAGAGAGATTTCGAGAAAATGGAGCTATTTCCAGTTTACATTTTAAGTAAAGCCAGACTAATATATTGTGTCCATGTCTTTTCTCTTTAAATGTAGATGGTCCTATTATCTAAGACTTCCATAAAGATGCCAGGTGTAAAGTATTATCTCTTCAGACTTTTCGACTTATTTGGTTGAAGCTCCTTCAAGCCAAAGCTTCTGAGTTTCATTTCTGCTTTTAAGATAACCTCTAAAGCTGCTTCCGTGTTTATCAAATAAGAATCACTATGATTTAAAGCATGATATCCTGGTGGGATTATTCAGTTTGTACTTTCAAGATAGCTTCAGATAGAACTGATAGTTATTGGTGGTGCTTCAAGATTTTGCAGGCAAGCAACAGTGTCCTTTAAGCTCCTGTGCCTCTCCCTCACAGAAGTGTTATCTGTCCTCCCTTAAGTCCTTGATGGGTGAACTAAAACAGTAGTGAGTCATGATTCCACTGAAGGTTGAATTTTTGCAGGAGCCATGTATCAGATATGTATATCATGATTGATAGTAGTAGCAAAATTACAGTAATGAAGTAGCAACAAAAATTATTTTATGTTTGGGAGGTAGGGTCACCAGTCACCAAAACACTGTATTAAATGGTAAAAACATTAGGAAAGTTGAAAACCACTGACCTAAAAGGAGCTTGCTCCACATCCCTCATAGCCTATCTGTAGAGTTGCATGGTGCAGAGGTCCTCAGCACAGGCAATATTAAATGCATGAACCTGAGTCCAGGAAGACTTGAATCAGTTCCAACATGTGTCAAGTTCAAAATACCAAAAATGACCTTGTATTTACATTCCAAGTCACTTTGCTTCTTCTGTGAATGGGTAGCAATCACCACGCTGTCATCAGTGATCTGAGATTTGGTTTTTTTTTTTCTCCTGGTATTCTGCAGCTATTTTAATCTTCAGTAAGGTTTAGCGTGCCTCTTGTTCTCAGGCTTGCAACTGCAGAGACAAATGGCAGATCAGGAGTTCTCACCACTGGCTACAGTGAAATATCACTGCAGAGCTTTAAAGGACATCGGGACCTGAATTCTCCATCCAGTGTGGCCCACGCGAGAGGCCTCTGCATTACTGGAAGATGCTCAAATGACTTCATGGGCTGAAGAATTATGGCTGTGTGCTCTGTACACATTCTGCCTAACTGAAGACAGCTGTGCTACCTGTGTGCTCTATTTTCTTCCTGTCTTGTCTTCACAGATTATGGCACCATTAAGAAAGTACGAGCTCCCCTGAGTCAGAGCTCAGGCAGCTGTTTGCTGGAAGAGATTGAGCTTTTCCCAGAGAGGAGGAGTGAGCCCATCAGGAGCCTGCAGATCCTCCACAGCCAGAGTGTCCTATTTGTGGGACTACAGGAGCATGTGGCCAAGATCCCCCTGAAGAGGTGCCACTTCCATCAAACACGCAGGTAAGGAATCCCAAGGGTGAGGGCACCTGTGCCAGCCTTTCAAATCTCTGGCAGTCAAAAGGCTGTAAAACCATACATCTGTGGGCTTATTATATTCTGGGACACAGGGTCTTCATTGAAATGGGTTTTTGTGATGCCACTAACCTCTGGATATCTATGGAGGAACCATGTGGCTAACAATTGTGAGCAGTAATAGGTGTGAAAATGAATTATTCAGTATATGATAACTCTCAGTGGTAGTGCTAGGATCTAGTGCCCCAGGATAAGCTAATATTTTATTTGAATACAGAGAAAGAGAGAGAAAGAGAGAGAGAGAGAGAGAGAGAGAGAGAGAGAGAGAGAATATAAGATAAAGTAGGCTCATGCCCCTAAGAAGAAACATCAATGCTGTCCCAAAACTCCATCATTCCGGATCATCTATAGGATATGTCTTGTTCCTAACACCCTTGCAGTTTATTCCAAAGGTCCCATTGTTATATAATCAATTAGTGAGGGGAAGGAAATCTTGGAGGTACAGGGAAAGCCAAATGTCATAAATGCTTTCCAATTCCCAGCTACAAGCTATCTCTCCAGCCCTACCCTCTTTTTTTCCTAGGGAATGTCCAGTGTTGTCTACAATGTATTTTTAAGTTTAGTTGGGTTGGTTTGGAAGCACTTAGGCCCAGGTGCTTAGGAAATGGAAGAGGACTATGAACACTAGTTGACTAGCTCTGTAATGTTTATAGTGTTGGAAACTGAAAATGAATTCTGGACTCTGACAGAGTTCTGCTCTAGAGGAGCTTGGTAGCTTTGCTTAGAGCAATTCCCCTAAGCAAGACATACCGGAAGGCTTATGTAGAAGTGACATTTTTACTATACTATTTGCAAACCCCTGCAGTGCTCAGGCCATTCTGTTTCTATACAGGGAGCCCGAGGCAGGAAATTCATAGTACACACCTGTCACTGATCATTTTGACCATGGCTCCAATGTACTTCATCCTCACTGTCTCAGCTCACACATGTGACTTGCTCTAGAATCAAATGGGATGATGTATACATTATAAAGTCGAAAGGTCTCTGCATGTTCTTAATGTAGATGGTTTTTTTTCTTTTCTTTCTTTTTCTTTTCTTTTCTTTTCTTTTCTTTCTTTCTTTCTTTCTTCCTTTCTTTCTTTTTTAAATGTGTAACCATTGTTATACATTATGTGTAAACATGGTTATACAATGTTTCCTGCAGGATGGTACTGTGAAATGAAATCTGTATAACATTTCTCTGATATCAAAAAGAGCTGAAGAACAGTACAGGGATAGTTTTATGAGTTGTAGTGTGAATGTTGTTAGTACACAGTGACAGTTATTAGTGATCCTCTTTTATATGTCTTTGATTTCTAACTTTAACCAAAGACTGTTTGAAACTTGTTCTGCGCATGTTTGTGCAAGCCCAGTTTGAGGCAGATGTAACTCCCTTCTGAGTGTTGATCATTCACTGTATAACAGGGATGGTTGGGGTGTAGCCAAGAGACATCTGCTAGCCAAGCATAGCTGGAAGGAAACCAGTTTCCCAAGTTACTCTGTTAGATCCAAATTCTCCTAGGACTTGCTGGGGTCAAGACAGGGTCACAGGCGGGACAACATGGGTCTGTGCCATGTGTGGCATTGCTTGCATTCATTGACTAGGAGTGTAGTTGCAAAGCATGAGATAACTCATTATTTTCACTGTGCTTTCATTCAGTGAGTTCAGGTCACCTCAGCTTCTTCAGCTCAGGAAACTAAACCACCTAAATCATGGGTAGGAGTACCAACAGAGGTATGGTGCCCGCTGTCTGTCACGCTATCGTCCATCAACTATCTGGAATCCACAGTGGCTGGAGCCACCAGGTGCAGATGCAATAAGAGAATGGTTCTTGTTTAAGTGCATCCTCAGCCTCCATGGTAGAAGAGACGCTCATGTGGCTGAATCTCCCCTCTGTTTATTTTTCACCTGCTCACAGCTAAACGACAAGCGAGCACAGCTCCACTGTGAGCCCATACACTGGGCTTCTGTGTGCCACAGTTGGTATGCTTGTGTTTGGCTCTTAGTATTCCCTCTGAGAAGGAAATTCTAAACACTATGAACCAAGCATCTCTCTGTGTGTCTTCCAATGTGCTTTTCCAAGTGTCCTCTTCCTATGGAAGGACGAGAAAGCATCCCCAGTTAGAACTCACAAGAAGACTCTATCTGGTAAACACAGCATGCTTGGATTTTTTAAATTATTTATGGAAAATATAGTACTTTGTTTTTTAGAGAAACAATTTTAATTCTCCATAAATATGCTTAGTGAAGCACATTGATTAAGAATGAGCTAATAATAGGATTATGTAAAAAAAAATTTTTTTGCCAAATACATTCTTTAGTAAACTATCAATAATTTGGTTGTACTCTTAGGAACTCTATTTCATAAATGGAACTTTGCAATATTTAAAAAGAGAAAGTGATCTTATGCAAATAATGTGCTTCAAATGTAAATATGATACTTTTGAAGGAGAAAATTGTCTCATGAGAATCTTTATATTTTTCATTTTGTTGGTTATCTGTTTTTCAAAGACTATTTATGTAATTTCACAGTAGTTTTTACATTTCTGCCACATTTTCCTTTATTATTGAGTCAAGTCTGAAACTCTCATTGTTCACATGAAGGTAGGAAGTCCAGATGTCAGTTTAGTGTCCTACTCAAGGTCACATACCTCCTTCAGTGACTCACTCAGACCAGGGCCAGCCTGTCTGCCCCCACATCCATGCTATATTGATGGTTCCCTCTATGCAGAGAAGTTGCCACAGATAGGGTCTGATCTTGTGAGCCACTGAGTTCACTTTCTACTACAATTGTTTTTCAAGATATACTGTCTAGGTCAGAGGTTCTCAACCTATGGGTCGCAACACCCCAAGAGACTATTGAAAAACAAAGATATTTATGTTATGAATCATAACAGTAGAAAATTGTAGTTATAAAGTAGTGAGGAAATAATTTTATACCTGTGGATCACTACAACTATTAAAGATCGCAACACTTGGGGAGATGAAGAACTGCTGCTCTAGGACCAAGAACACCAGATGTTTTAGCTATGCTGTCTTCTATCAGCTTCCTCATCTTTGCCCTTGCCCTGTGGTAGATGAAACCAGCATAGAACAGGCTCCCAAAGCATCCCAAACTGAGTATCTATCCCAGTTGTTCTCAGGGTGACCATACATCCTTGGGGGAGGCTGCTGCCAGTCCACTGTTCATCTTCACTGTAGCTCAGAAAACAGCCTGCTGGCACGAGCACTTATCTAGAAGTTATTTTAGAAGAAAAATATCTTAAAGTTATACTTTAGTCAGGTTTTATCACAAACCTGACTTATTTTAATGTGAACATGGTTCGATGCTGCCATTTAATAAATCTTATAGATAATCACTCAAATGATGAAGCCAAACCGAGGTTCTTGGAGTGGCAGTCATCTCTGGGAATATCATTTCTATGTGATGACTGAGCACACATATTTATCTCTTTCCTAACATGAGCTGATATTTTCAAGGTTCTGAGGTACCAAGGATCTAACATCCCAGCTGTAGGTCAGTGTTTGACAATACCTCATGAGTGCCACCTCTTGGGCCCTTTGCTCTTGGTGTCCACTCCCAGTGTTCATCTGTAGCCTTGGAAGAAAGAAAAGTTCTAGATGACAGAGCACAGGGTGGACCTGACACAACAGCTACTAACTAATCTCTTTCTGGCTTATCCATCAATATGAAATCATAACCTGGTACTTAGGGTGTTGATAGACTCTGACACTGGACTTGGAGAGTTCCCATTTCACTGAGTCAGGAGGCAGAGGTGACCACAGGACTCAGGCTTTCCTAGCCATATCTAGAAGTCAGGCTATTCTGCCTTCCCGCCTCTGGAAGTCTTGCAAGTCCTAAGATAGTTAAATCTCTCCAACTCTCACCAAGTGAAAGTGTGGAAGATTAGTGGGAGGGCCGTGGACACACGTTTTTAAAGTCATTTTAAGAAGTATATATTCACCATCTAGATCCTCAGCTCAGGAAATGTTCCTTGGACAAGGAAGGAAAATACCCCCAAGTATAAAATTTCTGTTACAAAGAATGAGCTTTTCCCTGATGTGTGGTCATCATGACAAGCCAAGGCTATGGGCTGAGCAGAGCTTGACAGTAAATAGACATGTCAAATATATGAGCTGCTTTTGGATTCAGAGAGTTTAGACAACCAATCGAGACAAGAAAAAAATCATCTCTTAGACACAGTACTCCACAGAAAGACACCAAAGAGTAGAGTCTGGGACTGATGCCATGAAATAGCCAAGGCACCTGCTCAGGTAGAGGTCTTCCCTTAGATGCTGGACCATTAGAGAACTTGCAACGGTCTCTTAAGCGATGGAGTACAACTTCATGAGGTCAGCCCTAGAATTCTCAGAGGAGGGAGGTAGAAAGGGAATGACTTTATCGCATTCCCGCTGTTCCAGGATCCGAATATTTTGCAGCATTCTGCTGAAGCTTATGTAGTCCATCTGTTGCTACCGAGCCATATCATATGGCTTGGCTTCATGGACTTAAGAACAGTTGTCATGGTGCTGGAGTGAAAACATCCCTGTGTTTGTTCTGTTTAGGTAAAACTCAGCAGGGTACATGTAGTCTATGGACTTTCATCCACTAATTCTTGAGTTAAAGCAGTATGTCTTTTGCCTGGATGTACTTCTATCACATATGTTAATACAGAAACAAATTATTAAACTTTGTAAAATGATTAAATTGCAAAGATGTATTACAAAACCTAATATTTTCTGAATTTTGTAGAATTTCATTACTTTGGAAACTATTGTGTATTCTCTCTTTATTTTTTTACACTCTTTACCTATGTAACATCAGATTAGCGCCCCAGGTCATAGAGCTTGCATTGTGTATATGAGAGATCCACTTGAATCTCAGAGAGCATGTGTAAACAGCAATGATTATAGCCTTAGAGCAGAAACTAAGAATAGCACAGGTTCTATCCTGCTGCATCATCTTTAGCACCAAGGCCTGGCTTGACCTCTGCTTTCAGGTTCCTTTGGTTTCCAGCACCATGTACACCTCCAAAGAGGCTCAGTATATATTTGATGAATTGCCATGTGGGCCCTGTTCTGAATTCCCTGCTGTCTTCTCATAGCCTAGTGGAGGGTGGCAAACATATAGAGAACTAGAAAGGTAAGGTGATATAAGTAGTAAAAAGAGTAGAAGTCTGTGATTCTTTGGTACTTCTGTTGTGTGATATAGTTGAGATTAGAAGGAAAGCCAGCCCAGAAACAGATACAGCCATAGGTGAATCAGGAAATGCCTCTAGAATTGTGTTTCACAAAACTGGAAGGAAAGATGGAACCATTAAGAAAAAAATCTTGGACTTCACTGGGCAGAGCTAGTGTCTGACCCACTCTTAGTTCAATCACTGTAATGGTATCATTAAGGTAAAGGAACTAATACCTCATTAAGAAAATTAGTATGGAAATTAAGTACTGTAGGACATCAGTTGCTTTAAAGGGCAAAGTTTTCAAAGGTAGACATAAATAGGTTGACACCATTATTAATTAAGTGTTCTACAGACACCATCTGCCCAATTGCAAAGTTTACCAAATGCTGAGAAAATAGCATCACCCTCCATGTTCCCAGTGAGACACCTTCAGTCAACTAGTTGCTCTCATGCAAGCATCCAGGAGGAGCTTTTGGTGAACATTAACTTTACAAAGTAAATATTCCCCTTCCACAATTAGTTTATTGATTTCCAAAACTCAATGTCCTGAAACTTTAACCACAGTGGCATTCATTGGCTTAGCTGGCAAGTCTATGGCTTTCCTTCGTCAGTTCATTCGCAATGTATTTATAATGCTTAATACATTCTAAACACGAAGCCAGTTCCTGAGTGTATGATGACAAATGATGCATCCCTGACCCTGCCTGTGTGGGGCTCAGAGACTAATGAGAAATTCTGCCATAAATAAAATTATCTGAATATCTAATGTAGAATTGAGTCAAAGGTTCCTGGGGTTGTATTACATTTTATCCCACAATGGATTTATCATTATACCTGATTCTATACCATGCTAGGAACCAATCCCTTCACCTAATGTCCAATTATTTCTTAAGCCTTATCTGAATTAGTACTGGTATTCTAATTCTCAGCTTCCAGAACTAAGCACCAGGTCATGGCAACACATTCAATAAATTTTTCACTCAGTGGGTGAATTTGGGGCTATTAAATGGTGACTGGCAACTTCTGTATGCATGCAATGATTGTAACTGTTTAAATATAGAGGGGAAGAGGCATCCTATGTACCCACATGCTACGTACAACAGTACAGAGCTCTCTGTAAGAGGGATCCCAGGAGGAGTCAGGCTGGAACACAATGTCCTTTAGCATTATTAGAATACCCCTTGAACCCTCCCGAGGTGAAGTGGAAACTCTCAAACTGTGATGGAAAGCAGAACATAAACCTCTGTGACCTCCACTACTGCTAATAACTGTACATTACATTACTGCTCATTGCGCAATTATCAGGAAAGCACACAGGCTTCATTATGCAGGGTATGAAGCATGCCCAATTTGAGAGGTGTCTCACTAAAGATAGTATGTATGATACGTGCAAAATCGCTAATATTCATCATTTTAGTGAATCACACGAAGTAGACCTACAATTCATGATAGATCTACTTCTGGCAATAATAACACATATAGCAACCTTGGCTACATAGTAAAAAACAAAATATTGTACGCCCAGCGTCCTATAGATGCGCTGTAGTCTACTTGTATTCTACAGTGCCAAGCTCTGAATCTTAAGTGTTTTTCTCCCTGGTCTGTTATTTGTGAGCTATTTCAGTGTAGTCATGTTACCACCACAGTGGTAGAAGTGGCACACAGGTGTCTAAGCTTAGCCAAGTGTGCTAAAAATAATCCATAGGTAAAACTGACTCCTGTAGGCTCTGAGTTTCCCTTAGTAGTGCTGTAGCTAACCAACAGTTTGGGGAGTCTTCTTTCTGATTCATATTTAAAGACAGCATGTTGCTGTCTGGCCTAAATGAAAATCTAAGTAATTGGTGTATTCTAACCAGTCAGCTAGATAGTTTTATTTGTCATTGGAGAAGCACAGCTGAAAGGCCTTACTAATAATACAGGCCCCCATCTGATACCTATGCCACAAGCCTCCTACCTTTGAGCTTCAGGGGCACAGCTGGGCACACAGTTCCATGGAAAACCTGGGCCTCAGTATCATCTTTGTCTCTAAACCTGCCCCCGAACTCTCAATAGCAGCAGTGCCTGAGCTCCCCCTAAGAATTTTATTGCTGTTTAATTTACTGAACCCACCATTTTAGAATATAACCATTCCCACATACTGAAAAAACACTCTGCATATAAAAATATTATGAACTTGGGACTCATTTGAACCCCGGATAGAGACAATGAGCAAGAACTCAGATTCTCTGTGTATGTGATCATAAGAGTGATAAAAGAGATGGAAGTTATGCAATAGGTTAGCAATAGGAATAAGAATTCAGTACAGCATGGTTCCTTGTCTTTCCTGATGAAGGGTTACTGTCAGTTAATGCAGGTCTTTCTGAGATGCCATTTCCCATCCTTATTCGGTATGCATAGTCCACTGAAAGTTGGGTGAAAGCAGCCCTGTGCTTCACATACAAGTCCAAAATCAAACACACTACATGGGAGTGCTTGCTTACTGTCCCAGGCCCTGGAATAGCAAGGTAGTAGAATATCCAATTCAAGATCAGCCATGTCTAGAAGCAGACAATGTGCCACATAAAATACAATAAGTTATGGCAGTCTGAGCCAAGTGGAAGATAAACCGACAGGTCCATAGATTGCTTTTACACAGCTGAACCCACTGTACTAGATCCTGCTCTGTAGAGCAAGATCTTTACGAGATATTTGTCTGTCTGAATAAATAAGAGACTCAAGTGTGTGAAAGAAACATGCTTGCTTGTCAGCGTTCTGCTTTCCCTTTGAAGTATGAGGTATTTACAGGGCAGCCTGGGTCTTTAATGGACCTCAAAGGTTCTTGATTCAGTCCTCAGACTTTGGAGACTAGCCTCTGTTGCTTCAGAGTCTAGTGCCCCATCCAGCTGAGCTCCTTTCACCTGACTGTTTGACCAAATCGTCTGTCTTTTCTGATGTGGAGCAAGGAAAAATAAAAATTTGTGGGAAGCATTGTTTTTGATTGTGTTCAACAGTACGATGCTATTTTCCTAAGAATCAGTTTTAAATCCTACCGCTGTAGTTTTCCTGGCCTGGTAACAATTCTAAAGTTGATAATTATGCTATAGTATATCAAATATTAATATTTGATTTTACTATAGAGAATATTTAAATCTAAGTGAAAAAATTATTGTCAGGAGAGAAGATTAAATAATACTAATAACAAGTTTTACCCAAGTTTTTTTACAGTATTGGTGTGACTTTTTCTAATGAAGTACCTTAAATTCATTGATTTTTTTCATCTTTATTCTTATTGAGTTTAAGAAGAAATAAAAACCAAGAAAGAAAAAACCTAAATGCCACTTTCACCATGGCTACATTCATTGGAAACTCTTCTTTTCCACATGGCCTCTTAAAGAGACCCAACTTCCAAAAATAATAAGTCCTAATGATTGGTTTGGTGTAGACCAAGAGGAAATTATAAGTATGGGGTCTTTCTGTTGAATAGGCATTTGTGTTAGGATAGCAGCTGTAATATTTAAGGAGTAATGGAATTCTAAAACAACCAGAACCTTCAACATTGTAGAAAGACGAAACTGTTATTACAGGCAGAGTTTCAGAGCCCTAAACCTTCACTCTAATCCAGAAGGCTTGTTTTAGGTCTCCAGGTGGCTTTGCCGGTGAGGAAGGCCCTGAGCAGAAGAAGGAGTTCATTAAATGTCTCCCCTTTGGAAAGCTGGATTTAGCCTAGTGGTCAAGTTATATATATATATATAACATAAAAGGAACGTGAGCCCTTTGAATGGTTCTCTAAGTGTAGCTGTGCTGTAGTCACCCATAATTGTGAAAATGGGGTCACAGGCAGAGCAAATCCCAAGGTGAGGTGCATGCTGAACATGTCATTCTGTCAGTGAACAATGACTCCTTGCCCTTTCTCAGAAGCTACGAACATAAATGTGTTACCTTGAGCTAGTTCAGTATTGGGTCCCTCCCAGTTCCAGTGTTATCACAGCAAGTTAATGTCAAGGCAGGAGGCAGGAGATTTTCAGTCCTTCACTGAGTCCCCACCTCACCTAGGTCTGTTTCATAGGTCATGCTTGAATGATCTCCATTCCCAAGAACATCCTGTGGATATTTTCTTACAGTGAAGGAACTACGCAGTCAGTGTATTTTCATGTGTGCTTTCAGTGCCTGCATTGGCGCTCAGGACCCTTACTGTGGCTGGGATGCGGTGATGAAGAAATGCACCAGCCTGGAGGAGAGTCTGAGCATGACCCAGTGGGATCAGAGCATCCCCACCTGTCCGGTATGTGCACGCCCTCTCCAGATTCAAAAGTATTGTCCACGGGAGGCAGACCTGCATAGCTTACCTTTCAAAGTAGATCCATTGTTGCAAACCCAAAACAAATTTGTGTATCTATACTTGATCTATTCCTGGCTTGTAGGAGGACCACACAAGCCTCTACAGAGTTTGTAGGATGCTCTTACCTGTTTTACATTGATTTGAAATTCTTAAGATTTGACGCCCTGTTGAGCATAAGATTGTGGTTTTTACAGTTTTTGCCTTTTTTATAGTTTGGTGTGAATTCTTGTCCCTGTTACACTAATAAAATGTGAACTTCCACACTCATTCATTTCCCTTGGGGGCTATAATTCCAGAAGCTGGCCTAAGTGAAGATTTGAAGAATGAGTTAAAGGATATTACTGTGGCACCATGTGGGTCAGATTCACAGACCTTGGTCAGGATCATGAGAAAGCCTGGCAGCAGCAGCCCTGTGTGCATTACTATGCAGGACCCTGAGGAACAAAGAGAAACGGGCCTGCATTTACAACCAGACCCTGAATCCAAGAAAAGCAAAGCTCACTGTTTTCTCAGCTCGTCTGCTTGGGTCCTTGCTTGCAGAAAACAGTTTTCCTTTATTTCTGTCTCAGGCAGCAAGACATTTCTTCCTTGTGTTCTAGCATATGAACCAAAAACTGCTAAAATGTTAGCAGTTATATACTTGAAGTAGGTAGTGGAGCAGTTTGTCCCTCTGTGTGAGCCAGCTGTGGATCTCTGCCTGTTGGTTGTAAGCACCTCTGCAAGGCAGAAACAGAAACAGAATCTACACATTTACTGTTCCTGAGTGTATTAGACATACCTCCGGCTTCTGATTTCTCAGTGCAACTTCCAGAAGCTGCTCCTTCCAGATCCAAACAATATGCAAATGATGCTTGTTCTTCAACTTGGAAGGAAATGGAGCAGAGAGAAAGTTGGAATGTCAGCATCCTTGACAGATGTTGCTGTGGGTGGTGAGTCCATTACACAAAGGACCCTGTGTGGACATCATCGCTTCTAGGCATGCATAGCTCCCATCTGGGCTTAGATTAGAGGTTCTCAACCTGAGGGTTGTGATCTTTTGGGGGGATCAAATGACCCTTTAATTCACGGGAGACATATATCAGGTAGCCTACATATCAGATATTCGTATTATGAGTCATAACAGTAGCAAGGAAGTAGCAAGTATAATTATGAAGTAGGAACAAAAATAATCTTTGCTGGGGGTCACCACAACATGCAGAACTATATTAAAGGGTCACAGCATTAGGAAGGTTGAGAACCATATCTTAGAACCACTTGGCTGCGTAGTGCTAGGTCTTTGATTTCAATGGGGAAATGTTCTTCCATATCTTTAAAAATGGCTTGAAAAATACCAAGAACTGAAGAAATCCCCTTTTCAGTGCTGAACCTGTTAAGAGCACAAAGGCAGTCACCCTAAACATTTTTGCAGAAGGTAAAAAACATAATGAACAGTATCCAAAACGTCTGTCTGCAGTCACATCCTCACGAAGAGTCAATGCATCCTTCTGCATACTTTTGTCCTTGCATTTTTAATGGTTAAATAATGTGTGTAAGAAGCGGGCAGCATAACTGTGGTTTCTCTTAAATGGGAAGAACATTTCTCCCTCCACCCGTTGTTACACATATGCTCATCACAGCTAAGATGATTATGCGGAGGGAAATTTTCCCCCATGCATTTGCTTTATTACAGATGCACGTATTGAATATTTTACAGTAAAAATATGAAAGGGAAGGATCGACCAAACAGTTGTCACCCATATTGTCTCATATCAGGATGACAGGTCCTGTTAACTTTGCAGGGCAACATGGGCATGCGGTGAGGCTTAACCATAGCTCTGAGATATGACTTCAGACCCAATGTCAGTCACACATAGCAAGGTCTGACTCTCTAGACATGAGATGTGTCTATTGTGAAGAGCTTTGTCCTTTTACCTGATGGATTTGCTCACCTTGAGGTATACTTTTGGCAAGCTAATAATAATAATAATAATAATAATAATAATAATAATAATAATAAAGCAGTAATAATCTTGTTAGGTTTTAAGACTTTTACTTTAAAATGTCACTTCTATGTTATTTGTTCTTTTCTTTCACTAAAATAATATATCTTATTTGTTAGATAAGTGGTATCCAGAATTTCATGATATTGATATAATATTGGCTTTAAAATGTGCTATAATGTCGCTGTCACTTTAAGATGGTCTCTTAGGTTGTATTTTCTGTACTGAGGCCCAAACCCAGGAGTTCTCACTTGCTGGGCCAGAGCTGGATTGCCAGAGGATGGTGACCTTGTAGGTTCAGTGTTAAATAAGTTCTAAGATGCCGACTGATTTTAGAAATAGCAAATGCCAAGAGGTTTTTGCAATCGGCAAATACTTCTCATTCCTTCTGAAGGTTGCTTACCTACATCTTTACCCAAGCAAGTGGAACTTGCTAATTTGTATAATCTAAGGCCTTTGAAAGAAAAACAGGCATTTTATATTTTATGTAAAAGTATATGTTGAAAGAACATGGCCTTATTAGATTGAGTTCATTTAGTTAAAGACATATTGACAGGAAGTGACACCCCAGACACACTTGTGTGAACCCACCAAAAAAACCTAAATCCCCAAACACCTAGGTCAGGGACTGGAGAGGTGCGGCAGCAGTTAGAGAACATGCAGTGCTCTTGCAGAGAACCCAAGTTTGGTTTCTACCACCCATATTAGGAGGCTCACAACTTCCTTAATGACACCTCCTGGCCCATATGGGCACCTGCACCTCTGCTCACACTGATACACATATACAAATAGCTAAAACTTAAAACTCTTGTCTTTAAAGGACTCGGGGTCTGTGACGTGGTGCCAGTGAGTTCCTACAGGGACGTTCCACTCAAACTTCTCACACTGTGTATCTTTGACACCTGCTTTTCCTTGCTTGTGATGCTATAGGAGAATACCCAACACTGAGTCCTTTATAAAGCACAGAAATGTATTACCCACAGTTCTGGAAGCCAACAATGCACAATATCAAGGCACCAGAATTTGTTGTGATGAGAATTTCTTTCTGGGCCCCACATGTGGAAACGTGCACCTAAGAAGGGATGTCCCCTACGTGTCACAGGCACTAAATACAGATTGTCCCTATTCACTAGACTGCTAGAGGCTACACAAGACTATATCTTAGTCTTCTGCAAAGGTACAGCCTTGCCTTATAATTCATCTGGAGAGATAAGCATAGGGTGGATATTAAATTGATGTCATAACATAAGGCAAAACTTCCTGGGGAGCTTATCCAATATCCTGTTTCATGCAGTCACTGCATGGAGATATAAAAGACCTTGAAAATAAAGGGAGATCTAGTAATTCTGAAGAAACGATGTCCAGATAAAAATTTAAGACTTCAATTTAGTCATAAAAAAAAAAAAAAACAGTACTTATAGGAGCTGAAGGGATGGATCCATGGTTAAAAACTTGCTACTTCTCTCACAACTACCTGTGATTTTATTTCCAAATAATACAATGAATTCTTCTGCCTTCTGTGGACACACACATGTAACATTCCCTTACATGGGGACACACACACACACACACAAGAACATAAGTATAAAGAAAAATGGCAAGACATAAGAAATATATAAAGATGTGCTGGGGACTCCTGTATGCAACTAAAGTGTGTACACACTAGGCCAGCTGAGAATTAGCACCGGAATAGATCAACATGAAAATATTATTCTTCGTAACAGACTTGGATCCTTTGTAGCCAGCCCTTTGAAATTCCCTATTTCCTCAGTGTCAGGGGAGGTAAAGTAGGGTGCACCTGACTCTCGAGAGCCTCTTGTAGGAGAAGGCTATAACAGAACCAGAAGGGCAGCTGAGTGCACTTCACAGGCTCCTGAACCACCTTGTTTGCGCTCATCATTGGATAGGACTTGGGAGGTGACACATCGAATCCTCCCATGGTTGTCATGCACCGCTGATCTGTGTTGCATGTTTCAGTCTGACTTTGTATGTATTAGTATAAAGCACATGCTTCAAGAAGAAAATCACATAGGAGAAACCTGGAGAGAACTTTGGACAGTTTAAAGTGCTTTCTTTCATTCCGTCTTTCCCAGTACTGAGATAGGACTCAGACCTTACCTATTCGAGCCAAGTATCTGCTCAGGGTACCTGAGGCCTGCAAGTTCTTCCAGAATGTCACATAACTAACAAACCTCCACGAGATTTGAAAAGGTTGCCTCTCCTACCTGCAGCTTCCTCCCTGCTGGACAGAAATGAAACTACCTTCTTTCCTTGTAAATTAGTCACCGTCGCCACATTCTTATCTTGTTTGTGTTCCAACCAGTGGCTGCTCAATGGCGTTCCTTCCTCTTCCACTGGCTTATGAAAACGACTTCTGTGCGTTTTATTTGCTGTCACGCATGCTGAGTAACCCCTTCGCTCCTTTTCTGTTGCCATTGTTATTAACCCATTTCTTTGCGTGTATATTTAGGAAGAGAATTCTAAAAGCATCTCTCTGCCTAAAACCCTCATGTCAAGCCAGACCCACAGAAAGAGCAGAGACTGGCAAGTGTGGTGGATCTCAATAGGAAACAAGTGGGATGGTTGCCAGGGACAACTAGAAATACCTAGGGACATGGCTCAGATGTCATAAAAGGTGAATGTTACATTACATTCTACCTTCATATGCCAGTGCTCAAGCCAGGAGGGACTTAAAAAGCAGAAACTCATTTCTCTCTCAGCTGGAGAAAAATATTTTTTATAGACGTTCCTTACACACTCATGTTAGATCATCCACAAGAATTAGGTCCTATGTTTATCCTAGGATCAAGCCCTGACCAAAGTCACCAGGAGCCCATGTGTGTCATTTACCTTTTCACTGCTGTGACAGAACAACTGTGAAAGCAAACTTTTAAAGGAAACAAATTTATTGTGCCACACGGTTTCAGTCCACCATCTCTAGCATCTGTTGATTCTGGGCCTGAGGCAAGGCTTTCTAACCACGATGGCAGGGAGAACATGTCAATGGTCAAAGATGCTAACCTCCTGGAAGTCAATGCAGAAAGAAGACAGGGTCCAGGGGTTAAACCACATCCCGTGACCTACTGATTGTAGCCATAGTAACAAATTCCCCAAGAAAGAAGGTAGCTGTGGCCTGTCTGGTGGTGAGGAAGCTGCATACAGGAGAGGCAGCATCTTCGATAGGCCTTACTTATAGTTCATTGAGTGATAAACTTGATGTAGTGACCCATTAGTAATGCTATTGTCCTCACAGTCTATTCACTTCTGAATCCTGCTCCATCTGGGAACCCGGTTTTTAACATGTGAGTGTTCAGGATATTTATATTCAAACTGTGACTGCCTTCAACAGGCTAGGGCCCACCATTAGCGCTGGGCTTGAGTACAAACATCTGGATAATTCTGGGGGATCATTGGAATAAAGACTCTCAAACCCCTCCTATTCAGAAGGTTTCTTTCATAAAATCTTGCTTACTCGGGTATTCTTATCCAAATCTCTTTGAATTACAAAACTGGGAATTTCATGTTCCCCACAGAGCAAGCAATTCATTTCAAGGAAACACATAGGTTAGCCTTGTGGGTGGTTTATTTTCCATTTTCTTTTCTTCATAATTGTGACACTACTTCTTCTTTGCCAGTTATAAACACTGGATTTTGCTGTACAGCATGCAGACAGCTACATGTCCAAGTCACTGCTCTGCCTCACGCCTTTGTATTCTCACGGTGACATGCAATGCAGGTGGACCTGAAGGGAATACTCGTTGCCCCAAGTCTTATAATTTTCCTCCAATCATCTCTTCTTCTAGAAGTTCTAACCAGTATTTAGAGGACCAAGAAATTAAAAAAGAAAAAAATGTCTTTACCCTACGCTATCCTTTCCTCCTTCTCTGAGAAGTGAGAGGAATATAAGTGGCCAACTGTATTCAGGAACTCAGTTTCTTCACTGAATCTCCTTACCAAAGCTGTCTGTCCTTGGTCAGGACAGTTCAGCCTGTCACTCCCACCCGTCCTGGATTCAGCTGATAACTGTCATGGTGTGTGGAGGGAGCCTGGAGTATCTTTCCTTTGCCCTCCTTTCAGTTCAGGACTACGTTTCTGCCAGGGTTCCATGGTGAGATGACTTCGGCTATGGCTGGCAGTGTCTGTCAAGCTCTGACTCACCTGACTCCAGCACTCCTACCAACTTTCCCACCCGCCAACTAAGGATGGCTGAAGCTCCTTGCACAGATGGTCCCTGGGTTACACAGCATCTCCAGGACTTTGCTTAATGCTCTCTTGTCTCATTGCCTCCATGTATAATCCTATAAACTCCCATTTTGCCTCCTGGTGGGATCATGACAAACTCACACATGTATTCTTCAGTGTGATGCCCCAACTATTATAGCTACATTTCTTTCTGTGACCTTTGCGTGTGTGTGTGTGTGTGTGTGTGTGTGTGTGTGTGCGTGTGTGTGTGTGTGTGTAGGCTTGCTTTTTCCTAAGCTAGAAGTAATGTTCTAGAGGCTTCTGCTTCCTTCTCCAACATTAGGACTAGTTCAGAGTCTCAAACAGAAAAGTTCATCTGTCCATGAGGAAGTCATTTTATGTAAAATGTTACAGCTGGGGTAATGTGTTAACCTCCCTGAAAGTCTTTGTTCTGCATATCACTGTTTGAAGCTCTTCAACTTATCTTGACTTATACATTTGCTTAGATTCACTGTTTAGTTATCTGTATCAGATTTGTTTTCATATGGAGTTGGCCTGCCTAGGGGGCCTGGCATCTGTCTGCCATGCACAGAGAAGCAAGCCATAGACCCCACCACCACGGGGCATCGTGCAGCTCTGAGCTCTACAGTCCTTTCGTTCCTAGTTTATCTGCTCACCAAAAACTCAAACTTTTCAGCTGTCTGTTTCATTCCTGAACATTGACAGCCAATGGTATAAACCTGCCTGTGCTTTTTAAAAGTATACAGTATTTTCCATGTGAAAATGCCCACAATAGCAGTAGCTCACCTTCATCTTCTCATCTATAGTAAGAGTTTTTGTCCCAAATTCCTCTTCCCAGAAAAATGCCTCTGGCCAGGTCTGTGGACATTTGAGCAGTTTCTTCTCATCTGTATCTAGTCTGCTTTGAGACACTCACAGGAATACCAGTGCAGAAGCATATAGCTCTCATTCATCTGTGAAATCAGAATGGAAGCAACATCCTACCTGATTACGTGTGTTACTCAGGGCAGCCTTGGGCTATCTGCTTGGCAGGCACAGGTGTGCCATTTCCTGTAGGTAGCTCCCAGCATACCTCATAGGTAGACATTTCTTATCACTTCTCATTTCCACTGATGGATTCCCCACCTCGGGCAGGCAAGCAGGAGAGTCCATGAGAGTCTTGTCCCTATTCATGATCCTGGGGCACAGTCCAGGATAGCTCCTCCCTGTCTCAGAGAGTCAACACATTCTACAAAGAACAGCAGTGGCCTATATGAATAGTCAAGATAGCGTGGGTTGTGTATATATGGATATGATACAAATCGCCCTGCTTAATTGATGCCTAGTCTCTGAACAAGAGACATGGGCTTTTTACATCAAAAACAAGAATAACCATGTTTATGTCTCAGGCAAGGGTCCGTGTACGAGTATTATCATAGACCCAGTTAAGTAATGGATTAAAGCAATAAAGATATTGGGCATCAATGTGAAAAATGTCCAAAGTAAGAACTTCACTGATTTAACAAGAGCACCTGGAAAGTCAGAAGCTTGTATCATCTTGTCATGCGAGGCATGTTGCTCTGTAGAAGCATGTGGTTTCCAGGGAACCCTGAGGTCCAAGTAGGAACTGTGGCCAGAAGTGTTATTTATGTCCCAACCACACTCAGACCCATCATTCAGCATTCTGTCTGCAGTGACCTGCAGGAGTCTCCGAGACTGTACCCTCAGCTCTCTCTCAGTGTCTCTGCCTTGCATTTCTTTTTCAAAACCCAATGGCAATAAGGTGTCTGTCGCTGGCTCTCGGTGACAGGGAACAACCCAGTCATGTGACCCTCTGACACATTTATTCCTCTGACATCACGAAGCTGTCCTTGACAGCAAGCATCCCATCCAGCTGCTTTATAGGTTCCTTTCCACTCTGTACAACTCAACACAAGCATTGCACAAGCTTGTTGCCCATCCTCAGCAGCATCCCTGCTATGCCCTCAGTAGCTGTTACATATAGTCTTGAGCAGATGCCAAGACCTTCCTGGTCAGCATACAAACTCTGAGAGGTGTTCATAGTATAGCTTTGGCAAGAAGAAGCCTGAGCTGAAAGAATTTGCAGTCCCATAAGAGGAACAACAATAGGAACTAACCAGTACCCCCAGAGCTCCCAGGGACTAAACCATCAACCAAAGAGTACACATGGAGGGACCCATGGCTCCAGATACATATGTAGCGGAGGATGGCCTAATCAGTAATCAATGGAAGGATAGGCCCTTGGTCCTGTGAAGGCTCAATGCCCCAGTGTAGGGGAATGCCAGGACAGAGAAAGCTGAGTGGGTGGGTTGGTGAACAGGTGGGGAGATAATGGGATAAGGGGCTTCAAAGGGGAAACAAGGAAAAGGGATAACATTTGAAATGTAAATAAAGAAAATATCGAAGAAGGAGAAGAAAGAAGGGAGAAGGAAGAGGAAGAAGAAGAATCCTGAGAACTGTATCGATCTCATTGCTCATGGGAGCACTGAGATGTGCTTAGTATCAAACATTGTCACTGAGAGGTAACATTTGAGCCTAGCCTGGATTAATCTTTCATGGGCTTTCGTTGTTTTAAGGTGTATAAAGCTCTGCATCAGATATGTATGTCCATGGGCTTCTGTTCCTTGGGTTACCCATATTGGTGGGCAGTTATACCAAAACCTCATTCCTGAGTCATTAACCTTTACTACCCCACTTTTCTTCTGCCTCCTTGCTCTTCCTCTCCCTCTGTTCCTCACTCCTTCCTCTTTCTGCTTCTTTTCCTCCCCACTCCCTCTTTCTCATCATCTCTAGCAGTGGCCTATCCTGCATAACTTTGAAATCTTCCCATACATAATGCCAACTTTAATTTTCTTAAAATTTTAAAAGAGTTGTGATTGCCACTTGAGAGAGATACCTTTTGGCTTTGTGTCTTTTTTTTTTTCTTCTTCTTCAGTTTTACCCTTTCTGACAATGATGCTTGTATTTGCCTTCCAGACCAGAAATCTCACTGTAGATGGGAGCTTTGGCCCATGGTCACCGTGGACACCCTGTACACACACTGATGGCACTGCTGTGGGCTCCTGCCTCTGCCGGTCCCGCTCCTGTGACAGCCCAGCTCCTCAGTGTGGTGGTTGGCAGTGTGAGGGCCCTAGAATGGAGATCACCAACTGTTCCAGGTGTGTGCCTCAGATCATGCTAATGTACAGCCTCGTTTCATCTCAGATTGTGGAGGTATCTGGGCAGCCCTTCTTAACACAAGCTATCCTTTAGTAGATGAAGGTGGCAAAAGAAAGGGTCACCCATCACTTAGCAATTACATCATTTGTAGGGAAAAATTCAAACTGTTAAGTTATAAATTTAAACTGTTTATAAGTTCATCACTGAATAGGAAAATATTACTACTTTACGCAATATTATTGGCTTCTTTGATGAAAATATCCATTACTTAAGGTCTTCCTGAAACATGTAACCGTTAATCCCTACTTGTAGAGTATGATGGATGCATTACCTGGGATGCATCTTTTCTCTATGCTGTGTTAGTTCAGAACTCGGCATACCCCAGCTCTCTGACCCCAGACCGTTAGAAACCAGAACAGTCCAGATGTTGTGATCTGCCGGGGTCATCTGAGTTGCCTCATGTTCTTCTCTTAACTATACACTCACTTGTCCTGCCTGCTTCCTCTGTAGACCATAGCACCTGGAGAGCTTCTTGGGTCAATTTGCAAGTTCTTTCTTCACTTGATTACAAACAGGCCATTTCTTAACAGTGTAGCTGGTTTTCATGAGCCTAAGATGCAGAAGCAATGAGGGAAACTGTCTATGAAGCAACTGGCTGAAGATCAGAGTGGGTAATTGAATTGTGTGAGAGCCCAGAACAGGAAGGGTGGGCAGAGCAAGGTGCTCAGAGAAAAAAAGGCAAGTTTGTCCTTGTCAGTACTTTTCATAGTGGGTTTCTATCTATAGCAGTTTCAAGGTGGGTTCTATCACCACATAAAGTTTACAGAAGCCAAGGAGGGCCACAAAGATAAGTTTATGTAATAAAACAAAAAACACGACATAGTTACCGGACTTACATTGAAGATGGCAATGAGCTATTTATTATGGAAAGACTGGAGTGCTGGGCTGCAGTTGTTCGCACTTGGGCTTCAGCTCTTATTCCAGTTGGAAAGTTACCCTCTAAACAAGCTTAAGCAGCTTATTTCAGGTTAAAGTCATAAGCAAACCAGCCTGTTTCAGGGATGCTGTAGAAGTGTAAGCTGATGACCAAGTATCAGCATCTCCCACGCTCCCTGTGATTATCCCATGAGGCTCTGTGGTTGGTTATCCCTTACTCTGCCTCTGAACAGCTTCTACAAGTATGCAAAACCAAGTCCGTACAATAAACAGTTACTGATAAACTTGCTTCATTTGTTGTCTGATTTCCTACAGTCCTGCTGGTTTTAAGCACTTTTATTTACCCATCACTGCACAGATAACATGTTCTGCATATTATCAATTGAATACATCGTAAAGTCAAATATTTTCAAAAGCTTAGGAAATTAAGAGTTTTAAAAGAATATTAAAATATGGTGTAAAGTTTCATTAACCCTGTGAATTATTTTGGCCACGTGTACGGCTGTGGGTAGAAGGGTATAAAAATATGGTTTGTTATTTTTATGAGTGATGTTGGAGGTGGTCTTGGTTTGATAAAATTATCAACAATCAACAATTTACCATGCCTTAAACTATATCTGTTTTGTTTCTGTTAGTGGAAGATTTCAGCTGGTAAACTAGGAAACTACAAAATATATTTAAAACTTCATGGAAAGCTTCATCTTAACTACATAGTTTGTTAATTGTATCAACTTATATATTTAAACCGTTATCTTTAGTATTATCATTACGTACTTTTGTGTTCTTAAGGGAATGTATGAAAGGAAAATGAAGGCTGGTATGAACTGATCTTGTCCCAAACTCATGAAAATAGAGTAGCTGAGGATACAGAATGCCTATGGGGATGTCAGTGTGATTAACAAATTAAAGTTCTGAGACTGAAGAGAAGGCTCAGAGTTTAAGAGCACTGGCTGCTCTTCCAGAGGTCCTGAACTCAGTTCCCAGCACCCACAGCATTACAGATGGTTCACAGCTGTCTGTACCTGTAATCCCATAGGATCTGATGCCCTCTTCTGGTGTGGAGATGTATATGCAGGCAAAACGTGAAAACAAACAAATGAATCTTTAAGAAAAGAAAAGAACAAAAAGAAGTTCCACACACAATATTCATAGGAGCTCAGACCAGGATCTACAATGAATGTTCTAATGCCCCAAATAATAAAATACCCACAGCTTATTTTTAATAGCCCAGGAAAACTTCTAAGAGAGAATTAAATTACAAAGACTCTGAATATATTTTCACTTTTTGAAAAAAATTACACTACTGAAAAATGTGTATCAATAGTAGTCAATGTTGTGAATGACTTTGGTGAAATAGGTTCATTTTGGTTGTCTTTTATTTCTAAATATACTTTATTATTCTACATGTACAATAGCTTGGTTGCATATGGCTTTGTGTGATTCTGAATTAAATACTCCATTTCATTTTTTAAAACAAAATTGGCTTGAAATAATTGACAAAAGTTCCACTTGTTCTCAACATGAAGGCTTTCTATAGGACTGTGCATGCACACTGCTTTTAGATTTAATAGAGTGTGCTGTATGTAACTTCGGGTCTTTCTTCTTTCTCAGGGACACTTTCGTGTGTTATAGCAGATGTGTCAGGAGTCAAGTAAAATTGGAAATTTTATAGGTTAAGGATTCAGTTCTAATACTGTGCAGTTAAATACCATTCTAATAGGCTGAAATTTTAATAACTAAAGTTCCTTAACAGTTACAAACATAGTAGGTACATTTGGGATGGTTTGAGTTTTTGCATTTAAGGCCAACTGTAAGGGAACTCAAAGCCACAGAGGTTACCAGTATGCTCTGTGTGCTCAAAGACTGTTCCCTCCTCCCTGAGGCCACACAACCAAATGGTTCACCCCTAGTACAAAGGCATTGACAACAGATGCAGATGGGGCTTGACTGAGCTGGCTTGATTGAGGTATTTGAATCACTTCCTCTCCTGCAGGAATGGAGGCTGGACTCCCTGGACCTCCTGGTCTCCGTGCAGCACGACCTGTGGCATTGGCTTCCAAGTGCGGCAGCGATCCTGCAGCAACCCCACGCCCAGGCATGGCGGGCGCGTGTGCGTGGGCCAGAACAGGGAGGAAAGGTAGGTTCTAGCTGTGTTCCTGTACCAGCATCCATGCACTTCCTGTCATTCAGGTGGGGCCGGTTCCACTTTGGGATCTAGCTTAGTTTATCTACAGCATTCTTCTCAGCTAAGCTAATCCGCACCTTGTTTTTCTGACATCTTTCAATTTTGACCTGAGGTTCCCATGAAGAGCTTCATTATGATCCAGTTCCCCTGCATGTTTGAACTGGGAATCCAATCTCAAGTCACTTAAGATTGCTCAGAAACCGAGGGCACCTGTATGCTGGGCTTCTGTATACCCAGAAAGTGAAGCTGCCTGCTGGAGAATGTGTGCTGAGTTATTTTAGTTAGCCTGTCTCAGGAGCTGCAAATCCCAGCAGGTCCTGGTGATAAAGAATTTCCCATTAGGCTGGGGGCGGGGGTGGGGGGTGGGGGTGGGGGGGCAGCCAAGTGAGAAGAAACCCAGGGGAGGCTTTATCTGTGTACCCTCTAGTCAACCACAGTGCAAGCTGGTTTTCATGAAGAGTTTCAGGGTTCAGTGCTCCCATCTAAATGTCCCATCTAAGACTTGGATCTAACATGGTATTTTTATTGTTTTGTTATAGAATTAATCATTTTCCATTGACTCCAAAATCTATTCTTTGTTCCTTTTTCTTTCCCTTGCCTACTGAATGCATATTCTACTCTGTCACTATTGTGAGTGAAAAGCTATAGGTGAAGTTCACAGCATTTTTAGGACACATACATGTGCGCGCGCGCGCGCACACACACACACACACACACACACTTATTTGAAAGGCTACCAGTGCCTTCTAATGAAAAAAAAAAATAGAGAATCCTACTTAATATTACAGGTTCAGGGAGTCTCATAAAAATACTATATGTCTGTAGCAGAAGATGGCCTTGTCGACCATCATTGGGAAGAGAGGCCCCTTGGTCTTGCAAACTTTATATGCCTCAGTATAAGGGATCGTCAGGGCCAAGAAGTGGGAGTGAATGGGTAGGGGAGCAGGGTGGGGAGTGGGTATAGGGGACTTTCCGAATATCATTTGAAATGTAAATGAGGAAAATATCTAATAAAAAATTGAAAAAGTTAAAAACAAAAATACCATATGTCTGTCTGTGGCCATATACTTTTATAAACAAAGAGCAGGGTTCCTGGTTTTTACATAGTTGTACAGTGGGTATCGAGTAAACCTTGATAGCAACTCAAAAGACCATTTCTCTTCTTTAGCCATCTAGTTTCTTACTTACCAGTTACGATTTTGTTCCTTTTGACTAAGAAAGAAAGGAAGGCTGCTGTCACACACAGATAGGGTTTGTCATTTCTGAAAAGGTCCCCTGAGACAGTCCTGTGCAGGCTGTGTGTAGTGTTCCATCTAACACCACTTGATAGGTGAGAAAGCTGACCAGTGAGAACTCTTCTTAATGTATTTTCCAACATCCCACTTGAGTGAAATCACTTCTGTCTGTGCAAACCCTTCTCTGAGTCCAGGTATTGCACAGACACAGGAAGGACAAAGCTGTGTAACTCTGTGACCAAATGCACTGTGTTCTGTCTCTATACTTAACCATTCATAAAGCCATACTTTCACAAATGGATTTTATAAACATTGGTTAGTGTGTTTGGGTGTCCTACACCTAACATGTTTTTGTTTACAGGAGACATGTTTTGGGTGGGGTTAGAGAAGGATTGCTTGATAGAGGAAAATTTTACTTCAAATTATAAAGAGATGGTGTTAAGAATGTGGACTTTGTATGGTTTTTGTAAACTGATACGTCTCTATTGAATACACTTCTAAGGAACTAACAGGAGTCCCTGAAAGAAAACAAACAAACAAAGAACACCAAGTGATCTCTGTAAACAAAAATATCTTAGATTTCCTGCAATGTTAAATGGGGAGATCACCACACCCAAGAAAACCTGCCCTGATCTGGCAGTGGCGATACTTGATGATTGGATTAAGGGAGATGGTGTGCACAATTTTAGGGCCAGGCATATGAAATAATTGATAGAATTTTGTGATATTTAAATAGCTTTAAACTCAAAGAAGCCTAAAATGGTGACAAGAGAACAAATTGATTCTCTCCCCAAATTCGATTAGTGCCAGCAGTATAGTTAATGATTTCTGCAAAAAGGTTTTCAATGTGTGGCCTGATTTAGTAGGAACTTAGCCTCAAGTACAATCTCCTGGGAATTTTTACATCATTTTTTTACATGTGTTATAAGATGTATGAATACTCTTTCTTTTTCTAATATTTCTTGGAACAAATATCTTGAGGGGCAAGAACATAGTAGAGACATCAACTCTCCAAAGGTCACCCATAAGGTGGGATAAGGCAGACCTTGTTACAAGTACCAAAATGCAATTGGGATAGTTTTATCCTGCTCTGTCACTATGGCTCCATCAACTAAAACAAAAACAACATGCAATTACTGCTCCGCTCTCTCAGTAGAACCTCATGCCAGGGCGTCCGTATTTGTCAGCCAAATACTGCACCAAGCCCTTGACAACTGAGCCTTCCTAGTGTTGCCTCCAACTCGGCGCAAACTGAACATATGAACTAATTACCATATTCACTCATCTATCCATAGTGGCTCAGTATGAAGGATATCATGGACCCTGCCCACACTCCAGAGAAGGGGATTGTAGTGTGATAGAGCGCGTCTCGTTGGTGTCACTTTGGATTCTGCCTACTGTAGACAAAGTCTCTGTTCCCAAATCACTCATGCCCTACCATGTGCCTTTCATCTATTTACAGGGTCCCCAAAGCCAAATGTCATTAAATTATACCCCAAAAGCTCAAAGGTCTATAAATCTCAATACAAAAAAAAAAAGTTAAATGCCATCAACATTCACACTATACAGCAGTGGTAGTGGGCAACAACCGATAGCTATGACCATGCCTTCTCCAAAGAATAAAAAAGTAGAAATGAGAGTTACCTCAATATTTTCTCCAAAGGAATCCTGGAGTGTAGCCAGGTGAGTGTTGGGAGTTACTTAGGATGTGGGTATCCTGCTCCATGGTCCTTAGATCAGCCTTTGCACTCTTAGCTCAGCTCCCTGAAATCTCTTTCCTCTCTCATAAAGTCAGCAGATGTTTGCAGCTGGGAAGTTTCACCAGAGCTGGTAAAACATGAATCACCATCCTTCCTGCTAGTATAATATGCCCAATAGCATCACCTTAGCAGTTCCCATGGTCCCCTCCTTGGGATTTGTTCTAAACAAAAGGCGATCCCAGACCTTTCTGAGCAGTCCTCTGGCTTACAGTCCTGCTGAGGTGGCTAGAAAACAGCAACTGGCAGCTTGTTATGCTCCTTCTGGGTGACCAAGGGGGTCCCTGAGTTACACTCTTGCTCTTGGACTCTAGTAGACTCTGTGCATTGCCACAGTCTGTCCTCATTCTTCGATCTTGTTGGGGTTTCCTCAAGAAGTTAAACAGACATGCCCCAGCTTTCCCTGGCAGTGTATGATGGTTTGCATAAGCTTGATGTCTGGGAAATCTTATATTTGAGTGCTTAGGCACTATGGAGTAGAAGTCTGAATGAATTAGAAGGATTGGGAGTTACGACTTTGTTGGAGGAAGTCTGCTATGGGAAGTGAGCTTTGATAGTTTAAAAGCCCATGCTGGACCCAATATTCCTCTCCACTTCCTCCATGTCTTTCTGCCTATGGATCAGGATGCTCTAAGCTACTGTCTAATGCCTGCATGTCTCCGTGTCCCAACCATGACGATAATAGACTAAACCTCTGAAACTGTAAACAAGCCACAATTAAGTGCTTTCTTCTGTAAACTGCCTTGGTCGTGGTATCTCTTCACAGCAACAAAACATTAACTAAGATACAGTACTTGAGTACTAGGGAGCTACTTCTTAATTTTTGCCATCAGCAAAGTCTGATCTATGTGCCACCTGAACCTTGTTCTTTTAATAGTCAACTCCTTGTTTTTTCTCTTTCTATACCATGACTTGCAGGAAGACAGTAGCACTTTAACACTTTGCTCTGAAATGTCCATATACATGTAACTTCTTTCACACGTCTTTGTTCTACTTCTCATATCACTATAAAGAGCGATTTTAGAAGGTTTGTAGCATTCTGGAACTACATTATACTCTTTATTTTATAAAAATACTGTCCCATTTTTATAATTTTATTATGTTAAAATAATAAACAACATATATTAGTTACTTAACCATTTTCAGTGCAGAATTCATTGACATTAATTAAACTCTCATTTTTTTGTGCAAAAATTACCACTCCTCATTTCCAGAATTTTGTCATTACCACTAAGCAATATTATCCCATACCATCATTCTCCAGGTCCCTGGAAATACTGTTGACTATTCTGCCTGTTAATTTGCATTCTGTGTATCTCATATAACTGGAAAGCTGTAACGTCCATCCCTTTGTGCCATGCTTACTTTACTTAGCATAATGTTTTTAAGCTCCATTAGTATTGCAGCTTATATCAGAACTCTATTTCTTTCTGGATGCATGGTGGTATCCTCTTGTCTGACTACATCTTTTGTTTAATCAGTTTCCAATCAGTGAACACAGGTCATCTCTTCCCCTTGCCTATTTAAACAGGGCTAGAATGAACACTGGCTTGTTGAATTTCCTGTTCCAATTATCTTGCATAAGTCACTACGAAAGGACGTGCAGCTTGGGTGTCCTGCTTTAGAGGGATGCCCACTGTGGCTTCACCATGGTCTGTTCTCACCAGAAACCATAGACTTCCAGTTTGCTCACATTCCTGCCAGTGCTTATTATTGCTGGGTTGGGTTTGGAGCCATCCTACTGGATGTGAAGAATTGGTATCTCACTGTGCTTTAGATTTAGATTCTACTAGCATCTACATGATGCTGAGCACCCTCTCCTGTGCTTACTTTCTATCTCGTTGGAAGACGTCTCTATTCCCCTTGTTAGTCAGTTTTCTAACTGTGCTTATTTTTTCTGCTGTAGTTCTGCAGTCTATTTCCTTCTAAACCTTCTCTGTCAGGTTCTACAAAGTCTAAGCTCCTAATATTCAATATATAATGATTTAGACTTTACCTCTGCTTCTCAAAATTCCCACTTCCACCTACTTCTGTGCCGCAGAGCCATTTTGAGTGAATTTTTTGCTGTTGTTTTCGTACCTCTTAGCACTGTACTCCATGGTACCTTGTCTGTATAAAAGTCTTTGTGTTTCTGTGAGTTCCCAGACTGGATGTAACTCCCCTGCTTCTGTAAATGCAGGCTGTCAGGAGGCTGCAGTAAAGAAGCCCTGGCTTTGGCCTCAGAAGCATGCCTGGGTCCAGATCTGCTTCCTAGTTTGTGCTGCTGTGGGAAGCCTACATGTTTAGTAGGCTGTCAGGCTGAGGACTGCAGTTTCTTGGTGCATCTTTATTAGAGGCCACTGCCAGTTAAAGTTAGAAAGGAAGAGATGGTTTTGAAATAAAGCTACTATTATCTGACATAGTCACAGAAGTGACATCGCCCTGTCCTGATAGCTATAAGCCTTTCCCATATTCAGTGGAGTACATAAATTGTGAGTTCTAAAATGTGAAGTGTATAGGCTCATATCAGAGATTGCCCAATATGATATCAAGATAAGGATCTCAGTGTCTAAGGAGAATATATCAAATGACATCTTACCTTTATGGAAATGTTTTTTGTTCTGTGATGAGGTAACGTGATACTCAATGTGGGAGTTACTGCTCTCTTCTGGTGTACTATCTTAAACATCCTGGGGTGTGTTTAACGGATACTCAGTTCTCTGATGCCGTGAAAGGCTTAGTTCTTCCAGAATGTCCTATAAAGGGATGACCAGTAAAGGCGAATCAAGCAAAACTGTTCCACCATAGGTTTCTGATAGGTTGGGCTAGCAGATTGTCATGAGGAACCTGCATAGGCTGAAACAGATTAGAAGGAAATATAGTGAGGAGACAGAATTGGTGCTGTAAACCTAGCCTCAATACAATTGCAGAATACAGTTAATTTTAGAGAAAGTGGCCTTATGGAAAAATTGATAGTTTATACAAAGACGATGCTAGGTCATTAGTTAGCTTTTAAATGGAAAATAACAGTAATCATGAGAAAAATTAAAATCTTAATTTTTAATGCATCATAAAATGTGTCTGTGACTCTCCATGATTTCAGACACTGAAGACCTAATGGAGCCAGTAATGTGTTAAAGACATTAGCCCATTGTTTTTATAAGCCAGCAGACTGGTGAGATGGGAATCAAATGCTGACCCATTGGGCAAATGTTTATCTATAATTAATAACAATCTAAGCAGCCTGAGATATCGTAGTGACTGCTTTCCATCTCACTCTTGCTTGTCCAGCTCACGGAAGCGGCTGCCTGTGGAAGCCTGGGTCAGCCCAGGGTACCCAGAGAAAATGCTCTTCTCATCTTTGCAGAGAATCCAGACTCAGGGCCTTGGCAGGGTCCAGATGCTAGCTAACAGTTCTAAGCTGGAATTCTCCATAAAGAGATAGCCTAGACATTTTTATTTCCCTGGCCATTCCTGCTACAGGGTCTCAGCTCTACTAATCTTCATGTAGCTTGTTTCACAGAAATACAGAGTAAGAAAGAAAGAAAGGGAGATGTGGGTTGTTGGTGGCCCTAAGTCCCAAGGGGTAATTGATTAACACTGGTTCAAAGTCCAGAGCTCCATGCACAGGTAACCTTGCAGGAGATTTTTAACTGTAATAACATGCTGAGCATTCTCCGAGGTGGCCTGCTGTAGGCGAATACAAGAAAGTATTTGTGCACGCTGATTTATTTTGCTCTGGGGATATTATAGCACAGCTGCTGTGCTCTTTATTAAAAGTCAAGGGCTTTATAGGCAATTTTAGTAGGATTTCCTTTGCCTTTGCTGTGTGTGTGTGTGTCTGTGTGTCTGTGTGTCTGTGTGTCTGTGTGTCTGTGAGTACCCATATTAATTGGAAATTGAAACTAGGGAAGAGCAGTAGAAAGAGCCCTCACATTTAAGATATTAGTGAGCCATCTTCTAAATGCAAGACGCCCTTTTATCCCTTGTTCTCCCTCTTGTGAGCTACATGCAGGTATTTTTAATTAAACATGAATTGTTCTGAATTCTGAGTTTTCTTGACTTCCCTTAACCTGTTCTCAAAAATAAACAGCAGCTTCTTCCTGGAACTCTCCAGACATCAAATTATACATGAATATTTACTATTGTAACTCCAGACTTGCTACAAGGAAATTCTGTCCTTACCTTTTTCTTAACTCTCGTTTATACCTAGAGATGTCTCTGTTTCTGTCTCTGTGTGTGTGTGTCTCTCTGTGTTTCTGTATCTCTGTGTTTGTATCTCTGTCTCTTTTCTGTTTCTCTCTGTCTTTCTCTGTGCCTCTCTCTTCTGTTTAGAAGGTCCCTCCTCCAGTAGAGTACATAAGAGTGTTCAGTGACATTGATCCTCAGAGCCCACACATTTTGGAGTATGTGCTGCCATCTTTACAGCAATGCCACATTTTTTTCCCATGGCAAATACTGAAAAGACAAAGAATGCAAACTGCACAGGGCCAGTTTGTCCATGATTTTAGATGCTAACCTGCTTTCTAGGATGGTACTAAAGTATCAAGAGATTCCTTTGTCCGTGACATTGTCCACTGCCTCTCCCTACAAGTGAGATGGGGCAATCTGGACTCCACTGCCCATCCTTTATACAGTCACACAGTTGCTTTAGGATATTTCCACCATGCCCAGTGCCATCCAGCTCTCCAGCACTATCCTGTTTATCTAACCCATACTGTTTCTCACTTTCACTGCCACAGTCAGACACCACTGGCTAATGTTTGCTCCCTGGGCTCTTCCTGCTCGTGACTGCCCCTTACTAAGGTTCAGACTCCAGACTGAGCTCAGAGAACTTCTAGTGTCTTTGGGCTTCAGCCACCAGTGTGATGAGGCACCAGACATGAAGGAGTCTTTGGCCTCACTCTGATGGTGCTATTTTACTTGTAGAATTCTATGAGGTGTTTCTTGGTTTTCTACTGTTTGACAAAGGTGGATCATTCCATCTCATGTTCTCTCCTTATGTTTTGTCAACACTGTTACCTTTCTTGCTCCAGTCTCCCTTCTGGGCATTGATTATCATCCAAAACCCCAGCAGGTAGCCATTCTCTGCCCCTCACCCTATCTTTATATTTCAGCTTGGCCTTTCCTCTTTGCATCCTGTGTTCCCTCTTAATGTCTTGTTTTCCACCAGGGTTCCATCTACTTGATGGAAAACAACTGGACCTTATAAGATTATCTGTCAGAGAATCACATAACTCCTTTTTCGCTTTTTGGTTACCATTTACTCTTCTTTTCTACCCCAGAATGCATCCACTTGGAGAACCAAGTTCAGTTTTGGTGTTCAGTAAATAATAAAGTAACAGAAGTAATCATGATAGTATTTTATGCTGTGCACATTTTGAGAGTGTGTCTATTTTTCTCCAACCTTCTGAGGCTGTGAGCACCTAGTCAGCAACCCTTTTTTTAACTCCCTTTGCACTCTACAAAATCCAGTTGTTATTAACAATGGTGTCATGCAGGTCACTAGCTTAGCCCAGTAGGTCTAAATCTTTACTGCCTGTTTCTTAAGGAAGATGGCCTTGCAAATGGAAGGATGTGGTATGGGGGGAGTCTTATAATCTAATACTCCCCAGAGGCTAAGTCTATATTTAGTAAATGGACAAATGGATTTAAAATGGTCCCATAAATCACCAAAGATATCATTAAATTTGGCTACATTCATAATTACATTCTTCTTCCATATGTTCTATCACTTGTAGAATGCCAGTCCATTTCCCTCTTATGTTTGTTTCTCTCATTTCATTCCATTTCATTCCATTTCATATATAGTTACAAAGATTTTTAGAACTTAAGTCATCATAGGCCTAAAAAAGAACTGGCGTATTTAGCTTCAAAACTCACAAAATGGATGTATGTATAAAAGTGCAGAAATTAACTACTGTAAAAATAATTCTAACATTTGTAAAAATAGAATAATCAGATATTTAGCAAGTTGTGGTCTTTTAACTGTAAATCCCTTGAAGTTGTTCTCAGAGCCTAAAAACTTAAAAACATAAGCTAAGCAGAAAGGGTCACAGGCCTTCAGGCCAAGCTTACGCTTAAACTCTTTGTCTTCAGAAGATTGTCGGCTTACTCGATTGAAAGATAAGAAACTCCAATTGAAGCTGTGTTGACTTTGAACTCATAACCTCCGTTATCGTTTGATGTTTATGCCTAGCAGATAAACTCCCTACCTAGATATTTTCTGTATACTCCTATTTTGGGGTGTCTATTGAAGGGTGTTGTTCTGTCTTGTTTCTCCTTTACTTGGCTGCACAGGAAGTTCCATCCTGCATTGTGAGTTTGGCATCCTCTTCGCTGTCTGCCACGCATTCCATTGTCTGTGCACATTCAGCATGGCCAGCACCACATCTGCCCCCTTGTATGGTGCAAGCACTCCAGACACAGAAAGCCCCTCATGCAGAGCATGCCCATTTGTTCAACATCTGGCACAGGGATGGGAAGTGAAAGGGTTGGTGGCCTCTTGAGCACTAAACAGCCTCTTTTCCTCTGGGTTTCCTTATTACAGATACTGCAATGAACATTTGCTCTGCCCACCACACGTGTTCTGGACAGGCTGGGGACCTTGGGAACGGTGCACAGCCCAGTGCGGGGGTGGCATTCAAGCCCGCCGGAGGACCTGTGAAAATGGGCCTGACTGTGCAGGATGCAATGTGGTAAGTAGCCACCTTACTCCCACAGCCCATCATGGAGAACACAGACTTGAAACCTCCTAGATGTCCTACACATGCAAGATGCTTCCAGCACGCTAGATGCTCACCACTCCTGATAGATGCTACACTAGGCCATCTACACACACCAGGGACTGTGCTCACACTTGATCCACTGCCTACACTCAATATGTTGTACACTATCTTTATGATTTGCACAGCTTGCATGCTATATGGGCATAAAATGGGAAGGCATAAAATGTTCTAAACACCAGCTTCTGTTTAAACATCAACTCTGTAGACACTATATGTTTTATAAACATTAAGTGCTCTTTAAATACTGGTTAAGTTTTGTTCATGTTCCTGTAGCTCTGAAGTTGTAGGGGGCATCAATCATACAAGTGGTTCACATGAACAAGAATGTGGATGGCATGGTGGAAATTTAAAGTACACGAATTAATCATTCACATATGTAATAAACTGGCTGAAGAATTGTCTAGGTCTACATAGAGAACTATGACAAAATCTTGTGCCTAGATAACTTTGGTCACTCCATTTGGTCTCATTAATGATTCTCTTGTCCTGGACTCCCAGGACCACAGAATACAATGTGCATATGATACTGTGTGGTGACAGAGAAATTGTCAAAGTGACAGAGAAATTGTCAAAGTGAGTTGGTAACACATCAAAAGGAACAAAAGATCACTTATGGTTTTGTTTTTCTTCTGCCTTAGCAGATCATATTTCTTTTAACACTTTAAACTGCCAACTAAAAATTCATGTGTGCAGATTCTTTTCAAAAGGCCCATTGTTGTGTATCCTACCTTTTCTGTCGGGGTGGCTGAGCACTGAGTCTGGCTGGGAGCTCACCTCACTCACGTTCCCAGTGCCGACCACAAGCTGGATGAGTTGTGTTGGTAAATGCTGGGTGAAACTCAACGTGGCAAGTGCTGACTTGGCATTCTCTGTCAATGGCCTTTGCTGTTGAATTTTTGATACTTCCACCTCTTGTTTCCTGAGACTAAGCAATGTCTTTTATGCTGCTGTAAAGCTTGTTTTATGAAATATATAACCTGAATGACTCCAGAGAACCAATGGGACTTTGGGGACAGGAAAAGGGTTATGAGGTACTGTATCAGTTCTTATGCCAAAGAAGGAGGATTTCCTTACTAGGATTTGCAAGTAGGTTTCTTTTACCTCATAGGGCTAAAGCTATTTTACTGTTGCTAATAAAACATATTAGTGAACCTGAGCTCACATTGGACCATGAAAAAAATCTTCATGTAGTATAGGTAAATTGTATAGATATATAGATGGATGGATGGATGGATGGATGGATGGATGGATGGATGGATTGATGAATGGATGGATGGATGGATGGATGGATGGATGGAAAGAAAGAAAGAAAGAAGGAAAGAAAGGAAGGGAGGGAGGAAGGAAGGGAGGGAGGGAGGTTGGGGGAGAGAGAAGAGAAGAGAAGGGAAGGGAAGGGAAGGGAAGGGAAGGGAAGGGAAGGGAAGGGAAGGGAAGGGAAGGGAAGGGAAGGGAAGGGAAGGGAAGGGAAGGGGAAGGGAAGGGAGAAGAAAAGAAGGAAAGAGAAAGAAAAGTAGGGGAGAAAGATAATGGAAAGATTGGATAGATGGAAGGATGGATGGATGGATGGATGGATGGATGGATGAAAAGGAAGGAAGGGAGGGAGGGAGAAAGAAAAGAAAAGAAAAGAAAAGAAAAGAAGGAAAGAGAAAGAAAAGTAGGGGAGAAAGATAATGGAAAGATTGGATAGACAGAAGGATGAATGGATGGATGGATAGATGGATGATTAGATAATGATGATAAAGAAGATAGATAGATAGATAGATAGATAGATAGATAGATAGATAGATAGATAGATAGAATTCCTGGTGCTAAAATTTAAAATTACATATTATATCTAAATGATAAGCCCCTGAAGACATTTGTGTCTAATGAAGAACCTTCGGTCTTTGCTGAACTAATTCATTTTCTCCTATTCTGCTATCTGTGTGGGCTCTGTTCTTGCACATAAAATTTTTCTGTAGAAATCCATGAGAGAATTGATCCTGTACCTACATTCTAAACACTGTACAGGCCACAGAATTTGGAAAGCAGTACACAGCATCCTTATTGTAAGTTGATGTCAATAATGACAATCATAGACAGATCATTCCACAGAAAGGCATATGAAAGGAAGTGAAATTTTGCCCTTGTGAAATTTCCAATTTATGTGATAGGTTTGATTGCCAATGCAAATACTGATGGTATTCCAAAACATTAGCGTTTGTTTATTGTTATGATATAGCACAGTGGTTATAGAAACACTAGCATATTTGAAGGGCAGATTTTTGACACAGAGGGGAGGCCTACACCTCATGTGTGCATCTAAGTCATTCTCACTGGCCTCTGGATCACTGTATCCTCAAGCATCAAGTCATTGTCCGGAATGAATGCTTTGATGACTCAGGCATAAGGTGTATACATATACATATACACATATTTATTACATGTGTAATAAATTGCATTGTATGCATGCATGAAATTCTCAATTCCTTTTGTGGACGCTGGGGTACACATCTCCAGCTGAAAGAATGACCATATCTAACAGTGTCCCTCCCTGGTGACTGAGCTCTTTGAAGACCTTAGAATGTGATGTACCTAGACACTGGTATACGTACACAGGTGTCAGTTACAACCCAACTCCCAGCTAGTGAATCACTAGAGCTTCTTGGCTCTTCTCTGCATGCCTCACAAGGCAAATGAGAGAGCTAGGTATATGCCTAGAGCCCACCTACCCCAGATTTTGCTTCAGAATTCACTGCAGACCTGACTGAGGGCTGCTGCACAACTTTATGATGGCAGTTTCTATTAAAGCATACGGCTCTAGCATTTGAGAAACACTAAGACATAATTTACATAAGATATTGTGCTTTTCTTTGGGGATGTGTTTTGATCTATCATTCATAAGCAAGACTGATATTTTTCTTTATTTTGAGAATTACATGCATGCATACAATGCAATTTATTACACATGTAATAAATATGTGTATATGTATATACCTTATTATTACCTCCAGTTCTCCCTGTATTTCCCAATATACCTCACTTCTCAAAACTTTGTCCTGATTTTTATAGCCCACTAAATCCAGACACTGCTACCCATATTTCTGAGGTGTGGGGTAATCCACTTGAGGGAAAACTACCAGTGACCATACCCTCAATAAAGAATAATTTCTCCTTGTCAGCAACTGCCCATTTCTAGTAGCTCCTTGGCTCAACACCCTTGATTTTTAGTAATAATATCACCCTTCCAACCATGGCAACATTATAAGGCGATGAGCATAAAAATTAAAAGGAAATGAGCACATATGAAAAACATCGATCTCATGGTCTGACTAATGGTGAAAACAGAGGAAAAAAAGAAAATACAAAATTCCCAAAGCTGTATTGTATGAATATGATCACTTAAGTTAATACAACCCCAACCCCCTGAAAAAGCAGTAGATGCTTTATAAGGCAGAGAGAAAGGCTGTCTCACATACAGCAAAAATAATTCAAAGACTACAACAGACCTTGTGTTACCTGTATTATATTTGTTACTGAAATATCATAAAAAGGATGAAGCAATGGAACAGAAGCTATGATCTAAAATATCAACAGGGAACAGAGGACATATTTATGTCCTATATATAAGAAAGGGTCACAAATGTCCCAGTAAGTTTGACAATAAAGACCTTGAAATCAATACCATCAAAAGAGGTTTTGTGAAAGTTAATCAGAGCTGGTTGAACACACTCAAATGTGCTTGTATTCAGGAATGGCACTGTAGATCAATTCTGAAGCTGGTAAAACTGGCAAGTAGATCTTAGGTGGCTTTTGATAGACAAAATAATGAGAGGATTATATAGCCCTTATTTTTGTGTTAGCGTGTTGGAATCTTCAAAATTCCCTCATATATTCCCGGTTCAACAAATGAAATAATCAAAACCCATGGAAAAACAGTTAAGTCCCTGAAGCTGGCAAGTCCCTGAAGATGGGAGAGAAAGACCCCATTCCGTCTTTCTACTCTGCTCCTGAACAGTGCCCGTGTGGTTGTGTGTCTGTGTGTCTGTGTGTGTGTGTCTGTGTCTGTGTGTCTGTGTGTGTGTGTCTGTGTCTGTGTGTGTGTGTGTGCTCGTGTGTGTGCATGCTTCGAGAACACAAAACATTGAGGACTGCGTGGTGTGGTTAGCTCTTAGCTCCTGTCCCATGCCCACTCCAGCAGTCCAGGGGAAAGAAGCTAGATAGGCACATTCCTTTTTGGCCACGAGTTGTACTTTTTACGTATTTCTTGAGTGTCTGTAGACGCGTTTCCTCAAGACAGAAATGTTTAAACCAGTTTAGTTTTAAAAGGCCTCGTGATCAGAATAGAACTTATTTGAGATGTTCGTGATACTCATTTTCTTTAAAGTCTGAGTTGCATACAGTGTCCTCTGTTCACCGCATAGGTCTTCCTGTTCATCCTCACAATTAGAGTTCATAACCAAGTCACCTGATGTTTTTATTACCTCACTAATGTATACTCGAAAATTTGCAATATTTGTGCTGCCTGTAAGTTGGCAATATTCGGAAGGACACTGGAGACCATTTTTATAATTTTATTAATAAAGCTATTTTCATCCCAAATTCTGATATTACTAGCATTTTGCTGAGTGTAAATAGTCTAATAGAATAGTATAAATGGGGTATTTTTATAGCATATTTCATTGGATATTTATAGCTTATTATAATCTGACAGAATTTTGACATCTAGGACATTTGTTGTTGAATTCTCTACCTTTTCTGGATCAGGTGGCAACATAATATTATTCTATAGAAAAGTCATGCCCATATTAAGAAAATCTCTCTTCCTTCTTCCAAGGTTGTTAAACCAGTTGGCAGCATCCATTTAAATTTTAGGACTAAAATGTCATCAATTTACAATGTTTTCTCTGCAGCATTTTTATTGAATAGGACAGTACTGCTTCCCTGTGTCACAAATAGAGAAGCCAAGAACCTGGGAGACTGACATTTATACATTTGAGCAGGGTTTGGACATTGCTTGGTGGTTTACTTTTAGTGAGTTCAATAATATAGTGTGGGTCTTAAATGCCCTGCAGTCTACGTGATGAAGATTAGCCCACAGTGCTATTGGATGTGATAGAACCTTTAAGAGGTGAGGCTTGTGTGAGAAAGTTATGCTATTGGAGTTGTACCCTTGAAGGAGATACTGGGGAGACCCCTCTTTCATCTTCTCCTCCACTTCTCTGTGACATAAAGTTTGCTCATCTGTTTCTACTATGACATCCTGCCACACCTCAAGGTCCAGAGTGACAAGCTAACCAAGATCTGAAATCTCTGAAATTAGGAGTTAACATAATCCCTTTCTGTTTATCCCAGGAAGTGACAGGAAGTGAGCACAATTAGTGTCCTTTATATGATGTTAGGTGCTTCCTCACCCAGAACAGTTCCCAGGGAACCTTGGTTCTACCTTGGATGGGAGAAGAAATCCTACAACGATTAGCATGGGAAACGTTCTATACTCTTGTTTCTTTGGGTTACCTTTATAAGATGGAACTGTAGGCTGTAAGTACTAGCCTCCAGCAGTTTACATTATATATGCCTAGTTACTTGATAACGGCAAAGCTTTGAGACTAGATCAACCTCTGAATCTTTAAATGCTGCCCTAGAAATTCACTCTCATGAATTCTTTTGCCTATGTTGTTCTCAGTCGCTGCCTTTGTCAGTGTCTGGAAACCTTTCATTAATGAGCTCAGTGACCTTTCTGTTTAGCTATAACAAATTTTATCTATGATTTGTAACAATACTATTTTATAAGCCTAAAAAAGCAAATTTCCTAAATAAAGTTTGATAACTACAGTGAGCTAGTTAATTCTAATTATATTCAAACAAAATTTATAGATAAAGTAATATTCTATTACTATTTGTCATCATAAATGCTACTGGTGGGGTTTGCTTAAAGAAATTACAAGTGAATTTATTACTTATTTCAGTGACTCACAGATGTGCAATTTCTGTTAGAATCCCTATCTTGAGGGTCTGGAAACTTGGCACCAAAAAGAAAGATGGCTTGAGTTGTGGTGTATCCAGGCTCAAGGCCAGATACTTACTCTGACAGGGCCATGTGTTTCTCCTCTGCATCATGTGATATCTTGAAAGTAATTAAAATGAGTAAAAAAATTCAAGTTTACCATTAGATCTCTACATGCAGAAATCAACTTTAATCACTTGATTCTGATCCATACCAAATTTCATGAGGTGAGCAATATTAAAAGCTGAAGAAACATCAATCACATAGTGAGTCCAGAGTGCAGTGTCCACATAACTTGGGTTCTTGTCAGGACCCACGTGATACTGAATTCAGCCCTCTTCCACAAAGCTACTGCATACATCAGCCAGGTCATGCACTGCATTATGCCAAGGAGGTATTGTTTTGGCAGAATGGACATTGGCAGAATCCTGATGATGAAGAGTGTACCACTGGTACCACTCCAGTCCTGTTCTGAATGCTTGAAATCTTAATGACTTCTTCAAAACCTCAGAAACATCTTGGCCCCAAGCTTCATATTGAGTCCTACTATGTATCAGTTTACTGAGAGAAGCAAACCTCACATCTTGGTTTGAGTTCTATGTAAAGTAGAACTGGAGACTAGTAGTCTGAACTAAGACAAGGCCTTAGAGAAGAAAGATTGAGGGATAAATTTACAGCAATGAGGAAGAAAGAAGGGAGAGAAGAAGGAAGGAAAAACTCCTTTTGATGACTGAGATTAATGTCATTGGGATGGACAACAGGGATCTGATTGCCTTTTAAAACAGAAAAGTCAGAAGGTGCCTTTTAAAAGCTCCTGATTTTCATGGATCCCTTGGATGAAGGATGCTACTAGACTGTACTTCACAGTGTCTGGAGAATGTAGAGAAGACCCAACCAACATAAAGAGCTATCTGTACCCTGGTGAGTAAGGGTGGGTGTAAAATACCCACCGCCTTTCCAAAGCCTTAAGGGCAGAGATGATTTGCCTCGAGTTACTTTCCACATCTGACTTCATGAAAATAAAGTCTGAGAAGGCTGGGACAAATCAATGAGAACAGAGTCCACTGGTTGGGATTTAGTGCTGCTGAGGCTCCTTTCCCTTGCAAAATCCCTGAGACCCCTGGGAAATTTCCATCCATCAAATACCTGTGAGTACTTACTATTAGGCTATATCATCTCATTTCCTACCAGACATTATTATGCATTATAGAGATTCTCCATCCTTTGAAACTGTTTCTTTCCTTGGCTATATACAAGGAAAAGCTGCTTGGAATTTCCAGACCAGGTCACTTTGATTCTTAAAAAGAGACCCAGGAAGGTGAGAGCCCTTTATTCCAGAAGTTAGTATCAGGAAGTGGAACTGTAGCCGCTGCCCACTCACTATCATCCTGAAGGGATCAGAAACAAAGACAGAAGACAGAACAGCAGGCTGTAATGGGCCTCACTTCCTAGAAGCCAGCCTTGCTATCCACAAGATGAGATTTGAGGCATGGGATCAAAAGTGTTTCATGGCTTCAGCTAGTTTGAATCCAATTCATTTTAGCTGCCTTCTTTTTAAGGAAGCTGCCCTTCTAATGACATTAATAACTGATAAGAAAAGGTGTGTGCTCCCTGAGCAATGACTGTAACTGAATGAGCTAGTACAAGGATTTTCACATGATGTGTTATTAGGAAGACTAAACAGATGATCTTGACCTTCGAGATGAAGATCAGATGACGAACTACAGCACTGTGCTGTTTGTAAGGGGCATTTACTTAGATTTGCAAGTATTCTTCTCAAGAGGAATGATCGATAACCCTAGCAGGAACTGAAAATTACATCTTTATAAGCACGGCAATGTGAAGCTTGCTTTCCTTTGTTATGAAATAGCTCTGTGAAAAGCTTGAAAATATGAAAGATTGTCAGAATAAAGCCTCCACATGTTGTTAGAAGAGGCTGGTGCATTTTGTAAAAGTTAATGTCAGTACACAAAATTGAGTAGTGGGGTGGATGGCCACAGAAGTGTACATTTTCTCAAATCTAGCATCCGAAAGTTTGGCAATCAAGTTTAAGAATGATGCATAATACAGATGGAGAGAAAAGGAAAAATGATGGATTACAGGAATTAATCCATCACAACTCTGCCTCTAGGACATATAAATAATCATCTACAATCTTTGGAAATTGCTGTTGGTATTGAGATCTGGAATATTTCACAAAAATGTTTTATTTATAGAGTTAGAAAGCTCTGCTGCACAGATTTCTTTCTGTAAATAAAAGAATACTTTTTTTTTTCTGTCTACAGTGATTCAAATACTGTGGTGGTAAAACTAATTAAAAAGAATTTTCATGAAGGAAATGTATTCTAATGTATAAGTGATATAAATCATATACATACTGCACACATGCATAAATTCATGTGTGTGTGCATACACACACACACACACACACACACTTCCCTTTTAGAGTTCACTAATCAATTTTGTGACAGAGATTCTTTAATGCTTAATGATAAAATACATAAAGTTCAGTTGAAGAAGCCTGGCGGTAGTACTTCCTCGTGTTTGCACAATATTTTAGGTTTTGTGAATACATAATGCCTACAGAATGAGTAAATCTTATAAAGCCGCAACATATACAATGCTCAGCTTAAGAGAATCCTTATCATTTTAATATAATCTTTATTAATTCATGAATGCATAGAATGTATTTTGATCATAATCACCTACAATTCTTTCTATAATTCCTTCTACTAACAACACCTCCCATGTGTCACACATACATACCTACACACATCACTGAGTAAAATTTGTGTTGCCCATATATGTATGAGTATGGGCCCATTCATTAGAACATGATTACCCTTTAAAGAAAAATTGAAAACTGAGTACCTCTCTGTCGCATCCATTAACTGTCAATAGCTCTTCAATGAGGAGTGAGTGGGGTTTCATGAATATTTTACATGAGTAGGTAAAGTGGTTTTGCTCTTTATTTAAGTGCTCTGAAGAAAATTTAAGTACATTCAAACCATCTTCTTTTCCAGTCATGTTCTTCATCTTTGACTTACTCTCTGCTGACAATGTTGTGATAATTGTCGGTGATCTGGGTAGAGCATCCACTGCAATTTTTAGTCCATTTAAAGTCTCATGTCCAAATTGGGGGGGGGGGGCGCTTATTTTCTCATCCTATCTGCTTCTGTTCGTACAGGGCAATTGTTAATTAAATGAAGAAATTACATTTGCAGTGCTTTTTTTAAAAAATGGATTTCTAACAAGATATTCATATAACCCAAGTAGACCTTTGCGCCCTTCTTGTGGACACACAAGTAGAATAGGACTTCCTGTTCTACTACACAATTTGTAATATAGAGGATACTTCTTTCATCCTTTTCAATAGGCTGTGTCTTTAAATACTTCAGTTTATCCTGCAGCTCCTCACACTGGGGCCAAGGTGCTACCCTGCATTTTCCAGTCTTATGGCAGCTTGGACTGGGTGGTCTTAGCCAAGGCATGGATAGTAACTCTGCTCCGTCAATGTACAGGAATCTGTGAAGACAAGGAAAGCCATGACTCCTGTAGGTCCCAAGCTTTAGGGACCACCACACTGCCTCAATGACACATTCCTACAACCAAGCATGAGCAAAGCAAAGCAGGTGTCCCTCTGATTAGAGAATTGCCATCCCCTGGGCTACCATGCCGTTTACACTGCAGTCTTCCTCTCTCTGGGAAAAGCCTGTGTGTCTCACAATCTTAGATATTTGCCTGAACTTTACACTCCTCTCCCTACATTCTGAGTACCATGGCTCTTCCTCATGTTCTATCATTTACACAGAAAATATTCAGCCCTCGTCTCAGAAGTGGGTGGTGTTAAAACCAGAGGGATAGACAGGGAAATATCACACATAATTCTTAACCAAAGTGGCCTAGGAGACAGTGGCATCATGACAGAATTCATGCAACAGTGCTGGGGTTGAACACTTGTTTCAATTGATAAAGATGAGGACATGCTGGAAAATAGCTCCCGCAAAGGCAGATGTACCCAGAGGATCTTAAAATAAGTTTGATAGCACTGTAGATGGATCTTGGTTTGGCTCCTTGGCAGACCACTCTTCTGTTGCAGATGTAACTTAAATGTTTAATTACATCTACAATGCAATTTAATATGTATTTTGCTTAAGGTTTTATCTTTGTTTTCATTTCACTTCAATGCCTCTTGTGCTATTATTTAACGTGTATAATTTAAGTTGTTAAAAGTAATTCACATACATAATAATTTTCAAAGCAACTTATAATTAACTAAAGAAGGAAGCAACAGATGTTGGAGCATGAAAAAAATGCTTTAATACATTGAATATTTTCCACAGATGCCGTCATTTCTGCTTTCCCAATGCTTCACTTTAATAATCCTAAGGCATTCTAACAACCCAAGCCTGATTCCAAACCCTTGTAATGTGAACACACACAGAAGTGTCTAGCCACAGCTGCTCTCTTCATCTTGTTTCATTAATATTTTTTAGTTGGAATACCATATTAATTTTTAGAAGCAATTAAACATTGTCAGTTAAAATCCAAATGATGAGTCATGCTGCTCTGGGGCCCAGTGGTTCCATCTGGTGTCAATCTTGTGATAGCTGACATCATGATACCCAACATTTTGAGCTCAGGCATCTCCTTATTTCACATTATACACCATATTTTTAAATCTTACTGGCAAGATTTCATGGTCTTCCGCTTCAAAACTGCAAGGAAGACGGTTGGAGAAGGAGTTGGCTCACACCATGTCACATTCTTACATCGTTTTATAAGCCACATCGTATGAGACAGAAGCATCCATACCTTTGGCATCTCGCTTCTGTTGTGAGGCAAGACAAGATCTATGTATGTCCTGGGATATACTGATCCCAGGTCCTACTCAATCCGAGACTATTAGAGAAAAATCCATGAAGGAAGAAACTCTTGTCATCTTTCAAGAGAAAGAAATGGTTGTATCTCAAGGAGCAAAATCTGGAATCTTCCCAAATGTTTATTATACCACTGAAACCAGAAGCACATGCGCCGAAGCATTCAAAGTTAACAGAGTATGGGACAAAAGTGGCAGGAACAGCAAACCCAGGCATCAAGCAGAACCCGCTCACGTTTGCAAGGTAATTCCAGTAGAAGGCTTACTTAATGTATTTCTTTCTCTTATCTGCTTGCAACTGCTAATAGCTTTTGGTGATAAGGCCTTGACATCTGAAACTGAAGAAGAGGAAAAGAACTCCGTCTCCTACATGTACCTTCTTTGAAAATTAAATTATCTCCTCCTTGGAGTGACCTCAGCTGGTACTGATTACTTTTTAAAAGTTTTACATGTGGAAGAAAAGAAATTCTCAATGATGGATTCGTATCTGTGAGGTGTCCCGTGATGGGCAATTCACTCTCCTTGTATTTAGTCACCAGGGAGTGCCTTACACCCGCACTCTGTAAACAATCAGTGCTGTGTGAGTGAAGCAGGTGAATAAAGGAAGTTTGCGAATGTGAAGAAGCCTGCTTTCCAGCTTGGGGAAAAAGAATACAAGACAGTTTGGAAATAGTGAGGTCACAGATGCAGTGGAACCATTAGGAGAGATAGTAAGAGCTGAGAGGGGTGTGTCATTTGTGGGTGGGAAACAAGGCTAGTGAGCATGTGCAGGATCTGTCCACACTGAGATTTAGACCATAAGTATGACCTATACCATTCCAAGATATATGCAAAAACAATATTCTGCACTCAACCTTTGAGAGTAAGTCACAACATTTACGGGGGTCCTGAGCAGGCCTTTCACCTGCTCACTCTGAGGAGGCTCTATACTAATGGAAGATCTGACATATTCTACTTCATGTTTCTATAGTAGAAGTCCTTCCATGTACTAACAGATGAAGCTGCATCATACTTCAAATTATTTTCCTGTAATACAAACAAAATCACGTTGGATTTAAAAGAACCTATCAAATGGTGTGTGTGTGTGTGTGTGTGTGTGTGTGTGTGTGTGTGTATGAGTGTATATGTATGTGTGTATGTGTGTGTATGAATGTGTATATGTACATGTATGTATATGTGTGTATGTGTATGTGGCATGTACACCTACATACATATACATGTAGTCATACTACTTTTCCGCAGTGTACAGATAAGTACTTTCTATACAGATACAGATCCATACTTTCAGTGAGTCCTTGAAAGTAATCTGCCTCTGCACTGAAGAGTCTACAGGTCCATTCAAAATTTACTGAGGAACAGGCCCTGGTTTACTGAAAAGGAACTTGCCTGCAGGTTTCCCATGCTCTGCATCTCACTGAAAAGCAGCAACAGAATTTGAAAATAAATAAATAAAAATAAAAACAACAACAAAACAAACTGAAAGAAACAAACAAAAACACCCACATTTCCTAGCTGTAATTTAACAAATGCTTGTTCAACATGGAACTACAAACACAACACCATTGGCATCATTTTGGAGTTCTGTAGTGCACACTATCTAATGCCTTTAAGCAGATGGAATTCACTGGGAGGCCTTTAGCTGGCTTTTCCAGTCCTCACAGCTGTCCCGCTCTCTAGGAGGCCTTGTCTGTAATCCTCAGCACTTGGTTCTCAGCATGGCCAGGGCTACTTGTGTGAGAAAAAACCTATTTCAACTCCATACAGCTGTAAAGTTATAAAGTAAGTAGGTCTGTAAGGATGTCTGAACTCACTGCTGCTCTTCTTCTGTTTGTGTTTGGTTGGAGAGAATCTGCATTAAACTCAGGCATAAGTACATTGGGCAGGGAGAGAGCTGGGAGTGGGGCTTTCTATATGAACATCTAGAACAGGACTAGTATTACAACAGGGACTTTTCCTATTCAGTCGGGCTCTGTGTGTGACAGACATGTCCTTGTCACATCTCTAAATCATAACCGTATGCCTTTGACTGTTTCAAGATCAGTTAACTGAAACGGAGAAGACAGGAGAAGGCAGAACTAACCTCTGTGTTTTACCATTAGAGCCTTAGTGGTTCCCAAGTGCAGGCACCCTGTCTCTTCTGCTCACTCACACCCTTAAAATTTCCCAGTTCCCAGCATGAAGTAATTGCACAGTGAGTGATTTGTTAAGTGTCATGTGAGAAGGTCAACATTATTCCAACTGAAGTAGAAATGCCCCTTGTTTGGGACCAACAATGCAAATCCATGGTCTTTCCACATTATCCAAACATCCACTGTCTTTGTAAGGAGGCATGCTGACAGTTGTTGCAACATTTTAACGTAAAGTTGCCTCATTTATGCTGTTGGGAACCTTTTTCCTGGGCACCTTTGGACCACAGTTGATTAATGCATTCGATGTTGAAAAGCTAGTTAACAAAACTAGCTGTAGCAGCCCAAGCAGAGAAAAAGAATCTTGTCTGAAAGCAAAGCCTTCTGTAACAGGTGAGGGTTTGACCAAGGATGGAGTGTTGATGGGGATTAAGTAAATAATGTTGTCTTGGGGATTAGAAGTAGATGTGACCAGGAACACAACTAATCTTCAGGGTAGTATATGTTAATATATTAAAAAACACATCTCTTGTGCCAAATGTCCCAACACCACAGACCTAGTTCTTGGCAATAGTTAGCATGTTCTACAACAAAGGTTAGTGTGATCTCTCTGAGTACAGATCTCCCTACACAAATCTCATGGCTCTCTTAGCTCCTGCCCTCATTCACGTCTACCTGAAGGATCTTCTTTTATGAAGTGCACAAACTGTAGATATCTTGCACAAAACAAATTCACCAGGTTTTACACACACAAACACACATACACACACATGCAAGTATATATACAATAGCATCCCAAGTGAGTGCTATTGTAAAGACTGTATCTTCTAGTAATAACCTGGGGAGAAAAAATGCTATAGTAATTTCAATAAATCTAGAAGAAACATTTAATAAAATTCAACATTCATTCATAAGAGGTTACTGTTGAGGATTGGCCTATTGCTATGCATTGTAATGCTAAATTCTCTACCTGAAGGTCTAGGCCCATAAGGTACTTCCCATGTTTATAAGCGTTTGTTGTGTAAACCTTGTTCCTTGATTTAAAACAATTGGTTAAATTAAAAGTGACTACAGCCAAATACTGGAGGATTAGAGGTAGGTGGGTTTGAAGTGACCTGGTTGGAGGAGGAGAGACGAGGGGGAGAAGAAGAAAGAAGGAGGAGGCGAGAGGAAACCACCCACCGTGAGGGGAGATAGACAGTGAGCACATGACCAGGAGAAACAGCAAGTATCTGGGCTACACCACAGGGCACATAGTCAGACCAGCAGTTAGAAGAATAGTTTAGAGGTTACCTATTGTCAACCCATATAAAATAACCATAGCCTGAGTCTCATTTTTATTTGTAAGCTAGTTGGGGATAACCTTAAATTGGTTGCACTACAGGTAACCAAGAAAAAGCTCAATAAAGAATGGGAGCCACTTCTCCTAGGTCATGAAGGATGCCTAAGGCAGGTTTGCAGCAATAGAAGCCTTTCTGTTAAAGCAAAGAAAGGGATGATGTTCCCTGCCAGGATTGGCAGTATTCACTGCTAATGCCGGAGACCACAGAAAACTCAGTTTATCAAGACAAGGGCAAAGGAGTAAGCCTGTGAAGGTTGACAATTACCTGTCCAAGAGATTCCTGCTAGCTCTCTTGCCTGTGCCTCAAAGGCTGGAGATTACTGGGTAACGGTTGTTCATTAGATGGCACGTGCCATTCTTCTAGACTACAGTCCCTGCTGAATAGGACCATGCTGAGCCTTACCTGGTCACCGTTGGTAGGGGGCTTCTAAATAGATGGACTTCTCGACTCTTCCCATTTGGCCCATAGTAGCTTCATCTTTGTTTCCTTTGACTGTTTGATGAGTTAGTACGTCCCAAGCTCTTGGATACCATTGTGAAGTTACCACAAGTCACCCATTGAACTCTGGCTCGTCTTCTGGAGTCTGGACGCCATTAGTGTCATGTTTGACTGGGGAAGGGGGGGCTCTGAGTACTAGTGCTTGCCAAGTTTGTACTGATAAATAGCAAGTATGCAGTGCTTGGCTAGAAACAGAGAAATGAAAAACAGATTGTCACAGTCTGAATCTCAGAATCCATGGAAGAGATGCCTGTGCAGACAGCTCTGTGGGCATTCTTTCCAATGGTCTCGAAGCAGCAGTAGGAATGAAAAACAGATTGTCACACTCACCAAGAAAGTTTTATTTTTAATTTTTATATATGGATATTTGTAAGAATATGAAGCAATTTAGAGACACTGTGTTCCTACTTTGGAAGAGCATATATTTTTATACCACCACCCCATGGAAATTTTGTCTTATTGAACAGCATTGAAACAAAAACATTGAACATAGTTGCTTAACTTTTACAGTATTTTCCTAGAAAAAAGAATAAATTTAAAAGCGATCCAAAGTCAGAATTCTAAGTATATCAACTGGGGCACTTTCCATAGATCTGAAAGATGATCTTGAAGGAAAATGCACTTTATGCTTATTAAAAAGAACGTTCTAAGATAGATTTCTGCCCATTTTCCAAGTATAGAAAATCATGAATGAATGATCTCCATTAGCCTTTATGCTTCAGTATATGAAAGTAATTGTGGGCGACGTGTCTTGCATGTGTGTTTGTGTGCGTGTGTGCATGTGTGTGTAAGAAAAGGGAGAAGTCTTATACAACTCAAAATTTGGAATTTACTTACAGAAAACATTATGATAGATATCTGTGACTAAAATGTGGATTTGGAATAAGTTTATTTAATTATTTAATCACCACTTTATGTTCTAGGAGTGTAGAGTAGAAAGAGTCCCAAATCATATTTAAAGAGATAAAAATCCATTGTGCAGAATAGCCTGTAAACATTAATTTGGACAATTATCTTATAGGAAATGTCTAGATCAATAATAGCTGGTCTATATCATTGCCATATGCAAAGGATTTTAAAGTCTGGAAATGCTTAGCATATAAATTCAAGTGAAGCATCTTAAGCATCCCAAGTAGATGCATCCTCTGTAGAAGAGTAGCCACATCCCACACTGAAGATGGCAGCCAGCATCTGGCTCAGTAAAGAAAGCAGGTGACTGGCGATGATTTTGCTGACTCTCAGAGTGGGGCAAAAAACTAAGATGCCCTTACATCTGGCTGTCTGACTTTTCTTTTGAATCTTGCTCCAACAGACATAAGCATCAAATTCCTAGCATGGTGGTTTGAGTGGAAAGTGTGCCCCACAGGCTCACATATTTGAACCTTTGTCTCAATTGTTGGTGCTATTTGGGGAGGTCATAGAACCCGTAAGAGACAAAACCTTGTGGGGGGCAGGGGGGAAGCATTCCTGAGGTCTAGCTTTAAGGTTTTATAGTCTTCCCCACTTTCTCTTCTCCGTGTATCTCTGCTTCCTGGTGGAATGGTTGATCTTTCTGTACCCTCAATGGGCCCACCAGACTCACATTCTTGTGGCCATGCCTCCCTACTGTGTTGCACTGAACATTTTTTGAACCTTAAACTTACATAAACCTGGCTCACCTCTAAGTGTTTTTTGTTCATGTATTTTGTCACAGCAGCAGAAAAGTAACTAATACACGACAGTACTACACGGGCGTGATACAGAGACCATGAATATGAGATCACAGAACTTGGCAGAAATGCTGACCAACAAATTAAAATAAATTAAAGTAAAATTTAAATGGACACAAAGAGCATGCTATAGCAAATGTAAATAAAAATCCAATGTATCAATATTATTGTCAGTACAGTGTTCCTTCTGTAATCGAAGGGGATTGGTTCAAACACACACACACACACACACACACACACACACACACACACACACACACCTTGCATACTAAAATCCAAGGATACCTGCATGTATGAATTGAAATGGCATAGCATTTACATATAATCTGTACATATCATCCTGGATACTTTAAAATCTCTAGGTTGATTTTAATACCTAATCCAATGTAAATGCTCAGTAAACACTTGTAGTTTGTTGTTTGATGGTCAATGGCAAGAACAAAAACTACATGTTGTATTACAGGTGTCAGTTTTTTAAAATTTATTCAATCTGCCATATGGAACCCGTGTCTATGGAAGATTAGCTGGAATGAGTAAGCCCAACCCCAATGTAACCACAAAGACTTAAGGGAGGTAGGGAGAGAGAGAGAAGAAATATATCCATCAAGAATGCTCAGACAAATTGTTCTCTTATGATGTTGTCACTTCCTATAGACAGACTACTGATGCCGTGAAGAAGCATCCCTTGCATGCAGATCACAAGCCACACTCATCTCACAGAGAAAAGCCCTGAGCATGATAGGGAGAGGTAACCCCATCCAGGACAGTGGTATCGGAATTACCCCTGATTCTTTGTGGTGAGTGAGGACCAGGACCGCCTACCCTCACCCTTCAGTGTTTCCATCTGGATCCTGCATGGACATTCCTCAGACCTCAACGTTTATAAAAATCAGATCCCAGGTGCTTTTATCCTTGTGGGATGAAATTAATACATATCCTTAACTATTTTGGCAGCTTATTAGTTTAATTAGAGAAACCTATTTTCTGATATGAAGACTTAAAAGTTTCTCAAGGTGCCAAAGATTGTTTGAGGTTTTTCCATTTGTTTGTGTTAGCATCAGTCGCAGCAAGCAAGGTTCCTTAACCAGAACTGACTGCACAGAACAAATACGATGTTGACTGTATCCAGTCTCTACTTTTGGGATTGACCAAGACTGTATCACCTTAGCACAAAAACATGGTTTGCCTGCTAGATACAGAATGCCAGGAGAAGTGCTGCATGAGACTCGCTGGAGTTTTTGTTAATACAATATCGAATGTTCCTTTCCTCTGGATTCCCTAATGCACACCAGTGCAGCTCACCACACTCTCAAGCATGTCCCTGGGACAGTATATATTTATTTTCATTTTTAATGTTTAAGAGCCCTTGAGTATGGAGCTCAGAGCTTGTCACATAGTATAGATGCCCCAACGGAGTGGAAAGAGACATGTTTGACGGGTTGATGGTGGAAAAGCATGAATTTTTATTTTCTTAAATGTTGTTAAAAAGAGTATCATTTAGGCAATATTACTTGGACTTGTAGTTTGAAGATATCAAAGCTTAAGGTTATATATTCAGATCATTATGTTAGTCCTGGCAGGAACAATTGCCTAGGCAATAGGATTCTCATTAATCAATGTCATTATAAAAAGAAGGTCATTTGAGTATTCTTATTTAAAAAGAACATAATTTCCCATAGTAAAATTTCCAATAGAACAAAAAAATGTACCTCCATGGGATTTTTAATGGAGAAATATGTATGTCAATTATAAAAGTATGTTCTTAGTTTCCCAAATACACTTAACTTAGCATAGAGCACAAAAGAAAAGTTTCAGTGTTTCCCAACAATGAAATGAAATGCATCAAGGACTTGACCTTAGCTGTGCACACTCAAGATACATCATTCGTGATGCGAAGCTTTTAGATTAAATATTCTTACTGCTGTCTCTTAGGGCATGAAATCTTTATCTAAATTATGAGCCTGTAAGAAGACAGCTTTATGTAAACTCAGATGAAAATCAATTTAAAAGACAATCAATTTCTACCACATAATCCCATCACAGAAAGACTGAGATGATTCTCATAGGAACATGGGTACAAGTTAAATTTGAACTTGCTTTCCTGCTAGATAAATACATTCTAGTACATGTAGCCCTTACAGAACAACTATCTGTTATTGTAACAACTTACTTTTTTAGATAGCTCTTCCTCTAGTCACCACATCTGAAGAATGCCCAATAGTTCCATATTCTATGTGATGTGTCTGCCTCTGTCTGACCCATTGTACAGAACAAAGGTGTTATATGTACTGGGCAGTGTACTATTTGGAATAACTTCATTATTGTGCTTGACAAGTACTAATCACAATTATATTATTCTTTGATGATGTTATTACTTCTTTTTACAGAAGATATAGCTGAGGCACAAGGATGGGGTTATAGGGGCATAGAGAGCTGGATGGAGCTGCTAGGCTCTCCTGCTTGCCAAAGATAAGCTTAGGGGTGAAGACAAAGTATTAAAGAATGACCAACCTTGCATCTTTGGCAGAGTTGAATAATCTGACTCAGAAGAGAAACCCCATTGGGAGTAAAGACTATAAAGTGCAGCTTCCCTGAATGTCTATCACTCAGTGGGCAGTCATAGAGGAAGGGAAGATTCTTTAGATAGCTTTCCTCATCAGAATGTAGAGTCAGAAGGCTAAGAACTTGATAGAGAAATAGTTTCATTTTCAATCTTTGAAATTCTAGATATATTTGGGAGAAAATGCTAACTTTTCTCTCTCTCAGTTCTATAGGATTATAATCTTGATTTTTTTTGTTTGTTTGAGCCATTGAAACCAACTGTGGAATCAGCCTAACAATAGAATCAGTGGTCCTTTTGAAGAACCTGTATATTGCGAAGTAGCATCATGTCTGATGGCTCTTAGATGAGTTGCTGTAGTCATTTGACCCCAATGGGCATCTCTGAGAATATATGGCTCCCATACCAACTCTATTATTTCTCATTTTAAGAATCCCCACATATCTTAATTTAAGTCAGTGCTTCTTGATGTTGCTTGACAGTGGATGTCTTTGGGTATAGAAGGGGGGCTTGGAAGCAGAGGAAGGGGAACAGTTGGGTCAGGAGACTGGATAGGAGAATAGGGGATTACTATAATAAGACTATAGTACAAAATATTCGTGGTGGTTCTTACAATTGATAAACACTAATAAAGTAAATAAAATAAATGTTTCTCAATGCCTCTGTAGCATTGATTAGCTTTGTATAGAGACCCACTCTAGCAACAGCTTTGAAATGGGATGCTTGGTTCTTCAAAGAACAAAAAGATCTCCCTCTGGTAGAAAACCATAGATCTTGTGACCTAATCAATAATCCACTACCCATCATCATCACAGGTCTCACCAACATTCTCCCCACAGTTGTTGTGCCAATGGGAGAGGACTTCTGAAGATATCTTAGAACCTGTCTCTCACACTGAGTGGCTACCTTGTGAATGCTCTTAGGATCAGAGCCTTGGCTCCATAGTCAAGTTGTCAAGGGGCCTGTACCAGATAAGATGCTACATAGACCACTGTTTCCATGGTTTTATGAGGGATTGCCTAGCACATTACATGCATATATACAACCTTTCGAAACTAAGGAAGACAAAATGTCTATAAGTATGTGGAAGTACTCACAGCCAACATAATTTTCTGGCAAGAAACCACACAGGTGATATTTTGGTCTTCTATTTTTGTTTATTTCCTTAAAGTAATCTGCAGTTGTGGTTCCCAAGTATCCCTATAAAAACAAGATCTGATATAGTTCTGTCAACTTATCTCATTAACTAACCTTCTATCATATCATGTAGAACCCCACTGAACTCCTCATAAGAATGTTTAAAGTCTGTGAATTCTCTCAAGTGGGCATAGCATACCAAACATTTTTCCTGGGAGAGCATATGAGTCCAGGGAAAGTAAACAGACTTAAGGTCTCCTGTTTACTTCCCTCAAGGCTATGTGTTCACTTTTACCCAAAGGGAATTTCTCATCTCATTGCAAGATATTTGCCAGAGAAAAGATGTGTGCATCTTTGCCTTTCACTTCTGGAGATGAAGAATTTACAGCCATTTTAGTGAGAGAATAAAGTGGATAGATGGATCTTCTCATTTGAGAGGCAACTTCGTAGAGGCAAAAGTACCTACAAATCACAGCCTTGGCCACAAAGAAGGACTCCAGCAGCACCGTGGATTTTCTTATTCTCTTGATCTGTCGATAGCAGTGTTCTAAAAAGAGTGTCTAAAGCAGTGTGAGAGAAAGAAAACCAGCTTACTGTTTGTTATGTACATGCATATATATTCTACTGCACATAGATACATGCACCCACACATACATGCTCCACAGCTTTTCTATGTAAGAAAGCACAGGAGTTCTTCTTTGTTATTATGCACCAGCCTTGCTACTGGTAGAAAGTGAATGAGTATTTACATTCTGAGGTGCCTATCCCTCAGTGACACACTTCCTCCAACAAAGTCACACCTACTCCAATAAAGCCACACCTTCTAATAGTGCCATTCCCTATAGGCCAATCATCCAAACACATGGGGCCATTCCTATTCAAACCACCACACCACAGAAGCCCCTGAGGTGTGGGGCTCAGTTCATGCTTCTCTGGAATAGCTATGATACCCACTGCCCCCACAGCTTGCCAAGGAAGCTCACAGGCTCACAAAATTACCTTGCAGGTAGGTAAGGGACATATCAAAGACCTAGGAGGGCTAGTTGGGGCGGGGGGTGGGGTGGGGGGGGCAGTGCTGTATGTAGTTTTACAACTCTCCTGAAAATGTGCATTATACCTAAGGGTTCTCTGGTGGAATCCTTAAGGCCTTTTAACTGTAAAATTATTTCATCTGTATCCTCTTTTTAAAATTTTTACCCCTTTACATCTTTTTCTTGCATTATGGCTCTGTCTAAGACTCCAAGCACTATATCGCATAAGAGAGATGAGAGTGGGCATTCTTTTCTCTTTCCTGGTTCGAAGGCAAATATCTCAGACTGCCCTGTTTAATATAATGTTGACTATGAGTTTTTATGTGGGAATAAAGTGGACATGAGACTGGGGGAAGATACCAATGGGAATGCCTGGGAGGTGCTGAGGTTGGAGGAGAAATTACAAGTCACACATTATTTGAAAATTCCATTGTGATTTTTAACACTCCATGTGCTAATTTTAAATTTTAAAGCCTATAATATATCATAACATATACTGTTACCCAGGAGACGGTACTGAAATATCCGCTTCTGTGAGGGACAGGGAAATCGTGAGTGGATTCCCATGTATAATCACTCACCATTTCACATTCAGTTTGTCTTCCACTATACTTCTCTGGTCTATGGCCGTGTAGCAAGAATGTAGGAACAGCCTGTAGGCTCCTTACAACATCACTGTCTGTTACTTGTGGGAGCTGGGTGTAGAGATAGTGTTGATTGCTGGGGTGCCCTTTCACATTCTGAGCCTCATTCAAAGGCGCGCACTTTGGTTTGGAACAGCTGTCTAAACCCACAGCTCTAAGAGTCAGGGTGCAGAAGCTCCTTGGTGTGCAGAAGCACCTCATCCTCACCATCATGCCTGAGCACTCAGTTGGCAAGTGATGAGTTCCCAATGTCTAATGACAACAGGATGGTTACATAGGAAGTAAGAACTGACCCAGAGGCGTGCTCTTCTCTTGCCACACAGCAGTTTGTGAACTGCTCAGGTTCCTACGGAAGGTGGTTGTGACTCCTTCGTGTTCAGGTCCTGAACCAGCATAAAATGGAAAATAGACAACAACATAGGCTATAAAGGAATTGTGTGATATGAAGTTGGTGCTTTGAGTGGCTATGTGGTGGAAAACAGCACCACTTGTATTAGGACAGATATTGTCATTGTAACATAAACACATATAAAGCATTTGTCCAAATGACAGTGGAAAGGATGGTGCAGGCTTTGTACTTGTGAAGGAGAAATAGATGGGATATAGTCATAAAGGAGAGATATCACAGGAATAGCAAACAAACAAACAAACAAATAAAAAACCAGAGATACAAACAGCTCCCTCTCCAAGTATCCAAGTGAATGAAAACAAGCATTTGCCCACAATGGCTTAATAGGTCTATTCAGTTCCAAACTTCCAAATACTAAAGACATGAGAAATACTGTGATATCAACATGTGCACACACTTGCTATGTATGGACACAGAATGTATACATATGCACATTTATATTTGATTTAGTAATGTCCTGATAAGAACTTTCAAGCCAACATCTTTGAAGAGGCACACTTGAATTTTCATCTGGTTTTGGTGTCATATTACAGTTGTTCCCATAAAGTATTCTAGGGTTCACTCTCTCCTTTGCAGTACTTTGCAAGTATTGTAAACAGCATATCACTGTCATAGTTCTTCATATCCTCACCTCACTACTTAATATGTTCGATATTTCTCCTGGCATATGAGACATGTGGAACAAGGTTAGAATAAGTCTGTCAATATTGTTGACTGGAGTTTCTGTCACCTGTGTTGTTTCTACATCAGTTTCAACTGACTGACTTTTCATAGTAGGTTATGGGTTTTTAACTCATTGTAAACCATAATTTTAGGATGGATGCTTGATAGTGTAAGCTTGACCTAGTTCTATGCTGCTTGTCATTAGGAAAATATAACAGAGGGCTGGGATCTGACTAAACTGTGTGAATCATGTTTGGTGATTTAGGTTCTTCCTTTTACAGCTGTTCATTGGAGCAGGGCAACATTAGGTCTCTGGTAAGTTGTTTTCCTCCCTGAAGAGGAAAGATTCTTCCTGGTACCCAAACAGTGGCCTGAGGATTCAAAGCTTGCTCTCCCTCCTCGCCATTTGTGAAAGCCAGCACAATTTCCTGCCAGTATTGGTTCATCTTTTTAGATAGGCCATTTTCTTTCTCCTGTGTTTCTCTTAGGTCATCCTCACCTCTATGGACTCTCTTAAAATATGTTTGCTCATTTTCATTCAAATGAATGCTTGGAAAGGGAGCTGTATATATCTCTAGGTTTTCATTTATTTGTTTGTTTGTTATTTCTGTGTGTATCTCTCCTTTCTGACTATATCCAATCTATATCTCCTCCACTTCTTTCCAGGTTTGAACCTAAGGTGCTTTTCCATTCCCTTTGCCTCTCTCAGGGAACCTCTTTAGTACTGCTGCCATCCTCCTGAGGTTCCCTCCATTTTCATCACCATGCAGTCATTACTCTCTCCTTGCCTGGTCGCTAGCATCTCAAAAATGGTTGTTCCATGTTACTTTGGGCTATTTTGACAAAAGACTTCCTTTCTGTTGCTCTGTCTTGGTGGTGATCAGGGTACTTTGTGACCACCTTAGTCTGAATCAATGACCTTGGCCTGTCTACCTTCCTAGGTATTACGGAATTAATTCTCAAAACTTCCTTTTGATCTTTCCTTGGTGGTTCCAGGTCCATTTGACTGCAGAAGCACCCACAGTTGCGCACTTCACTCTCACAGTTGAACTGCATTTTAGTTTCTTTTATGGCAGCTAGCTTTCTGTTTCTGCACGCCAAGCTTGGTTACTGAATGAGAACCACAAACATTCCGTATAAGCATAAATTGGTTTGTGTATTCAGCTATTGATGAAAAGACTTTAAAGATTCTTCTCCTGCCTTGTACTGAGCATGCGGCATGGAAATTCTTCTTGGATCATCTCCATCTCTCTACTTTATTTTTAATTTACAAAATGCTTTTAGTTTTCTCCAAGGAAAAATATACGGCAAAACAGGAGGCTCTACTTAACCATCTGAATTTGCTAACCAAATTTATATGAATTCCTCTTGAATAGGTTTATCTGAACCATGATCAACTGGTTTTACCCATTTACCAGGCAAGTCATGTAACTGCTTCACACTGGTGATGTAAGATAAAATGTGAAAGCTTCTTTTTTTAATCCCTGCAAAGTTGCAGTGTATAATGAAGGCAGAATTTAGACCGAGAATTAAGTTTTAGTGAAGTGTTCGCCTTGTTTCTCCAACATGAGCCTGAAGTGATGCAATGTTCACTTTCCCCTGAAGGAAAAGAGACATGGTTAACATGGGGTAGGAAATGAACCCAAGAGGCTACACTTATATTACTCTGTAAGTGACGAAAAGCAGAGGTGGGGCAGCTGAGGGTCTCACAGATTTCTGGATTAAAAATTTAAATGGATTGTTTTATCTTTGCTGGCTGAGATAGAGAATCCATGGAGAGCACGTTATGAGAAATTTCTTAAAACTTACTAGCTCTTCTTATCTATTCATTTCTATCAGAATAGTAAGACTCATGTGTGGCAAATAATACTAATTAAGTCCTCAAACTTGTTTTTTTTTAAATCAATATTTCTTTATTGTTTAATTGTGTGCTAGTCCTTCAAATTTGGGGTCTTTTCAGCAGTAAGCTGGAGCATATAGATTCAGCTGAACTGCCTAAGGGATCACAACTGAATTGAATCAATACATAATTTGGAAAATTAAGATTAAGCAGACTGGCCTCACCATATCCTAACCTTTCATAATTAGATACAAATGCAGGCAGAATCCAGCCTCAGAGGCTGGTAAACCAAGTCCTGAGTTGCATGCTAAACTTTTGAGGAGATAACAAACGTGGACATAGGTGCAGTCCTTGGAGACTTAGACACAATGAGCCCAACTTGATGTTTGGGGACAGTGGGCCACAGTCACTGCAAGGAATGTGTGACATTCTGTACTTCTGGTAGATGCCAACCCAGACATGGCAGCCTGCTTTCAAATGCGAGTACCACCCACAGATTTCAAAGGCTGGATATCCTGGTGTGAAGAAGCTAGGGACTGTTGGGGGTAGCCGCATAACAAATAAGGACCTAACTATTCTACAGCAAAGTTAAAGCCCCTGGTGCTGAAACACCACACAATCACAAATCAACCCCCACAACTGCACTTTAAGTCTACATTATCAAAGAATTCCTGAACTGAACACTTGCTCATGTGGTATCAGATGATAGTGTTGTACGGTTTTCAATCCAGCATTTCTCATAACGGCACAGAAGGGTTCAGATGGAGGCTTACTCCTCTTCTGTTAGATAGCCTTTATGCTTTGTACAGGAGAGACGTGCTGTATCCACCTGCTCACCCAAGTGGGTTTATAGTATTTACTGAGGCTGTTTTTCCATTTAGCAGGCAGTATCCCAAATTTTACTGTCCTTAGAGAAAAATGAAGTCATTTATCTTTCTGTTTGTTGGAGTGCGGATGGTGTGAATTGGTAGGAATGGCTAGGAGTATTAAGTGAGAGAAACAGCTGTAGTAGTCTTATGTGTTCTGTGTTAAATTCCTCTTGTTACAAACATGACTCCCAAGTAATTCTCATTGTGAAAAAGGAAGAAAACTATGCGAAGTCTACTTAAAATAATTAGACCAAGCAAGATAAAGAGCCACATTAGTCTTCCAGTTTAAGCTGCTGTCATAGGCACACAGGGATGACCGTTTCTTCTGCTGCTAGATACTCTTTATTTTTGTAATAGGAAGATTGGTTTTTCACATCCTAAACCAGAAAATAGAAAAAATAAGGACCAGATTTTATTGTTTTCAGTGAAAAGAGTAAATGAATCTAGACTGACAGAGATGGACCTGTGCAGAGAAGAGTTACCGTTGCCACCAAGCTAGACATTGAGCTCAGAGTGACCTGCTTCCTAGGTGCCTAAAGCTTGGCATTGAGAAACTGTGTTTCAGGAATTTCCAGATGGATCAGAAGAGCTGACTCTCTGTACCCAAACTATTTATGGAACCAGCACAGAAATTAATAAATTAGGAACTCCCCTAAAATGTCAGGGGAAATAAAGAAGTAAAAATGTAAGAGAGAAAAGATGAGATATTAAAAGTTAAAGCTAAGAGATCATATCCAGGTGATAGAAACTCCAGTAGGAACAAAGGACAGTGATAGCAAACACATAACAAAGCCACCAAGAAAATTTCTAAATCAACAGCAAAAAATAAATAAATAAATAAATAAATAAATAAGCATCAATTTATAGATTGAAATAGGTTTCCAAAATAACCCAAATACAGGTAGCTGATGAAGTAACTTTGGGCCAAGAGATGATAAGAGTACAGAAAATGTTCCTTTCTAAAGGAAATTTCTTTTCAACTTAAAATTTCTACTAGTATTTCAATACAGTGGCATGTAGATGTTATGTGATGACAACAAGGCATGAAGTGTTTGTCTTGAAGCCATCCTTCCTTATGAATGCCATTACAGAACTTACACCAGCAGAAAGGGAGAGGAGTAAGGAGAATGATGGCTTTCCCAACAAGAAACAGAAAAGAGGAAACCCTTCTGCTAGCACAGAAATGCAGAGTGTCCAGTATAACTATGCTTGCCTTTCTATTAAGACTTCCTTGTCCCATACATGAATATGTTCTTCTTTATCGAACCTACCCCAAATTCCCTCCTGTCATTTCCTCCGTTATATACAGACCTCGTTTCCCTCCAAACATCATGTGCTTGTATTTTAGAAAGGGGGCTGTGTCCACTTACTGTTTGCAATACATGTGTGGGTATAGGACCATCTATTGGAGCATAAGCAACTTCTCACAGGCCACATCTATAAGTAAAACTGACTTCTTACCCCCAGCAGCTATAAAGTGCCAGTACTTCCTCAGATAAGGGTAGAACTTTATTAGTGTCTGCATCACCCATGCTGGGGTTGGATGGCTCGATTTTGTGCAGGTCTTGTGCACACAGCCATAGGCAGGATGCGTTCATGAGTGCAGCAGTGCTGCCATGTCCTGAAAATGCCTTAGCTCTTGCTTTGTATTTGTTTAACATCAATTTAAATCTTTACGGTATGCTCATAAATAGGTGCATGTGTTGTCAGTTTTCTCCTAATGAAATAGCCTTTATGGCTAAATGGAAGAATTGTGACACAGAACTGTCTCAAAGGTCCACTGTCTATTCCTCATTCTGTATTGATAGTATTTATTACCAAGTGCATAGATAAATGTGACAGGCATATTTTTTATCACCTATTTCTATCCTATCCGGTCAGTATGCCTCACTTGATAGATCTTCAAAACTATTCTCTACTGAGTTTCCAGACCCCTCCAACTTGTAGATACATGTAGGCATGAAATGATGGAAGAGAAACAGAGAAATATTATAAATTAATAGGAGGAATAGAGGGGAAAACCTTACAGGTTGGACATCATGCCCGGGGCTGTCTGGATAGTCCATTACCCCAAAGCTATGAATGTGCTCTCAAGGCTTCTAATGTCCACTAATCTCAAATTAAGCCATTTAATCTCTAAAGAGTGTATTATAGTTCTAGCACTTTAATAAAATAGCCAAACAAACACCAAGATAAACAACATTGTGAATAACTTATCATGTGAAAGGTAGATGTCTTTTTAAGAAGTTGCCATGCAGTTCTGTTTACTATCTCATGCCATTGTCGTTACAGGAGAAAACACAGGTTACTTTTAGAGACGACTTGAGAATTAAATACTCTATTGGGGAACCGTTTAACATAAATGTGATTTAGGTTATATAGTTTTGAGTACCTAAGATTCCAAAGTTCTGAGGCTCCCCTGACATAGTGAGAAAGGAGCTATCCCCACTCCTCCAGCTACTTATGTGCTGTAGGGGTAAAACATGCTATGCTTCCTCACCTCCAGGAATACCAGCCTTGTAACACCAATGCATGCCCGGAGCTGAAGAAGACCACACCCTGGACACCCTGGACCCCTGTCAACATCTCTGACAATGGAGGTCACTATGAGCAGCGTTTCCGCTATACCTGTAAAGCTCGCCTGCCAGATCCAAATTTGCTGGAAGTAGGAAGACAGAGGATAGAAATGCGGTACTGTTCCAGCGATGGAACCAGTGGCTGCTCCACAGACGGTAAGGGGACTGGCCATTCCATGAAAAGCCTTTGACCTTCTCTCTAAGAAATATAAAAATAGGGGGAGCCCCTGTTCAAATAATGTTCTGTTTATGGTAGATCCAAAATAGGTTGTGTGCGACTTAATTAGCATAAAAGAACATGATGAAAATAGTAGTTGGAATAAAAATAGTAGCAGAACATTAGATTTCCCCATTCTTTAAAAAAACTCAAAGTAAACAAAGACAGTAGAAGTACATTTCCTTTTTTATACCATAAAGTGAATTTTCTGTTAAATAGCACATTTGATCTGACTAATAGTGCTTTGCCCTAGTGGTCTTGTTAATCCCTTCAGTGTGATTGTAGAAAGCCCAAGGTAGAGCCAGTCCCACCCACTGCCTGACCTAGGTGCTACCTGTGATGGTACCTCAGGCAGATCTCTCCTGGAGTTCATCTGTCTCCACTACAGGAATGGTTGAGACTTTCTCTTGATTGCTTCATTATTTTCTTTCTTCTTCCTTTTCCCCAATACTTGTATCTAATTGCACAAAATATATTCTAGTTCTTAAAAGAGACACTCATGGAGAAGTCCTTAGAGGATGACATTTTGAGAAAGACAGTTGAATCTCATGACAGAATATTCACAGGCATTTCTCAGCGATCCTCCCAGCACAAGTGTAACAAAGAATGTCCTAGAACAATTGTTTTCAGAGACTGCTCTTCAGACATGGGGAGGGTCCTTCCTCTAATAAGGATTACTTATTGGAACATGCAAATAGGATATGTTTTGTAAAGTGTGGTAGCATGATGAGGTGGGAGAGGGGTGCCTCAGTGGGCCCATGCTGAGGTGTCCCCCACCCTGAGCTATATGAAAAAGTGAAGTTTATTTGGGGGCATGAGAAAGGGGGGTTGAAAAGGGAGTAGAGACAGAGAAAGAGAGAAGAGGAGAGGAGAGGAGGGGAGGGGAAGGGAGGGGAGAAGGGGAGGGGAGGGGGAGAGAGGCTAAACATTTCTTCTACCAGGCTTATACTTGACTGTTGCTAGGTAACTGGTGAAACCTAGAAGAAATGCTATGATAGAGTACATTTAGAGAGGGCACTGTGAGTTTCTCCTATTCAAGTCAAGCTTTAAGAGATGGGCCACACTGCTCTCATGTCCCCAAGCCCTCGCTGGGAGAAGGTAGCCTACCTGGATATCTGAAGAATAGCCTTTATTATCATGCACTCTTCACTCTCAAAGCACACCTCTTCATCCACTGTGTTTGCAAGTATTGACATAGCTCAGATTGCTCTAGAGTTTAACAGAAGATTGCCGTAGAGTTTAACAGAACACTTTCTTAAAAGGAAGTCTATTCTGATAAAGGGTCTTATGAAAATAAGCATATCGCTTAGAACTAATAACATCACCTGAAAGATGAGCAACAAAGAACAGTCAGTCTTGCTTCTTTTGTAAAAACCTACTGTTGCTTGAACAAAAGATGTACTTGGAAATTCCAAGAGAAGGATAAAGGAGAACTAACTGAAAACATGCATTCTATAATGGATGATCTTGTCATTTCAATCAAGGTTATTAAATAAAATATGGGAATTAGAATTCAAAGATGAATTTCAGATATTATTTCACTTTTTCCTATTTAATCTTGTGATTTCAGTATAATTATATCCCCTGTAATTCATAAGTAGACCTACATACACCCTGTGAAGTTTTTTGAAGTCTACGTGGAAAACACATATCCTAAAATATTATTAATTCTTCATCTTAAATTAATGTTTAACTGATCGTCCTTCATTTCATTTGTCAGATATGCTGACCTTTTCACCAAGTCACTGACTAACTTTTTCTGTTCTGGCCATAAACATTTATTTATTGAGGAATCAAAATGAAAAGTTGAAAATTAATCAGGCTATGCCAATGCCTGGCAAATACAGAAGTAGATGTTCACAGTCATCTATTGGATGGAACACAGGGCCCCTAAAGAAGGAGCTAGAGAAAATACCCAAGGAGCTAAAGAGGTCAGCAATCCTATAGGAGGATCAACAATATGAACTAACCAGTACCCCCAGAATTGTGTCTCTGGTTACATATGTAGCAGAGGATGGCCTAGTTGGCCATCAATGGGAGGAGGTCTTGCAAAGATCATATGCCCCAGTACAGGGGAATGCCAGAGCCAGGAAGCTGGAGTGGGTGGGTTGGGGAGCAGGGTGGGGGGAGGGTATAGGGGACTTTCAGGATAGCATTTGAAATGTAAATGAAGAAAATATCTAATTAAAAAAAGATGCTTCTATTTGATTAAAATTTAAAAAAAGAAAAGAAAATGAATCGTGACATATCTTTGTAACTGACTTTATTTTCCTTCCCAAACACATATTTTTTTAATTCCTTCCATTGTCCAAAACCAAAGCCAGTATGTTTTAAAGATTAATAGTATATATTCAGGAAAAAAAACCTATAATTTTTAAAAATAATTTTATGCAAAATTATGAATTTTTATAAAACACATTTTAAAAAGATACCCTAAATTTTTTTAAAACTGTAAGCATTATCCATGGCACAAAGAAAGACAAACAGTCTGATTTGATGGTCGTGACTTCTAATGATCATCCTTATGTCATGTTACTGATAGCTTGAAAACTGAAAATTGGACTGCTGTGCTTCTGACCACACAACAGGAGGCTTAACTGTCCATCCATCATTGTTTGTTTATTGCTAGCCCACAAAGCTCTGGATCATTCCAGAAAGCTGCTCCTAATGCCTTCTCTCAGATGATCCTTCTGCCTGTACTTCACCATTTCTAAGCAAACAAGGAAGTTGCTAAAGATTATATGAGGTGGTTGGGGTTGGGTTCTGGGATTGGGGGCTGGGTTGATGGGGTTTGGAGCTGGCCTGTTTGAGGCTGGGTTGCTGGAGTTGGGGGCTTGGTTTCTGGGGAGGTGTTCATGGAAGCACCAGGGTCCTAGAGACAGTGAGTGAATGGGCTTAGGGTCATACTGGGCTGCATCTTCCTCAAACAAAAGGTGACTAGGTCTGGTTAAATAAGTTAAAATGCTCAGAGCAGGCCTGACATCCAAGGAGTGTTCAAAAGTCAATTCCATATTCTTGTAATGCTCACCTTCCCTCACCCCACCCCCACCAACACCCCTGCTCCCCACTGCTCTGTTTTGTTAGCAGGCCTGCTTATTTGGGAATGGGATCTGGGCAAACTCCCTGGAGCAAAAGGCTATCTCCATGGCCTTTGGATTGAAGGGGGATTAACTCTGACCCTTTCACAGCATGGATACACACTGAAAAGGGTAACTGTGAAGAAACAGGCCTAAGTATGTCCCCTTGTCCAGATGAAAATCTTTTCTGTAACACCAGTCCCATGGTGCAAGAGGACAGTTTACAGTAGAACTCTTAAGGGAAGGGAAGTGAGATCATACTTTAGAGGCATCTACAAAAAAGGGCAAGAATTACCAATGTGGCCTTGCTACCTTCAAATGCGTTAGCACATTCAGATGGAGTGCCATGTGCATCCTAATTGGAAAGTGACTGCAGGAAGGAGTCTTGAGTCTTCCAACATATTGGAAGCTGCCATTCAGCTGCAGTGGGTTTTGGCTATTGAAGTATGAAAGGGTTCAGTTGACTATTAGGGTAATTCTAGACATAAAACACAGCCTATACAGGAATTAAAATTCCTACAGAATCACACTTTGGGTTTCCTTGGCAGGACTTTCTGGAGACTTTCTAAGAGCTGGGAGATACTCTGCTCATACAGTCAATGGGGCATGGTCAGCCTGGACTTCCTGGTCACAGTGCAGCAGAGACTGCAGCAGGGGCATTCGGAACCGGAAGCGTGTTTGCAACAACCCAGAACCCAAGTTTGGGGGCATGCCATGCCTTGGCCCATCGCTGGAGTTCCAGGAATGCAACATTTTACCTTGTCCAGGTAAGTGGTTCACAATGCAGAAAAGACTGGGAAAGCTGTGTGCTTGCAGCCTTTAAGTACTGAAGCCACTGGAGACCACTCCCTTTTTGAGAGATATGTTCTTAGAAGTGTGTGCAGTTATTGCAGTACCTGTTGGGAACTAGACAAGATGAAAGGAAAAGGATCCCTGGATTCCTAACTCATCCTCGCTGTTCTAGACCAAAATCATTACCACTGGTTGAAAATCTCCCTTTAGTCTTCCTTCAGGCATGCAGGCAGCTAGCCTGCGACTAGCAGGGTTCCCTTCCCATCCTGTTTGATGCAAACAGAGACAAATACAATATGAAATGAATTACATCTTATATTTTACAAGAAAGCACAGTATTCCCAGGGTCCACTTTGTCTTAGTTATAGATGCTGTTGCTGAGATGAAACACTACAACCAAAAGTAACATGGGGAAGAAAGGGTTTATTTCACTCACATTTCCATATCATCAAAAGCAGTGAGGGCAGAAAGTCAAGCAGGATGTAAACTAGAAAGCAGGAGTTGATATAGAGGACATGGAGGTGTGGTGCCTACTAGATTGTTTTCTTGGGCTTGCTCAGCGTGCTTTCTAATAGAACACAGCACCACCAGTCCAGAGATGGCACCACCCACAATGGGCTAGGCTCTCACCCATTAATCATTAATTAAGAAAATACCCTACAGGATTGCCTATGGCAGCCTGCTCTTATGAAGATACTTTTTAAATTGAGGTTCCCTCTTCTCAGATGGCTTTAGCTTGTGTCGAGTTGACATAGAACTAGTCAACATATACTCAGATCTTGTGATCTTAGCCCTGTCACTAATAGTGATGATGGTTCTTTGGAGTAGTTTGCAGAAATACATGTTGACTCCAAAATAAGTGTTAATTGCTTCCAGGATACAGACAGATCTAGCCTTTCTGATATGGCCTCTGCCAAGTCCATAGAGTCACAGCTTCCTGTGTAGGAGAGATTCATTCCAATATTGGGTAGATTGGTTTTAAGGGCATAGAATTCTTAGCTTCTATTCCTGTAGATAAATAGAACTTTCTGGACCATTTGAGTAATAAACTGCCTTATAAGAATTGAATAAGCCTTTGTGGCTGAGATGGTAAGTGGATGAATGACTAGATAGATGGATAGATGGTTGTCAGGGTTATTCTTTGGATGGGTGGGTGAATGGATGGATAGTTGATGGATGGATAGATATGTGAACAAATAGGTTGATGGATGGTAATGGATTGATAAACATGTCAGTAAAGTTGAAATCAACATTCCCAGCTTTGTGTCACATGATTTTCCTTTTGTAAATAACAATTATTTTGAGATCATGATTAATTATACCATTCCACCTGTTCTCTTTTCTCCCTTCAATGCCCCCTGCACTCCTTGCTCTCTTTTAAATCATGTCTTTAACTTTATTGAATATGTCCTTAAGTACTTAAATACAACCTGTTCAATCTATATAATATTGTGTTTATATGTTTTCAGGGCTTGTCACTTGGTTTTTGATAGTCAATTAGTATACTCTTCCTTGGGGAAAACTATTTCTCCTGCTCGCAGCATTTCTTATTTGTATAAAGTAGTGGACTCCTGAGCTTTTCTCCTTCCACACTGCCAGCAATATCATCCTTGTTCAGGTCATATTTAGGCATCAGGTTGGTGAGATTTTAAGAACATAGGTTCTGACTACATCCTATGTTACTAAGAGGCACAGCCTCACACTTAATTCCCTGATCTTTGTGCTCTTATAGCCCTCAACCCCACCTGCTGACAATATTCTCTCAGCCTTGAATGCAGTAGTTATGCTGTAAATATTATCTATTATGACGGAGCTCCACAAATCTCTATTTTGATCCCTTTTGGTTTTCTGTGATACTCTCTGTCTATTGCAAAGCAAAACAATCTATAGCCACTTATCTTTGGCTATTAGTATAAATATTTGGAATATATTTGGGAATTGTGCTGGTTTAAGAAAGGGACAATTGTATGTTTTGCTTCTCCAAGATCCAAGACTTCACTAACCCTGAATAGTTGGGTAGCTTCCAATGCTAGGTATTTTCCCCTCTTATTGCATCAGCCTGAAGTCCAGTTAGAGAGCTTCTTGTTGTTGACAAGTATGTGTATACTACTAGTGTACCTATAGAGTTATGGAGTCATGATGTTAATTATTGTAGTTCATAGATGAGTAGGACTATTGGTTGCTTTTCTTCTTTAGAAATTTTCGTGGCACCTGAAAACTAGTTCTCAGGAATCTGGGCTTGGGGTTAGATCTTCCTAGGGACCTCTGGGCCCTGTGTCTGAAGTAGATGGGTATCTTCAGAAGTAGGGCACCTTACATCTCTGGAAAGCAACCAGGTACAACAATAAATGCCCATATTTTGAGAGTCTCTGGGACAACCCTGACTAAGAACTCAAAAGAAGTCTTTTTAGAACTATTATTGGGTTCAATAGTCTATAGATAATTTATAGCTCTTGTGGAGAGTATTGTCAGCCCAGATGAGAAATTTTTATTTACATTATATGCAGTAAATAGTTTATATAGTATATACTATAAAGTATGTGTGTGAATATATACAAACAGATGTATGTATTATACATATTATAGCTATTTGTAAGTATATAGTTAGTAGTTATGATTTCCTCTGAGTTTTTCAGACATTTTATTGTTATTTTACCTGCCTTCTGATTTACTCCCCTCTCCTCTCCGTAATTAAAGTCCCCATTTTCCCACCACTTTCCGATAACATGTAGTCTTCTATTCCCTTCTATTTCTCCTGGTCATCACCACTCCACAATGCCCCCCTTCTACTTTCTTGGTTTCTGTAGTTACTTCAGGTAATATACTCGTAGCTGACAATTTGGATGTACAGACTTCAAACTAGAAAGAACATTTGTCTTTCTAGGTCTGAGTTACACTACTCAATATGATCTTTTCTAGTTCCTCCCATTTATCAGTAGCCAAGGTTTTCAATGATGTCTTTGGTCCTGCAGCTGTGCTAGTCCCCCAAGGTTTGTATGATTGAATTTCTCCAGCCTCAGGATATTCTTCTTCAGACCACACAACTTTCCCAGCCAAACTGATGCTGAGATGCTGGGAAAGGTCACAGAGTTGCTCTTTCCCACAGCCCATGTGGAAAGATTCCTCCCCTGGGTACTTGGAGGCAGCGTGGGTGTTATCACTAGATTTGAATCAGGACTATGAACTTAAGCCAAAGAGAATGTCATAGGAATGTCATTCCCTCTTTTCTAGACTCTAAACTTAATTTCTTATGTGCATTAGTAGCCTATCTGGATTCCTAGAGATGCTTGGATGTGGTCATGGTCCTCGAGGGTAAATGTTTCTTGTCCATATCAAGGACAAGCATCATCTCTGGATAGTCTTAATTTTATTTTTGTTGATTTGCTGTTGAGCCAAGATTATGTGTACATGACCTGGATATCTTAAAATAACTCTGTCCTCATTTTCTTTCAAAAGCCAAGATTCCTTTGTGGAATTGTCCATATCTTTCAACCAGGGACTAGGCAAATTCAAGGTTGAATGTGTGATGATAACCTTTTTCTCCCACATTCTAAAAATTCCTAAAAATGCTATAATGTGTAACTCAGCTAAGAGCTGGAGGGAAGTGCTGCATTCTGTAGGCTGAGCTTTACAGCCAAAGGAAACCATATTTAGGGCAATTTTACCTAATTTAGAGCATTTTCTTCCATATAAACATGCATTTTAACCCTACTAGGTTCCTAGTGATCAATTATAAAATGCACTATCATTTATTAATCTTCTCAGATATTGCAGACAGACGACTGGGTAAGACCGGTTGCTATGTAGCATGGGGATTTAAGTTTGAACCCTCGAAATCCATGTGAATAGGCTTATCTGCATGTGCCTGCAACCTTAGCACTGAGAAAAGGGAGAGGCAGATCCCAAGAGCTCCCTGGCCAGTAAGCCTAGTCAAAATGGTAATCTGAGTGAGAGATCCCATGTCAAAGCAATAAGACAGAGAGAGCATGAAAGCATTTCCTACTAATTTCCTACTCTGGCCTTTGTGTGCAAGCCCATGAGGGTATAGCTGGGCTGGGGAGATAGCTGAGCACAGGAGTTCTTATCTTGAATTCTGGAGGATGTGGCTTTATCTGTGTCACTAATATAAGTAAATAAGGAAGGAAGTAAATAATAAAGTCAAACACATAGTAAAATGATTATTCTTTACCTTCAGAACCCGCTCCCAAGTAATTTGTCCTAACATTGAGAGTCACGTGACTGTTTCTGTTCATCCTGCTATTTTTCTGCTGGAATTTGATGCAGCTATAACGACTCTAAACTGTAGACCTTGACTGCAAAGCTAGAGACAACAGATGGTTGTTTGTTGCTATGTGTATTCAAATGAGAAGAAAGTAACTTCAGAGTCACCCATAAAACTCAGCACAGTAAGCGTAAGTTCTTTTGATAAGATTTAATTCACAAGGTTCCATTTGTCATTCCTCTGTAAACAATAAGGCCCAGGGAAAATAAACAAGGGCACAGTGACTCAAAGTAGTGACTCTGACAGACGTGTGCTCTCTGAAGAACAATACAGAAACCTGTGGTATGTTGGGGACACTATGCGTCCTATCTGTAGCATCTTTATGTCCTTGGACCTTCACACCGGGAGATGGAGAGTACAGAACTTCTACTCAGTGCTTCTCTGGAGAAGAAAAGGCCCTACTGTTCCTCAGTGTAGAACTGTGTGACCCAGGCTTCAGAATGACGAAGAATCGGCACCACGTGTTCTTCATGCGCTGACAGGCTGTAACTGCACCACTTTACCCCTCTGAACACCCACAGTGTGCCTGGCACTTGGGGGTCAATCATGCAGCTTTATCTTGCTCTCTTTCCTCAATGCTGACCGTACTCTGTTTTCTCTTATTGTAGCAGTGGCGTATTTAACTAGAATTCCAACACCTTTTTTTTTTTTAACTTTTATTGAATTATTTAATATATAACCTTCATTTCAACCAGAATAATTCTTTGTAATTAATTGCTTTCCTTCTTTGAAAGAATAAAGATCTAAGCTTCAAGGTGTTTGTCTAATCACCTCATAAACTGGTCTTACTTAGGATATATTAAGTGGTAATTCAAGCCATGGGCAGAATCCAACATGGATGGCAGGAATTATGTGACTTGTAAGGAGGTCAGTTGCCTAAATTATTGATCCTTAGCTTTAGGACTTTTCAAGCCAGCTAGACAATAAGAACAACCAAGGTGAGAACTAGCTAGTTAATTATTATGACACGCGATTCATGGTTCCGGGGCTAGAAGCTTCAAGTCACTTACTTTGATGGTGCTTAGAAATTATATGTTGAGAAATATTTTCTGGAGAACTAATAGAGGATGGTGCTAGAAAGATTCTTCAAATCTGTATCTACCACCAAGTAGGAAGCATCAAATGCCCCCACACCATGTGTGGCTTTTTCTGTGTATACCACTGTCTTCTATGTGGTATATCCTATCTTTATGTGTGTCATATTGGTCTGGTGGGGACTTAAGAAGCTCCATGGTTTTGTGTCCTTTTCCAGTGGATGGTGTGTGGTCTTGCTGGTCATCCTGGTCTAAATGTTCAGCAACCTGTGGAGGTGGCCACTACATGAGAACCCGTTCTTGTTCGAATCCAGCCCCAGCATATGGAGGGGACATCTGCCTGGGACTGCACACAGAAGAGGCACTCTGCAACACACAGACCTGCCCAGGTACATAAAGCATTGGAAACTACATTGCTTTACTGCAAACTCACCTTTCTTAATTTTGAATGATGGAATGAAGGATGGCAAGTCACAATAAATACTTAGGAAATAGAGCGAGTGGCAAGTCGATCTCACACTGCTGCCCCCTAATGTGATTTAATAACACATTGTTCTACAGCAAAAATAGTTTTCACGTTGTACTATCTTCAGTTTACAGATGGGAAAGCATATACATTTGGGGGGAGCATCTAAGCTACCTACCTAGGAAATAGCTCAACTTTGACCTTGTTAGCTTACACTGGTGACTCTTACGTAGCAACTTGCTTTGCTGGATTAGAGAGAAGATTATAGAAAATAAATGGAAAGCAAGCCAACATTTGTCATGTCCCCACACTGATATGTTGGACTCAGTGGGAGAATCACCTGTGGGTCCATATTATACAGCCTATCCCTGCCAAGCATGTGTTAGATGCTTAGAACAAGTCCAGAAATTATCCAAGCATGTGTTAGATGCTTAGAACAAGTCCAGAAATGTTCCAGGGGAGCCCTGGGCACTGGGGGAGGACACCTCCCTAAGGGTCAGGGTTATACTCAGAGGTAATACAATGGAATAAAATATAATGGATGAAGTCCAGTGTCTTAGTCAGAGTTTCTCTTTCTGCACAAAACATCATGAACAAGAAGCAAGTTGGGGAGGAAGGAGTTTATTCAGCTTACACTTCCATATTGCTGTTTATCATCAAAGGAAGTTAGGACAGGAACCCACAGAGGGCAGGAACTTGGAAGCAGGAGCTGATGCAGAGGCCATGGAGGGGTGCTGCTTACTGGATTGCTTCCCCTGGCTTGCTCAGCTTGCTTTCTTATAGAACCAAGGTCTACCTGCCCACTCACAATGAGTCCTTCCCCGCCTCATTTACTAATTGAGAAAATGCCTTACAGCTGGATCTCATGGTGGCATTTCCTCAAGGGAGGCTCCTTTCTCTGTAATAACGCCAGTTTGTGTCACGTTGACACACAAAACCAGCCAGTACTTCCAGTCACCTGTCAGAGAATCAAAGCAAAGCAAACAACAGGAAATTGGTGATAGGAGGGAGTAAGCCTCTTTAAGACCATGGCTGGGGGAACTCTGGGCCCTGTGGTTGTCATAGAATGTATCAGACAGCCCTTTACCGAAGACCTGGCACTCTGACATACAGAACCACTTGGGGTGAAAACAGAATACTTTCCTAGATTTAATTTTAATAGTGAAATACTTCATTAATATGTATACACAGGTACATTTAAAGGGACTTGAAACCAAATTCTTCTAATCATTCCGAAAGCCAGTCTTTTATGCCTTTGAAAGAAAAAGTAAACCAATTGTGTGAGTCAGTGCACAGCTTGGATTTCTAGGTGTCTGCCCCCAAAAACGTTATATAGGAAAATGTCTTTCTTATATTGGTAAATATATTGGTGAGTAAGTAATATGGAGAGTTCACTCCTTAATTTAATATGTGAGTCCTATTCCTACTTTTGAGTAGCTGTCCATCTGGGTGGATTGAAAAGTATTCCAGCAAGCTCTCCACCTTAGAGCAGAAACGTTCTGTCAGTACTTATCATTTGGCCTTGACTCAGGACATGGGAATTGACTTTATTCATGTCACCAGGACGGAAATAAAATGAACTCGGCCTCAAGGCCAGCCTGGCTTTGGCATAGTGACTTTTCAGAGTCGTTTTTATTGCAAAATAAAGATACTTTAAACTTTTGTTTAGAAGCCCCCTGGTTTCTTTCCATTAGCATGAGACACTGGCCAACATGGGTCCTGTGGGAAATGTCCAGGAAATAATCTGAGGACGTCTTTATAAGGGGCTTGCTCTGTAGGTAATGGTGGCTGTATTGGTGATTTCTCACTCCCAGAAGTTACATTTGTATCAAGAGATAGTTTATTGACTATTTAAACAAAATCACTCACAGAATAGAAATGATATGGGACTTAGATTTAGAACACTTAGTTTATATACATTATATCTGGTTTAAATTTATTAGCATTCTTCCTCATCCTCATGTGGATTTATTTACTAGGTTGTTAGAAACTGTGACCATATCTTATTTATGCACAGAGCCATTAGTAACAAAGTGTGAGAGTCTAATGAGCACTTCACAGTGATTTCCTATTGGTCAATATCATCAGGTAGCCCTGCCTCTCCCCTCTTCTGGTCTCTGCAGAAAGCTGGTCAGAGTGGTCAGACTGGTCTGTGTGCGATGCATCTGGTACCCAGGTCCGTGCTCGGCAGTGCATCCTTCTGTTTCCAGTGGGCAGCCAATGTTCTGGAAATACTACAGAGAGCCGGCCTTGTGTATTTGACTCTAATTTCATCCCAGGTAAGGGCAGAGATGTTTATCAGTGTGAGCAGAGTCATTGTAATATCCACAGAGGAAATGACCCATTGGGTCAGTCTTTTATCTGCTCTTTGAGGCTGTCTTTGATGAATTAAAAATGATCCTGTCAACTGTTGTGGTTTCAAGGTGACTGGAATATAGATTTACAGGTAACTAGACTGGAATTTAACACTATGCCTTATATAATTTATTAATTCTAATATAGTCTGAGGATTTCACTACAAATTTTGAAAACTAATTGCTTGTTTTAGAATCACCTTAAATTCTTTACTATGAAAATATGACTGCACAGAGAAAAGGGCCATTCTCTTCATGTAACTCTCAATATAGCAGGGAACACAGATGTCAGTCACTAGTGTGGCAGACTTCTTGAAAACTAGGTTGATTGTTCCTTTTTCCACAGGCTTCTTTTTTTTAATGGAAATTCAGCATTCAGTTATCATAGGGGACAACCACTTGTCACACTGATCCTGTGGGTATGGTGTTCTATGTATATAAACCCCTGAACACCAACTCTGTGCATAACTAACCAACTCCGTGAAAATTAACCAAGCTTTTGAACCTTAGACTCATATTGAATTAAATCATTGGTGCTTGCAAATGAAGCATGGATGCACATTTCCCTCCCAAAGCCTTTGTGCATTGTGATTGGATTTTTGTTTTCCAGAAGTATCTGTGGCAAGATCCAGCAGCGTAGAAGAAAAAAGGTGTGGAGGTGAGTTCTGTTAACAGAGCTCTTGTGGGGACTCTGACATATGGCAACTGTTATCTTTCCAGCATGTTCCACCATTGGGGACGCCCCTGATTATCCCCTAAAGTTGATCATACTATCTTAGACCCTGCACTAAATGCTTCTAGAGTCAGACATATCCTATCAGCATCTTCCAAAGTTGCCACAGTCTACAGTTCTCAATGGGAGACTTGGAGACAGGCTTTGGAAATTAACATTTTCCCAGTCCCAGAAGGGAGGCATAGGGCATATGCTAATGGTTGCCCAGCACAGGCTCTGGTGCTGTTTAGAATCTGCTTCTCTGGTCATACTGTAATTCTGGTTACACATTGGGTATAAGCTAAAGGAGTCAATCAGTCAGCATGTCACTGCAGCCAGATGAATGAAGAATAGCAGTTTTCAGGGATTTTATATTGGGAATTGTACTAAAAGAGTAATGCACATTGGTTTTAATCTGCACTGTGTATGTGGGGACCATAGAATTCAATGATGTGAGGCTACTGTCTCATGTCCAAGTGAGTCATAAGTAAGGGCTGATTATCCTCATAGCGGGATGCATGGGGATTTCAAGTTGGAAATTGATCATAGAAAATGGATCCCAGTAGATCCCTGAGAGATATGCATGAGTCTGTATGTATGACAGGCATGTATACCTACCTGTCTGGGCACACTCTTGGTCAGCACTAGCTTTCAACCAGATGGCATGCTGACCTTCAGGGAATGCAGGTTAGGAAGGCAGAAGCACACATTTTGTTTTCTGTCTTTAGATAGGTCAATACAGACCCAAGAGTCTCATTGGTGGCACCTCTGGTTTGCTGCCAGGGTCTCTCAATTTCTTTTAGCTCTGGAAGAATAGGTGAGTCTTGAGCAAGTCCAGAATCTAGCCTGGTGATGTTATTGGCTAGATCTCAGAAAGTGTGATTACTCTGAATTGTTAGGAAACTGACTACTGTAACCTTTAAGCTACTATCATTGACGTTCCAGCATAAGCAGGTAAATGGATCTTAGGCTATAGCTGATGGGTTTAACTGATTTCCTAGCATGAGTATTTGGGTAGGTTTAGAAAAATTTTATATATGCTTTATCTTTATTAGTGAAAAATCACTCAAATGTTGTGCAGAAAGCAATCCAAATGAACCAACTGGCTGATTAGTCTCCATTCTACTCTTACTGTCCAAAACCAAGAAAAAAAAGGGAGGGGGTGAATAACCAGGATTAGTAGAGAAAGGGGTCTGCCAAGACTAATAATCAGAGTTCCATCCCAAGATCCTACATAGTGAAAGGAGAAAACTTCCTCTTAAAAATTGTTCTTTGTCCTTGGTCCTTCCACATATGTATGAGCTCGCTCTCTGTCTCTGTCTCTCTCTCTCTGTCTCTCTCTCTGTGTCTCTCTATCTCCCTCTGTCTCTCTGTCTCCCTCTGTCTCTCTCTCTCAAACCTACACATAAGCACACACTCACATACTTGCATATACACACATGCACACACTCACACACACAATCCATAAGTAAATGTTAAAAAGACAAATATTTTTAGGGAATAGCCACATTGTGCAGGATCTTAAGAGATTTAGTAGGCACCATTTTTCTTTCTGCAGAAGATGTGCTCCTATTGAGAGTTCTTTCCACTTAGCTATTTTTAGTTGCAGGAGACACAAAGACTGAATAGTCTCGTCATAAAGATGTCAGCTGGCCACAGCTTCCCCAGGCACCTGCAGGAATAACTCATCTGACTAATGACGCACATCTGCATAAGGAGACCATTGTACATCTCCCATATGCAGCAATGAAATATGAGTTATCAGGGCAGTAGAGAGTATTTTTATCAGTATGTGGCACTGACTCAGGGGAGTCCTAACAGCTAAAATAGACAGAAATGAGAACTCATGTGAGATCAGCCTTGCTTATCATCACTATAGCCACAATCTTCAGTAAAAACAGCACAGTTCTAGTGGTTGCTGGTAGAAAGAGGCAGCATGCTTTATGCCACAGTCACATGCTAAGAGTCCTGTCCCACTACAGTCTCTATAACAAAGCAAGAAATGCCCAAGGTTTGTAACTTCCCTTTTTGGTCTTACCATTGGACATTCATGTAGGATGTTCTCAATACATTATCCAGCCATAGCGCTGTAGACTTCTATGGTAGGAACTTCACTGTTGGTTTAGAATTTCAGTGCATATAGGAATATGTATTGATCATTGCTGGTAGTGGACCAAATAAGGGAGGTCAATTTTTCAGGGATCTGAATTCTTAGAATATGGTGTCCAGAAGCAGGCAGAAGCATTGTACAGTAGGAAACTCAGGGTCAGAGGGCATGTAAGAGAGTTTTAACTTCTACCATCTATCACAGGTCAGGCTCTGATGACATGTTTTGTATTTTGAGGCTCAACTTCTGCCCTGGTTTTCTTGACCTGGACCATGGATACTGATAGAGCTCTAAGGACCCAATGTCCATTGATGAATTCTAGCAAGTGATCTTTTCACAAGTGTCATAGTTGGCCTCATGCTAGGGTGGAGCTTCTGCTACTTGGCAAGTGTCAGGAATGGGCATGGAGGGAAGGTAGCTCTGCAGACTTCTAGGAAGGAAGGGAGTCAGTTGTAAACACCACAGGCCCTGGGGTTGTAGAGAACTCTGTCTTCTCTAATGCTCTCAGGGGCTTCCTCTACAATAGGGGTGTCACTCCATGTCCACACTGATGCTAAGTAGCTCATCCACAGTCCCACTGGATTCTGGGGTTGGCAGATTATGAAAAACCACCAGGTGATGTGGCATTCCATGAAGATATTTGTAGGAGACAGTAGGGGTCCTACCCATGCTTCCTGAGCTGCGAGGACAGAAGGTTAACAACCGGAATACAGTTAGTTCCCTTGTGCCATGCAGAGTAGGAGAAAGGAAGCCACTGTCTGCTTCACGTGACTCTCACTTAGCCCTGCTCTGAGCACTGCAGGGAGGTTGGGGACTTCAGCAGCAGTGTTTTCCCAACAAACATGGAGGTTTCCAGATGGTTGTTTCTTAGGCACTCCATAACTCTTGGTGTGTTGCCAGCATGCCAATCAAACTGTTCTTGTTCTCAAGATACACATCATTGCAACGCACTTTTTGAGTTTCTACTGCCAAAAACTCAAGGAAAAGAAACTCAAAGAAAATAGGTGCCTATTAAAGAGACAAACAGTGGATCAAAAGAGAATAATTCAAGTCCAGATTAAAGATTATCTTTGATTCCTTTAGCATGAATCCTTTGTTTCTTGGAATAAAACTTTTTAAAAAGATCACCTATATGCTAGTTAGAAAAGGTACTCTACAGGTTAATATGCAATGAGGGAGGAGAGAGAGACAGAGAAAGAGAGACAGAGAGGAATAAGGCTGTGCATCATCTCTAGAAAGATATAGCCAAAACTACAGTAACTGTTTGAGAAAGAAGATAGAGCTGGGTGGTGATAGCACACACCTTTAATTCTAGCACTCAGGAGACAGAGGCAGATGGATCACTGAGTTTGAGGTCAGTCTGGTCTACAGGAACAACTAGGACAGCCAGATATGCACAGGGAACCCCTGTGTTGAAAAACAGAGAGAGAGGAGAGAGGGGGAGACACACGCGCACACACACACACACACACACACACACACACACACACACACAGAGAGAGAGAGAGAGAGAGAGAGAGAGAGAGAGAGCAGAGACAAAGAGACAGAGAAGACATTTATTTCCTTCATAGCCTTCTAATACTGACAACAGTTGTATTTACAAAACTACAATTGACAATATTAGAATTCATATAAATGGAAAACATTTTAAATTAAATGAAACACAAAGGAGGAAACAGCCTGGCTTACAGGATTGCAGCACTTCAGAGCCCCAAGTGAATTCTTCCTTCATAGGCTACAGTCATGCTAGATAGATAGATTCTCATTCTGTTAAAGTCCAAAGACACACTTCCTGTAGAAAACTCACAGGCCAATCGTTACCATGCTCTTGAAGACTCTCTGAGATCTTCAGAAAAAAGCAAATGTGTTTTCATTGTAATACCAACAATGTTCAAGGGGTTTGAGGAAATTATCTAAATCTGTAAGAGCACTAATTAGAACCAGACTGCTCACTGTGGACAAGTTTTTCTAGACCCTGACATTCCCAAGAACTAAACTACTATGACATCTATACCTTGGGATACGCAGTACCTCCTCTTGGCTTTCCTTTCACTTGGACACTTTGAGAGTCAAGTAGCATGTTCTTCTCAAGAGTGATATGACATTGGCCCTATTCCACAGAGTTCAACATGTTCCACATGATGGCCGTGGGGCTTAGCAGTTCCATTCTTGGCTGCCTCCTCACACTGCTTGTCTACACCTACTGCCAGAGGTACCAGCAGCAGTCCCATGATGCAACTGTCATCCACCCTGTCTCTCCTGCCGCCCTCAACAGCAGCATAACTAACCACATCAACAAACTGGACAAATATGATTCTGTGGAGGCCATCAAGGTAAGGAATCTACAGTAACAGCTGCAGCTAGGGAGGCCACAAAGGCAGGTGACACTGGGGGCTGCCAGCCAGGCTCAGTGGTGGTGGTCCTGATGATGGATAGAGAGAGCCCAGCTACTCTAGACTTTTGGGTATTGGCTGGATATTCTTTGGTGAGTACAAACAGTGTAGGTTTTGGTATGTCCCCTGTAGTAGTTGTAGGAAGCCTATGAGTAGTGGCTGGATACTCTTGGGGGTGGAGGGAAGGTCTTTGGAATTTTGTCCCATTATTTGCCTATTCCTATTGGAAATAAGAGGAAAAAATGATGTAAAATACTAGTAGATAGTAAATCTTGGAGGGTGTCTAGCTAGCTTGCCTTTGAAAAGAGATCTTTCAACAACTGACCTCCAGCCAAGGACTGGGCAGCAATCTAAAGGCCACAGTATAGCACTCAGATGTCCATGTGCATTTCAGGAAATGAGCAGAGTTCCCTTCAGTCTCAGTATGCTCCTATGTAAAATGGATATAGTAATGCATAACTCCATGCTATGAAGTTTCAATGACATCACTCGAGGACCAGGATAAGAGGTCAAGGTATAGCTGGAAAGACATGGGGGCTTTTGTCTACTGTACTCATCTTTGGCTATTTTCCATGGTTATGAAGGTAATTCTCCTAACCTAAGACTGACTCATCTTCTGTATTCCTGTTGAGTTAGTTGTTTCCCTTAACATTCTTAGAAAATGCTGGCATAGCCTGTTTCTGCTGTGATGGCTAACTTTAAAATGGCATTCCCTTATGTAAGAATACATAGCACACTCAACACCAGGAATCAGGGAAGAGTTGGGAGGAGTGCTGTGAAATACTGTCTGATGATTGTGCTACCGCTATCACCATCACGGTCCCACAGCATCTCTGCTTATCTATACAAGATCAAACAGCTGCAGTCTGAGCATAAATAGGGTATAGTCTACTACATACTGAGGAGCTATGCTAGTGTGTTGTTTCTGGGAGAGGAAGAATCACTCTTTACTGAGTATATGCTCCATGGTAGGTTTCTCATGCTCCTTTCTTATACTCATGAACATATGGGCAGGAATAACTAAACCTAGTAGGTTAATAAACAAACAAACAAGCAGACATGGAAACATGAAGAAGGAGAAGTGTTGGGGTGATGAGGGAGGAGTTGGAGTGAGGAGAGGGGGAGCAGATATCATTTTATTGTGGGAAAATTTTAACATTGTATAAAATTTTAAATACAGTTTTTTAAAAAGATGATGGATCAAGGAGAAAGTGATCTATGGAGCGTTCACTCACAGTCTATCAGAAATGGGCTATAGAGTTGAGGGAAAACCTGAGCTACTGGCCTTTGAAACAAATCTGCAGACCTAGTGTAGCTTGATGCGGACACATCATCGACTCTGTGGTCTTGCTATTTTACTCAGTAGTAGGTAACTGAACTTGCATGGGTTCTTACCTTGGGTGCAGTCTTTCATTGTGAGATGATATTAGATATGTCACTACCATGACAGGAAGGACCCCATGTGTGTGGGTGTCTGCCTAGTCTGCAGTGGATACTTCAGTGACTCTGTTTGACTAATTGTTTGAAGTTAGCCTCTGTTATTCTGTTTCATCTTTATCTTGTTCTTCTCAGTGTTTGCCTTCCCCCTGGAAGAATTTGGCTCTTTGTCTTTAATCTGAGTCACAGAGAGCAACAGCAGACACGACACCATTTAACAAGCACAGATTAAAAAGAGATTAAGGCCTCTAAGTCAGATTCCCTTGTTCAAATAATCTCTGTAAAGTCTTTGGTAAATTATGATGGCACCTGGGCCAGAAGACTAATTTCTTTAAGCATATGGCTCCTTGTCCACACTCCAGTTAATGACCTTGCTCTCAGAAATCTATAGGTAACATAAATTGAAGCCACTAGATTATTTATTTTAAAAAACTTAAAAATAGAATATTAAGGTGATGGTTTGGGAGGTAGGAAAATATCTGAGAAAATAATAGGAAAAAATAGAAGATGAATATGATTAAAATACACTTACAAATTTCTCAAAGGATTAGTGAAATCATTACATTAAATGCAGCTCTCTCTGGAAGTCTAGAAGCACATTGGTGTATCCCAGATATGGATGGTAAGTTGGACCGTGCACGTAAATTTGCATGAGTCTTAGGGATTTTCCAGAAAGTCAGACTTTGGATTTCTGATTCTTGCTCCCTCAGTTCCATCCTGATTAAAGTGCTAAAGTAGGCCAGATGCTGTTGAAGACAGCCACCCTCATTCAGTTATTAGCCAAGTCTTCCTTGGGGCAAATGAGCTAAGAAGGCAGTAAATGAGAAGGCACTTTTGAAGCTAAATAGAGCCTTCGGATAGAGCTCGAATTCCACACTGCATCTCCTGATTTTATTCATTTGAAGCACTATTTACTGAGCATTCTAAATCTTTTCAAACATATTTTACAGGCATTTAACAAAAACAACTTGATCCTAGAGGAGAGAAACAAATACTTCAACCCACATCTCACTGGGAAGACCTATTCCAACGCCTACTTTACAGATCTCAACAATTATGATGAATACTAGCAGCTCTTATACTTTGGGCTCGTTGTAAACTCGCTGCTCCTCAAAACCGTGCTCCATGGCTGCCCATATTTCTGAGGCTTCAGAGATGACGTGTGGAACCATTTCAAGTGCATTTCAAACCAGGACTTTCCCATCGCTACCAAAAAAGTGCACACCCTTAAATGCCTAAATGTGGTGTTGTGAAAATCTGGTCTATAGAAAACATTTGGTTGTTGCGAAGTGAGCCATGGTATGACATTTTGTATTGTGCTCATCCTAAACTCTAACTGGTCTACTGTTTTTCAGGAGTTTTATTTCATAAATGTGCCAACCATATTGAAAAGTGTCTTTGGAAACATAGCATCGTCATGCTTTTGAGTGTAGAGGATCAGGATGTTTTAACTTGGAAACAAACAAACAAATAACCAGGCACTTTAATCTGAGAGATGCCTCCCCCCCTGCCCCCCCCCCACACACACACAGAGTCCAGAGTAATTCACAGAATGAAGGTGTGGCTAATGCCAACTCCCCCAACCTGGTGACTCTAGGTTCTTAGAAACAGCTTGTTTGCACTTGGAGTGATTCTGCCTAGGGATTCCACCTGCCCTGGAGCACCAAGTCGTGGTCTACTGAGACCCGCTGCTTTGGTCTGGGGCAGTGACTGTCATCACTGTTTGGTGAACACATGAAGCAGAGAGCAGCGAGTGAGACACACAACAGTGTTCTACAGCTTGCAGTGAAACTAACCTTACTCTGACTTTTGGATTCCATGTCATCCCAGGAAGCTCCTTGCCACGCTGTGAGCCTGAAGACCAACTTCCCAGACAGTGAGCTTCCTGGCTGAAGAGCCACTCTGAGCATTTGGGTAGACTCCACACCCTTTCCTCCCTCCCTCCATGAGGAGAAAATTCTTCAACATTTATGATGGAAAATAATGAAAGTACCAAACTGTAATTGAAAGCGACTTTAAAAAAAATTGTGTGTTATGCAGTGTTTAATTAACTGATGTAATTGAAAGCTACTTTTCATTTTTTATTTTTTTGTGTTATGCAGTGCTGTTAATGGCTTTCTTTTGTACTCAGCATCTCTGATGTGGCTAATGTGCAGCAAGGCCCCTATCAAGAGCATTAAAGGTGTGTAAAGCTGTTCCTCCTTGCAGTCACACTGGAGTGGCACTCCAGTACCATGCTCTCCTCATTTGTCCCCTGCTGCCCCAAGACCAGAGGAGGGAAAGGCTCTGGTGTGCTTTACCTCAGTTGCTGCCTTCCTTGTCCTCCGGCTTACTGAGTCCCACTTCTGCTCTAAGACAGTAGCTGTCAGAATGTATCATGAGAGGTAATGGAGAAGATTAGGGTTTCAGTGACCCTCCTCTCTCATCCTAATGGTTGAATGTTCTAAGGCTACTCTTGAGGTCCTCAGAGGAGTAAAGAGTGGTTAGCATCTGATCTAATGCTTTCTAAGGTGAGGACAAAAGGTTTGTCTACACCAATGGTCACTATGATAAAGGCCTGGGTAGGCACTCATGTGTTCTTATGAATATATAAACTTTCATGCCTATGCAGATATAGAGCACAGGGAGTGAAGATTACAGTTTTTTTTTTAATGAGTATATGTTTTCCCCCATGGAATATAAAGAAGCAATCTCAGAACACATTCCAAAAAATCTTATGATTAATCACAAATTATTCTCCTATAAACACATTTTTCAGACATAACTCTGTGTTAAAATTGAAATTAAAACAGCAGATGGGCTCTGGGAGATGTGTCAGATTGTGAAGAAATGGCATATGGGAATATTGGAGTGGGACATTATGTGGCATTTCACACACTTTTTCTACAGTGTATGAGGCCTCCATTGCACACACATTTTTAAAATCCTCACTCACCAGACAGAATGTGTCAGATGATTTATTCATTGTCTCTAGGGTGGATTTTTAGTGGCTGCTTCAACTCATCTCATTACTTTCTTTTAAGAAAAGAATAAATCCTCCTGGCATAGCACTATTTTACTGTTTTAAAAATAATCTCCCCTTCTTGAATATTTCTCTAGTTTAAAAGGTCACTCTCTTTCCCCTCGGAAAAAGAGTACAAATATTTCAAGAACGTATGGCTACACTTGATAGGAAATGCTTTCTAAATGACCTGTAATCTGGCCTTCATCAATTTGATATAGTAACCCCACCCCAGAGTTTGAAACAAGACAGTTTTCTGATACTAGTATTGCTTTTTTGAAGTCTCATTTTTGACTGCCTCCTTCTCTGTTCAAATCCCCACCTCCAACCACCACGGGTCCCTTTCTCTTATTTTGCTGAACAATTGGAGCAATTCCTTAGGAATGCCTTGAGCTATATTCTGCTTTTCACTACCTGCTGTGTGGCTTATTTTCTGTAGGTGTACAGCTGCGGCCCCTGGTGCAGTGTATGCCACACTCCAGACCTTTCACTGGCACAACACAAACACATGCATACCATACACGCATACACACACACACACACACACACACACACACACACACACACACAAACATTTTTATTTCCCTCCCTACTTCCTCCCCATAACCCTTCTTCTTTTCTTTTCTGCCTTCTTTATTCCCTCTCTTTCTTCTTTCCTTTTGCCTTTTGATGAAAGAAACACACGGAGGAATTAATATTCTAAGCTACATCTGGCTGAACCTGTTGCTAAATGACATTAATCAACTTATTTTCTAGAGTTAGGGTTCAATTTTGGCGTCCTCTCTCTGATTAGACTGTCATCAATCATTCTATGTGCTGACATTCTGCAGAAAAAAAAAAGAAGAGAATTTTTGCACATTGTATAGCCAGAAGTATTTCCAAATACCCTGGGGACTTTCTTGGAACTGGGGGTTTGTCACCTTTGACTGAAGCTATCTCAGTGAGTCCTAAGAAACTCTGGGACATTGGGTGAAGCTCTGCTTCACAGAAAAACCTCTGTCAACATAGTCCTAGACTTTTTCTTCAAAACCATCCAGTGCAAGCTAGGCACCTTTATGCCTCTGCCCCTTAAGACTTACTCATAGCACCTTAGTACCTTTGTCCTGTTGGATGCATCAAAATGCATATTAAAGTAGATTCTACCTGACATTAACATGTATGTTGATGGAAGAGAAGAGGGTTTCTTGAGTGCATGATGGAATGACAGAGACACTAAAGGAATTGAAGAGAAGCCATAAACTGAATGGCTGTGATAGCATCTGCTATGGAAATGTCTCTGTCCCTAGGAAGGACCAATCCATGTGTTTGATCTGGACCCTGTTGACTAACAGGTAATACTGAAAAGAAAAAAAAAAAGATGTGGAATGTGATATGAAAAAGCAAGAGTCATGTTACTCTCTGCTAATTATGCTGCTGCGTGCCCTCTGGTAAGGATCTGGCCCACAACCAAGTACTGAGGTTCTGGCATTTGGACGTATCCATAATCAAGTGTCCTGGGTGCATGGGTCTTAGTCAAGGGCATCGTTATCTCCTTATTTATCTACAAAGGAATGAAAACTGCCAGTGTTGACTGACCCCCATGTCAGCAAATGTTCCACCTTAATCATTGATAGAATCAGGTCTTGCCTTCAATACTGTAGGCAATTTCTCATCAAAGGGAATTCCACCTATGGACTATATTATTACGTAGCTGAATAGCTCAAGAGATGTCATCCTAAATATGCATCAGACTTGTACTCTGTCAGTTTGCCTAAGCACAGCCTACTGGTAATTGAATTTGGCTATATCCACATGTTTCTTTTCTGACTATTTTCCCTTTTTGAATAACCACAAATATTTCCCCAACAAATCAAGCCAAATTCTTCATCAGTTTTTCCCCAGAGTCATCAACTTTTTAAACTTTTCCTAGACTCTTTAGTGGGCCGTTCAAGTTTTAAATCACACTTTGGAGTACACTAACTTCAGTGCTACTGTGTCAAAACACAGTTGGGGAGCTCCAACTGGAAGTAGCAGACACTATGTACCAATGGGTGGTACAGTAGACTGTGTCAGCATTAGATCATCTGGTGGCAGGTTATGTCCAAGTCTCCTGGATCAAAAATATCAGTTTCCATGGAGATATCAAAACAGTGCACTTAGACTCCTTTTCAAGTTCTCTGGTGTCTTTCTAGAGTCTAAAGATTCGCATGCCCAGTTCATCCATTCATTCTTACTACTTCATGAAGCATCTAGAGACTTATGTTAATACACTATTGTCAAGATTCCAAAGCCTGTTAGTACCATGGGTATGTCATACTGTCTTCTAGCAGTTACTGCAGAGCATTGTGAGTACTCTGCTTCTTTGGGAAATGCATATGAAATGGGAAAACTTAACTTAATATTCTTGTTAACCTAAGAGATGTACCACAGGGAATGATGTATGAGAGATTACAGTCCAGGGCCTAGGGATTGTTTAATCTCTGCAGCTTATCTTTCCAGTTGTTATCATTAATTAAAGTGATGTAAGGAGATTTTCCAAGATCTATACATACTAATCTATGGCCTTGAGGTAGTCTCTCTAGATAATCTTATAAAATGAAGGAAATGTGTTGCTTTCCAGTTTGCTACTTCTCCTTTTAGGTAACAAAAATCCTGTGGATTATTAATGTACACATTGAACTATTGATAGAAGTTGCAAAAGTTTCTCTTCCTTGTAGACTTCATATCATAATGTTGTATTAACAGAAATTTGATACACGTTGCTGAAGCAACATGGAAACCTGTCTCTTAAAATAGCTCAGACTGCAAAGACTGTATGCAGTCTCCTGGATACCAAATTCAGAGCCTGGTGCAAATAGTATATTTCATTAAAAAAAAACTCAGCCCTGAAACATGATCTCTTTGAAAGACGATGTCCTGCCATTTATGCTTATTATCCATGACCAGAGCCTTTATCAACTCTGTTCCCAAGCAGAAATGCTTTACTGGGAACATACTGTACATGTAACTAAACTGATCAAGGATACTCTTTGATCAGAAAGACAAAAGCAGCAATAGGGAATCACTAAAATACAAATAAGGCAGGAAAATCTCCACCCCTTCATAATCCATCAAGGACCTAAAACCAGGAGATTAGCCATAATTCTCATCTTTATCTGCTTCTTGGGAATTTAATACCGACAGGTTCCAATGTTAGACAAATACAAGTAAAACAAAAAGCCTAGGCTCTGTTAAACAAAACTGTTCTTCCATCTAGACAATAAAGGAGGCCTGTTATCTGCAGAAGGTGATACTGACCTTCCTGTACAAAGTTGCTAGTGCCTTTTATAAGCTATGTGCTGTTGCTCTTCCTGGTTATTGATTGTTCCAATTAGAAGCCATGCATTGGTTGTCTACACTTTGAGGAAATCTATTCTGTGTGTCGTCTCTTTGAACTCAGGAACAGGAAATGAGAGAAATGTCTCATGTTCAAGTGTGGTTTTGCTCTCAAAACAGATCAAGAGTGTGTTGTGTCCAGATGAAGTGGCCCTGTTCCAGCCTGTAAGAAACTGATGTTGCTTTAATTTTTTACATCTTCATGGAACTTTATTAGAGACTGTCCTGTGGTATGAGAGTCAGCTCTGTTTCTGTAGAAGTCAATGGGTGTTTCTGTTGCTCTTCATGCACGGACATAGGTATGAGGGAAACAGATGCAGGCTACTTACAGTGACACATATTGTGAAGTGAGAACCAACTAGAACATCATTTGGGCTGTTTTGTCATATTTTGCAAATCCAGTATCAGAACTGCTCAAAAGTTCACAAAATTATTACTTTTCGCCTGGGTTTAAGAAATTAGTAGTGTGTTCTATGCTGAAGTTGACCACTGATCTCTTACACTGTTACTGTGGACTCAAATCAGCTGATAGATCTGCTTCGAAAGCATGCACAGTGGGATTCTCCAACCACTGAATCACCATGATGCTCACCTCATCTGCCAATAAGATGCACCAGCTTTTCCCAGTGTAAGATTCTGCAGAACCTGTGACCACTTGGTTTTGACTTGACACCTGCTACGCTTCCTTGCCTGTTTTGTGATAGAAAATAAAATTGTCTAGGATTGCTCACTCATTGAAATTTCTTCTAGGCCAACTTCAGCCCTTGGTAAACTTGCAGACTGTTACCGATCTTAAGATTAAAACTTCAAAGGCAATATATATTAGTTACCACAGAGCCATTTCAAGAGTGAGATAGCTCTGTATTTCCCTGACAGTTTTCTGAAAGAACAGCCACTTGGTTCTGTGTGGGACTGCTGCTGGCTAGTGAGTATTCTCTCCCTGCTACAATAGGCAAGCCACACTATTAAGCCCCTGTGTTTGGCTGTCAGTATTTGCCCTGAAGTCTCAATAGCCATGTGCATTGGTATTTTCTGAAGCTATCATTTTTCTGTTTCACTCATTAACCCACTGGATTGATATTCTTCCTGAGAGCTGGCCAGGCCCTTACCTCAAATTTTACTTAATGACACCTGGCAGATATCTTGTTTTCAGAAATGAGTTTAAGACCCTAATTATGTCAACCCAGGCAGGGAACTAATTCTGTCTTTCATGGAACCAATTATGGAAGTTCCAAAAGGGGTGGGCAGGGGCACTTCCCAACCAATCAACCAAACCAAACTCACACCTGTCTAACCAAACATTAATACGAATGAACCATTATTACAGCAGTGGAAATGTCTCTTTGTATCTGCCCTAGACACATTCCAGGATCAATGTCTCCACCTTCCTCATTACTTTTAACAATGAAGTCATAAAATGGTCCTGCATTTTGCCAAGAGCACAGCATTGCTCCCCACCTAGACCTCCTTCTCCATCCCGCTCATCGTCTCTCTGCCAACGTTTTGTGAAAACTAAAAGAATCCTAATTATGTACAGATAAAAATTGTATTATATTTTTTGTACTTAATGTTTTGTGTAAATAGTTTGCCTTGTTCAGTTGTATGTGAGTATTGAAATAAACCCTGCCATTTAAGAAACAATTGGTGGCATTTTTCTTTTCAGTCTCCCAAAGTGCACTAATCCACTTGAGGATCGAGTTTCATCAGAAGAAAGGTATGGGTGACCTGTTGCATGAACCTCCATGATATTCATGTTTGGCCTTCTCGGGCCTCTTGAAGAATAGGCAGAACAACCACACAGATGCACACAGATTACATTATCAACTTTTATCAATACTCCTGTGGCAAATGGGAGCTGTGTGTAAGGAAAGCCAATTTTCTGTTTGAGGGGTGAGTATCAGATGCTGACTATGATGGGTGTACTGAGTATAGGCTTGTCCTTCTGTAGTACTCTAGATGTTAGTCATTTTTTTTTCCTGAATGAAATGATAACAAAGAGTCAGCACAAGCATAGCTAGATCTTGATCTGGGAAATCCACGCTCTGCAGAAAGAGCCATATTTCAATATCCATTCAATATTTCAGTATATTTACATTTATTTGATACATATAAAAGATATGCATATATTTATATATATGTGCACATATGATATGTATCTATAAACAGATACAGCTCCTATTTTATATATACATATATGTATATATTTCAATGAATCAAAAGTCCAAGACACCTCAATTAATATAGATGTAAAATATTAACATAATAAAATAAAGCTATATAAACTTAACCTATCAATAGTTATAAAGATTAAAGTATTTTAACCCAAGAAATAAACTATTTAAAATTTAAAGCATCCCATGAAGAATCTCATTTTAGTTATTAGTTTAAAAATTAGGAAATGCATACTATTGACTAATTTTCTTTTTTACTTTTTTAACATTTGTGATCACCATATATACATATATATGTATATATATATATATATATTGATATTTAGATGTCTTCTTATTACTCCTATATCTTAATCCTCTTAAAATGTTCTTCACTTGATCTTTAAAAAATAAAGTTGAAATATGAATTGAATAACTCTGCACCTCTTAGAAATTTATAATGCAATTTTCTATTTAAAGTGTCTCTTCAGCTGAGTGTGAGAAGAACGGCAGAAATGATTGAATGCCGTGATTCCACAGCTCTAAATAGTTAATGGAAGAGGAAATTAACCTTAAGATAATCTCTGAAAGTATCATTTCCTCACATTATTGTTCTTAAGTGGTGCTTTTATTAAATCACAGAGGAACGGTGTCTGAAAGGACCTTCTCTCGTTATTTTGCTTTCATACAGTTGCCTGCAGCTTTTACCCCATTTCAGCAATCCCAGAGCTAGGAGTTAGAGCCCCACGTTGACATTTGGGAAGTAGAGTCTTGAGTACAACAAATATGTAAGAACGTAAGTACTAAACTCAGGACAAAGGAAGCTCAATGATAACTCACGTGAAGTTTTCTCCCAACAGAATAAATCAGAACTCCCAGAAAATCTCTAGTATCAAGGAATTCTATTTATGTTTTAAAACAGTCTTAGCATAAACTCAGCACTGACACCTGAATTATGATTTTTCAACTTTATTTAGGCTTATATGAGTCAGGTATTTGTGAAGGTCTGTTCTTGGATTGCTTATCACAGTGACATGAAGAAAAAAAACACACATGTTTTTTTCCCCCTTTACATTCTTTTATTCCACTTAGAATTGCTGAGTCACCTCCTGTTTCCTGTTAGTACATGCATGTTTCATGATCTCTCTGGGTCTCTATGGAATCTTCCCATTTCATAATGGCCATCTCTCTCTTACTCTGAGAGAAGGGCGGTAATGGAAGCAACACAATAGTGTCCAGGAAGCTATCAGGACCATATATGTGCTCCTTTTGGGAGAAGGTTTCAGATGACACATCTCTCAAGTTTTCTGCACCCAATATCACAAAATATCATCTTTTCCTTTGTCGCCCCCTTTATATCTGGCTTCCTCTCTAACTAAAAATCAAAAAAAAAAAAAAAAAAAAAAAGAAAGAAAAGAAAAAGAAAAGAGCTTTCCTTTGGGCACAGTTTTATCATGAAATGGACTGATAGGGGCTATGGAAGTCCTTTACAAATGGGAGAAAGATGGTTTGAGGACCATGACCAAGTACCATCATGGTTCTAATCCAGCCTGGAGACTCCTACCAAGAATGCTCTGCTCTCTCACCTTTGCCTCTATAGATTTCTCTTCAACTGGAAAGGCAAATGAACTTCCGCATCCTCTCTGAGAATGCCCACAGCATCAGTAGTGTCTAATTTATTTAGAAACTGTTTCATGTTAGCATATTTGCCCCATTCCCCCTGCATTTAGGAGGGAGTTCTATTCTTATTCTAGAACTGCACGGTTCACAACATTAGAAAGCCTTCAGTAATCCAAAGTGAGGTCATAAATCAATGGGTGGTGTGGTCCATGCCCTTTCATGGACTTTTTTTTTTTTTTTTGGTTCGGTTGGTTGGTTTTATTTGTTTTTTGTTTGTGTTTGTTTTGTTTTGTTTTTGGGTTTTTGAATCTTTATGAAAACAGTTCTAAGGAAACAAGCTCATGAGATTTGAAGCATATAGTAAACACATGCATAACAGCCAGAGGATCACTCACTTACATTTTAGATCACCTGGTACCTCCAAATTCAGAACCAAGTTAAAAGAGGAATGGCATGTAACAAGGAAGAATATCATCTAACAGGGGTACAGAGAAGTGTAACTCTCATTCCTCATCCAAGAACCTTCTTGTTGCACCAAGAGACTGTTATAAAAGCCACAAGTAGTCAAAGTTCAGAAAGCAAGTGATCATAGAGTGCCCAGCCATGGATGCATCTACAGCAACACTCCTGCACCCAAAGTCCAAGGAACATTAAGCAAGTTGGAGTGGAAAGTTTGTAAGACTTCTGCCATAACATTCTGCCTTCTGTCTATGACAGGGAAGCTATGCGTATGAAATCTCAATGACATGGCTGCCTAAGCAAGACTCCAACAACAACTAACACACGAATGGAGATGGGAGATATCTCACAGGGCCCCACCCCTAAATTAAGGGCTACATATAATTATCAACTGCTGAGAGAGAGAAATTTCGTTTTCTTCAGAGAGCAGCCCCTGGACTGGCTATCTAGTATCAAGTGGTCAGCCCTAGAAACATATATTCAGATAACATTGGATAGACTCAGCAGGTTGTTTTCATGCTTTTATTCTTTTATGTGTCTATGCAGCAACAATAAAAGAGATGAGGCTCTGACTTGGACAGGGAGGGAAGAAAATTATATAAGTAGGTATTAATTAAATAAAATTAGAATAAATGTAAGTGTATGCTTTGCTCCCACCTCTCTCCTTACTACCTGGGTCCTTTTTAACTCATCTTCAACCGTCCCAGAGGGAAACAAAGAGAACGGCCTGACTTAGGTTACTGTACTGTGGCCAAAGTGTATTCTGGGACCCATACTTCTCAGAGTTTTCTCAGTGACAAAGATAGTGTCCTTACTGGGTCATGTTCAATTTACTGACACATGTACTAC